>NC_033795.1:52843713-52897481 GCF_001876935.1 Asparagus officinalis
TCCCAACCACTCCCCCTGACAAATAAGCATGGATGAGTATAAAACAAATAAGCATGGAATGAGTATAAAACAAATATAATGTGTTATAATCCAATTTAGGTGAATAAAAAAATAACGTTAGCCCTAGACTTCCGTCCAATAATTACATCCAATTCTTTGGACTTATAATATATTATATACAACTCAGATTTGGGTAGGAGATGAAGTTTTCTCCCGAAAATGAGTGTTTATTTTATATTATATGAATAAAAAATTGATACTAAAATTTGTAATTATTGGATCTGTCCTTCTCGGACGGGTTAGGAATATAGTAGTGTATACATCCAACTTTGTATACTTAATTATTGGATCTGTCCTTCTCGGACGGGTTAGGAATATAGTAGTGTATACATCCAACTTTGTATACTTTGTATATTTTCATTCTTGAAGGACGGGTTAGGAATATAGTAGTGTATACATCCAACTTTGTATACTTTGTATATTTTCATTCTTGAAAGTATTGGCAGCACATATTCATTGTTCTCCATGTACAATAAGTGTATGTTGTTCTACGTTTTGGGTTATTGCTGATACGTATAATAATATCCGCACAGTGTATAGGGAGAACAGCGGGTAGATGCTGCCGAAATTTTTAAGAAATGAAAATATACAAAGTATATGAAGTTGGATGTAAGCACTGATATATTCTTAATGAATAGAAGCCTTCCCATGATAGCCACTAGATTAGTGTAATTAGTTTCTACGTACGTTTTATATATATTTTATGTAGATAAATATTCATATTGTTAAATGATATATGAACGTATGTTTGATGTGTGTTGAGTGTATAAGAGTCAATGATGTACTAGTAGTTGTGAGACTAATCGTATTTAATAATCAGGTATAATTTACAGATGAGGATAATTCCTGACAAATCATGGATAGATATCCCACGGCATCATAGATTTTGTGACACACGATACAAGGAGTGATGTGAAGCCTTCATGCGTTATGCTAAAATAAATCCGAGAAATTTAAGAAATGGTGTTATGTATTATCCTTGTTGTAGGTGTAGGAATTTGAAGCTGCTGAATAGAAATGATATACTGATCCACATAATGAAATCAGGTTTTGATGAAAAATATAAATATTGGAACTGGCATGGGGAAGGTATCACCAAAGATGAGGATCCAAATGTGCGTGTTGGTACGTGGTGGCCAACGAATAGATGACACAGAAATAATATTGATTGATATTTTTCCTCGACCTACAGAATATGATGTTGATGATAATGTCGACGATGATATCGGAGATAAATGTGGGGATGATATCGAAGTTGAAGCTGAAGAGGTAGGAGATGTCGAAAGTGGCAAAAATATTTATGATATGCATTCCTCCGTAGAAATAAAGCGAATAATGGAGCTACTAGAAGATAGTAAAAATAACTTATATGAGGGATGTACCGAGTACTCCAGATTTTCATTTATGCTAAAACTCCTACATATTAAGACACTTAGCGGTATGTTACATAATTATTTTGAAATGCTTCTTAATTTACTTCGGACTGTAATTCCTGGAGGAGAGAATAGCATACCCCAAACAACTTATCAAGCTGAGAAGATTGTCTTCGCTCTGGGTCTTAATTATAATAAGATTGATGCATGTCCAAATGATTGTATTTTGTACCACAAAGCCAATGATTATAATAAGATTGATGCATGTCCAAATGATTGTATTTTGTACCACAAAGCCAATAAAGACCTTCAAGAGTGTCCGACATGTGGAGTTTCTAGGATTGTATTTTGTACCACAAAGCCAATAAAGACCTTCAAGAGTGTCCGACATGTGGAGTTTCTAGGTGAAAGCAACACACAAATTCTTCAATAAGGATTACAATGGAGACATGGATAACACAGAAGAAAATTCTAGCCAAGGTGCTTCGACATATTCCATTGGCTCCTAGATTGTGAAGATTGTACATGAACAAGAAAACGGCAAAGAATATAAGGTGGCACAAGAAAGATCGAGTAGATGATGGTAAATTAAGACATCTTGCTAATGCTTTATTTTGTAAGCATGTTGATAAAATTTATCCTCGTTTTGTTAAAGATTGCAGAAATGTAAGACTGGGTCTATCAAGCGACGGATTCAATCCATTTGGGGTAATGAGCTCTGGCTTGTAGGCGTCTAAAAATACCTATAGGTGTTCGCACACAGCTCGAGTCAAAGAGAAGATGATGAATGCCATTATCCAAGTCAAAGGGGATTGTCCAAGTCGAAGAGGCATGAACAAGAAAACGGCAAAGAATATAAGGTGGCACAAGAAAGATCGAGTAGATGATGGTAAATTAAGACATCTTGCTAATGCTTTATTTTGTAAGCATGTTGATAAAATTTATCCTCGTTTTGTTAAAGATTGCAGAAATGTAAGACTGGGTCTATCAAGCGACGGATTCAATCCATTTGGGGTAATGAGCTCTGGCTTGTAGGCGTCTAAAAATACCTATAGGTGTTCGCACACAGCTCGAGTCAAAGAGAAGATGATGAATGCCATTATCCAAGTCAAAGGGGATTGTCCAAGTCGAAGAGGATCATCTGACGTCGACAAGCGCATGAAGAAAATCGGCAAAACGTTGATGACGTGATGACGAACCACCAGAACGGCCAACGCCAGGTGGCCTGCATGCTCACCAACCACCACCAAGTGGCCCGCACGCTAATCATCCACTAAAATGGCAAACCAAGTGGTCTGCGTGTTCATCGGCCACCTCTAAGTGGCCCGCACGCTCATCAGCCACCTCCAAGTGGCCTACGCGGTCATCAGCTAGCTCCAAGTGGCCCGCGCTTTTATCAGCCAGCTCCGAATAGCCCGTGCGCTCATCGACTAGCTCTAGGTGGCCAACACGTTCACCGGTCACCTCCAAGTGATCCGCGCATTCACGAAACACACGAAGCGAATTGAGGAAGCATACTAGTCAGTGAAATGACAAAATACGCGTAAACGACGCAACAAGTCAAGAAAATCGAAAAACCAAAATAGCCACTGGTGGCTGAGTCGTACCAAAATAGTCTCGGCCAGGGCCAGTGGCTCGCGCATAGATCTGATCCAAAAACACATTTTGGCAGTTTCGACTGGTTTTCACGAGATTTTCTTCTCTTCTAGAGGTTTCTAACTACCTCAATGTTATCTCTAAACGTAATTATACAGTTGTTAACCAAAGATAAGGATTAATCCATCGTTCTTATCCAAAAACCTCTCAACCAAAGCCTATAAATATAAGCTCGGGGGCTCATTTCATCAGATCTGGAGATCAAGAGGGCGAGGTGCTATCAAAATTAAGAGTGAAGCCACAAAATTTAGAGGGTTAGCAGATTTTGGCGAAGTTCCTCGATAAAAAAAAGAGAGTTCGAGAGATCTAAAACTCATTTCCTACTTTTCCTTCGGATTTAAGCTTGGTCTTAAATCCTGAGAAGAGTCATAATCTCGCTTGGTCGGGATTACCACTTCAGTGAATACTTCCTTCATGAAGTAGGAGCTTTGATTTTTAATCTGTCAACCGGATATGATCCGCAATGGTCCACGGATATCAATGTCCCCGGCACAGGCAATGATCTCACGCAAACAACAAGCGATAAACATATGTTGTGTGTTGTTTGAAGGAATTGTAATCTTATATTTTCATTGTGTAAGAATATCTTATAAAAAGATCGACTTTTTGTTTATTTGAGTTTATTGTAACGTCTAAAGTTGTAATAGATTCAATGACAATGAAAATAGTAATTTCTGACCCAAACACGCTGGCGACCGCAGTAGGAGCCGACAGCTTCACTGCCGAAGCTATCGTCCCGCAACCACGGATCCAGATCCCGGTTGACGAAGAAGTCGAGTACAAATTCGCCCAACTGAAGTTCGAGGAGTATCTGTCGTCCTCCTCCTCTAGATCCCCCGCTCCTTACAAGTGTAGGAAGATCAAGGCCTCTGTTGCTGCTGCCATCTCACCTTGCAACACCCTTCCAGCCTCTAACGAGACCGGATCTGCAGATCTGGACTCCTCCTCAACCAAGGAGATAGCCGCTGTAGCCGCACCAACTTTATCGAAGAGAGCTTGCCAAAGGAAGCGCCAACACCTCAAACGCTAATTCACAAAGGTTTTGGAGCCTGTTGACGGGATCTGCTATGAGGCGGATCTAAAACTCAGAAAGAACCGAGTACCCCAGCGGCAAACAGATGTCCTCTTTTCCAAACCAACAGCGAATGAATGGATCCAAGTCAAATGGACCCGCTCAACCCTCGAGGAGCGCATTCAGAAGTGTCGCGTCTTAATTGCGCATGCACGGATTCTCGAGCAAGAAGCGCAGAAGTTGAAGCAAAAAGAGGTAATCAAGAAACCACTGAAACCACACCAAGTATGGAAACCAAAGTCCGAAACGGCATCGATAAAAAGTCAAACAACGCCCGGAACTACCGGAATGCGCGAACCACCAATTGGTGACTCAGCTAAGACCGAGCCACCAAATGGTGGCTCGGCCTAAGCTAAGCCACCAAGTGGTGGTTCACACCGGTTCGCACCTGGTTCGGTTCGGTTCGTACCCGGTTCGGTTCGGTTCACCTCCCATAGTCCCGTTTAAGCCTCCGACAGCCCTTGTTTCTGTCCCGATGAATCACACACCTTTGGTAGGGCCTCGTGACGGCATAGACTTGTCCTGATTCAAGATGAGGATGGCAGATCACCTGGGTCCTTTGCACGATGATCGAGGTAAAGTTCCGATCAAAGAACGCTTGGGTCCGGTGACTGAACCCCGAGCAACTCATCAAACTAGGGGTCGCACATGCCCTCACAACAAGTCAAAGCCTTTCTATAATGGGAAAACTCCTGTAACTAACCACCTTAGACTGCGAGTCAGTGTCCAACAGTCCGTTAAGGTCCCGCGCTCACGAAAGCGTGACTCCAAACGTGTGACCCTTGAGAACGCCTTCAAGGCAACAAGTCCTCAGATGGAAACGTGTTCATCAGACGATGACATTATACCTAAGAAGTCATGCCAACACGCGATAGATTGCTCCGGTCATCATACCGATGAGTTGTACTATCGGGCTGGGGGTACGAACAAGTCTCAGAAGAGAAGTACCCGAGAAACGAACTCTCACTGTCCGTGCACCAAGATTATTAGGACAGTATTATCAGCGTGTAGTTGCCCTAAGATCGCTCCACAGAGGGTCTCAGTATTTGAGAGAATCTCTAATGAAAAGGCTAAGCCCAAACCAAATCGTCTTCGTAAGAAACAATCAGCTGTTCAAGATGACGAACTTCCAGAAGTCATAATTAACATGGCTGATAAGGAAAAGTCAGCTCGACCTTCTAGTTCTGACCCACTCGTATCACATCGTCTAACTCGACTACGCGCAGGGACTACTAGACGTAGGGATTATCAAAAAATACAGAGGGGATTATCCTCAGATGATGAAGCGTCAGATGCTAACTCTGCAGTCGCTTATGACAAAATGGTATCCAGTCCAGGACAATCCCGTGAAGTGTTTATGATTAACACCGAGGAAGTAGCCAAAATGGTTGAGGATGCTCTAGCCAAGCAAAAATAAGCATTCTAAATCAAAATGAAAATGGCTATGCAGCAGATAAGGGAAGAGCATGACCAACAGATTCGGGTATTGTCTAATCAAATTAGTGAATCTAGTCGTCACAATAATGCATACGGGATTGGTAACGATTCAGACATGGACGGACACCTTGATGCAGATAACCCTCCCGTTGATCAAAACGCTAGGGGTAGCCCCACTAAAGGTAGCGACGCTAGGGGTGGTCCACCGAAGATGACAATGACGGGGGTGGTCACGTCGCTCCTCTTAGAAATCGTCCAAATCATGATACAGACAAAGACGAGAAGATAAAAAATCTCGAGAGCAAAATCAATGTTCTGATGTCTACTTGAGAGGTGAAAAGACCAGTATTCCGTGTCCTTACCCAAGAGAGTGGGAGTCGATCCCGTATCCGACAAAGTTCAACCTGATTAACTTCACGTCATTTTATGGGAAGGGTTCACCCACTCATCACCTGATCTACTTCAAGTCCCACTTGGACATAATCTCCGGTGATGAAGCATTGATGG
This sequence comes from Asparagus officinalis, assembly GCF_001876935.1. Taxonomy (NCBI): domain Eukaryota; kingdom Viridiplantae; phylum Streptophyta; class Magnoliopsida; order Asparagales; family Asparagaceae; genus Asparagus; species Asparagus officinalis. Next base: position 52,849,819 of record NC_033795.1, read on the forward strand.
TTCGGTCATTCGTTGGCACCCTTTATGGGCCCGCCTTCGATTGGTACCACCGTCTCAAGCCTGGAAGCATCAACAACTTAGATGACCTAGAGAACCTGTTCCTAGCTCACTTCTTTGATGATGATGCCGAGGTGTCAATCAGGACACTCTTTGATGATAAATAGGTATTCGACGAGACGGTCGATGACTTCGTCAAGCGCTTCCGGAATAAGACAATGAACTGTCGATATCCGATTACAGAGGACTTCATCCTCCAAACCTTTCACAACAACCTCTCTTTGGAAGTGTTGGAAGTTATGGGGATAGCACCGTCCAATACCTGGAAAGAGTTGAAAGTGTGTGGAGAGCAAGCCAAACGCTTACTCAGAAGGAAGAAAGCTGAGAGAAGCCAACCGACGGCTAACCCTCCAAATTCAAGCTTCGTCTCTTGTGGTAAAGGGAAGGCCTCTGTAGCTGCTATTTATGCTAATCAGACATCACAATAGCAATCCCAGAGACAACAAAAGATTTCGGATCCGAGATTCTAAAAAAAGTATTCCTTCAAGGACGAAAACATTCTAGCCATTTTTGAATCTGTCCTTGAAAACAACAAGATCAAGTTACCACCTATCGCAAATCAGGAGAAAGCTGACAATACTTTGGATCCAAAGTACTGTGCATACTACAAGGGGATCCTTCATCCTACCAAGGCTTACTTTGCTCTCAAGAATAGCATTCAAACCTTGGTTGAAGCTGGCATCATAACGCTAAATTGAGCCGAATGAGGACTCTAATAAGTATAAGAGTATAAACTGCTTCTTCCGACACTCCGAAGAGTATACGAGTATAAATTACTTCTTAATACTCCAATAGGTATACGAGTCTAAACTATTTCCTAATTTTAATGGGAAGTTCCTGGAAGAATATTGCAATACTCCAATAGGTATACGAGTCTAAACTATTTCCTAATTTTAATGGGAAGTTCCTGGAAGAATATTGTATGTGATATTCTTAAGGATAACCCGACCATTCAGCTGAGTACAATATTAGACCCAGTTTCACAAAGAAAGCTGAGGGTGGATGTAACGGGAAGTTCCCAAAAGAATACTATATGTTGTGTTCTTAGGGATAACCCGGTCGCTACAAAAGGGGATGAATAAGAAACTCCCACTTGAACTCTAAATGCTTCCAAGAGTGAAACACATCCAATTGCTGGGATCAGTTTCACCAACTTCCAAGCACTCTTTTGATGAGACGAGATTTGATCACTTCGTTGGATCAATCTTCCCTTACAAAAAACTCTCACTGGTGTCGACGATTTACAATCTTCTACCATAAAATCCCTCACTGATCAAATTAATTGATAGTGGGTCCACTAAAATTCTTCCTGGTTTAATCCACTCAAAATCCCGCTGTGTCTGTGCACTTAACACTCCCACTATTAGAGTCCATATATATTGCTTAGAATTTTAGTCTACTAATCTTTGACAATTGTCAAACCCCTTCGTGTTAAGTCCTTATAACTTGACACCAAGAAACCCTACTGAGTGATTTGTACAAGTTAACACTCCCACTGTGATTTGTACTCCCACTCCCACTGTCCACTCGGTCAAACCTTCCTACAGTTAGGACCACAACCAAAATCCTCTCTTAATTCCTCCAATGAATGAGAGGTCCACGAATCGAGCGATCAAACCTTCCTATAGTTAGGACCGTCTCAAACCTCTCACTCGGTCAAACCTTCCTACAATTAGAACCACAACCAAAATCTCCTCTCGATTCCTTCCATGAACAAGAGGTCCACTTTTAAATTGAGCGATCAAACCAATGAAAGTTAGGATCGTCTCAATCCTCCCACTTGGTCAAACCTTCCTACAGTTAGGACCACAACCAAAATCTCCTCTCGATTCCTTCCATGAACAAGAGGTCCACTTTTAAATTGAGCGATCAAACCAATGAAAGTTAGGATCGTCTCAATCCTCCCACTTGGTCAAACCTTCCTACAGTTAGGACCACAACCAAAATCTCCTCTTGATTCCTTCCATGAACGAGAGGTCCTACAGTTAGGACCACAACCAAAATCTCCTCTTGATTCCTTCCATGAACGAGAGGTCCACTTTCAAATTGAGCGATCAAACCTTCCTGTAGTTAGGATCGTCTCAAACCTCCCATTTGGTTAAACCTTCCTACAGTTAAAGCCAAAACCATAATTTACTCTCGATAAACGAGAAACTCACCTTTAGTTCGGTAATCAAACCTTCCGACAGTTAGGATTATCCGAATCTTTTCGAATCTTAGATTAGAGATCCCACTCTTAGTTTCACCTTCCCAGATTTTGGAAGTGGAGATCCCACTTTGAGTTTAATTTAGCAACTGAAGATAGAATATAAAATTCTTCCTCTTCAGCTTCGGGATATAGAATAGAAAATTCTTCCTCTCCCGCATCGTGTTCGTCTTTGCCACAAGAGAAGACATAATATTTCAACATTATAACCTAAAATCCGTACTTCACACGTATGGGGACTTTTATACCGAAGCCTAAGTAGGGATAAGTAAGCGCCTAATACGCGTTGTCGGTTAGTCTTTTGTCGTAAAAAGGACAAAAGCCCACATATTCAATATTATGGTGGGTTGTTATTCATAATGCCAAAATCCGCACCTTACATGCACGGGGAACTTTATCTTGACTTCTAAATAGAGATAAGCCTATGTTTGTTGGAAATTTGCAGTAAAAAGACAATGAAAGAAAAATTGACTTGTATTCCTCTCAAAATCAATTACAATTTGGATTCCGATTACAAAAGAGAGGAGAATGAATTTGATTCTCCCCTTTATTTAATTCTGGGTTCTTCACGGTGGCGATGAGATACCTTCCTCGAATGCTCGCGTCGAGTTTGCTTCTCGTTGACGATCCGAATGTCTTGATTTACTGGAACATGGTCTTCTCCTCACGATTTAACGCTGTGGAGAACTTGCAAAGCAAGTTTGAAAATAACTCTTAACGAGTTGATAACTCTGAACGAGTTTTAGAAGAATTTGCAGAGCAAGTTTTGAACTCTGATCGAGTTGATAACTCTGGACGAGTTTGAACTCTTGAAAAAGAGTTGATTTGAACCGAAAGTCGGTTATAAGCCAAGGATGAATAAGCTCTTGTTGCAGATCTCCCGAGCTCCAGAAAATGCTCTAAGGATCTCCTCTGGTGCTGCCAAGTCCCAGATCCAAAATATGCCAGCCTTTTGACCGAATCTCCCTTTGTTGATGAGAAAAAATTCGATCCCCCAACTCAATTGAGTTTCTGGTATTTATAGGGGATTAAGGGTGGTAACTACCCCCTTAATCCGCTCTTAAGTGGGGCGAAAATCCCTCAAATCGTGGGGGAAAAACAATTCCTGGAACTGTTCATTGCGTGCTTTGAACGAGTAAAACGCTGAAAAATAGCGTTCAGGGCCCGAACTCTGCGTTTTTAGACTAAAAACGCAGAGTTGGGCCTATTTTGGTGGCTGAACGCACAGGGCGCGCAGCGTGATGAACTCTGAGACGCAGAGTTGGGATGTTTTAGGCTGAAAACGCACAGGTCGCACTGTGCATAGATGAACTGTGCGTTTTTGTTGTTGGACGCAGAGTTAGGTTTTGCATTAACTGTGCGTCTCTGGACTTGGGATGCAGAGTTGAACTCTACATTAACTGTGCATCTCTGGATCTGGGACGCAGAGTTAGGCTGTGCGTTTTTGTTGTTGGACGCAGAGTTAAACTCTGCGTTTTAAGTCCACAACCTCTGCGTTTTGAGTTTGGAACGCAGCCACGACCTCTGCGTTTTGTGGTTATAACGCTGGTTCCACCTGTGCGTTTTGACTCTGTAATGCAGAGGCGAACCTTAGGCGGGCTTGGCGAGCTTCAATCTAAGTCCAATGTTCTGACGAAGTCTGGTCTTGCAGACGGACTTCAGAACATAATCTGCTACGAAGAACAGGTCATAACTTTCAAACCGTAAGTCGGAATTAGACGATTTATATATGAAAATCGGCTATCTCGACGAGGCGGATCCATTTGAACCTAGCCGAAGGCTTCGGTTCGCTTCCTCTGTTTTGCCAAATTCCTTACGGTTTGAGAGATATATGCGTTTTAATATGAAGAGACCGTCAATTTGTAGTCTCTTTTGCTAGAGCGTTGCAAAGATCGTCACCTTGTAACCTTCGTCTTGGCTCTTTGAAAATATGAGAGTCATCAGATTGTAACTTCCGATGTTGATTGTGACTGCTGTTGAATTAGAGCTTTCATCAGTTGTCGTGAAGGTCGTCAGATTGTAGCCTTCTACGTGAAAGTCCTCAAATTGTAGCCTTCTAGAAGTCGTCAGATTGTAACTTCCATCATCGGTGTTTGATGGGGGATCAACTATCTATTGTGATTTTTAGACAGCTTACAGCCTACGCCTAACAAGCGTTGCCGGTTTAGTCTTTCACCGATTGAAGAAGACACCAGAATCCGAGTCTTGGAACTTTTATCCTGAATCCTAAGTAATGATGAGTCAGCGCCTAACACGCGTTGTCGGGTAGTCTATTCCCGTAAGAAAGATGAAGTCGACGTATTCAATATCGTAGCACTGAGAGAGTTAACTCTCTTAGCATAACGTTACATGCAGAACAGACTTAAACAATCTGCATGCTAGCCCGACTCGAACGGTAGTCGGTAAAGGCATGTCAAATCCGTTGAAAGCCGAGGGTTTGTAAAAAATCATAAGTCTACGTCTAACACACGTCACCGGATAGTCTATTCCCGTAAGAAAGATGAAGTCTACATATTCAATATCGTAGCACTAAGGGAGTTAACTCTCTTAGCACAACGTTACATGCAAAACGGACTTAAACAATCCGCATGCTAGACTGACTCAAACGGTAGCCGGTAAAGACACATCAAACTCGTTGATGGCTGAGGGTTTGCCAAAAATCCTATAAATATGAGAGTCATTGACGCACAAGCTCTATTAGTTGGTCTCATGACTTGAGGATCCGACAACATTCATACATGCAGATGAATCAACTTTAACAGTTGGTCCTTCTGCCCCAACATTTGGGACCGCCGTGCTCTAATGCCTTAAGAGCTTAAACTGTGTAAACTCTAGTAAACGTATGAGTATAAACTGTGTTAACACCGGTTAGCATGTTACCGCAAAGATTAATACCGGTCAACGCAAAGGTCGATGTCGGTCAACGCGTCGATGATTTCGCCAAAATAAGGCTAAGGAAAGATTTCGGGTTAGAGGATGATTCCAGAGAGTTCAATCACATTCATATATGAATTTCTGACGAAGATAATCAGTTCAAAGTCAACTCAATGACAAGATCTAAGTTTAGAAACTTATGCATCAACTTTAGTTCAAGATTTCGACAACGGTCAGACGATAAACGCAGCGCCAAAAGAACTTCGTTTATTCGATAAAATACTAAATAGACTGAAGGCTGAAGAAGTTAAGAATTGAAGCCAGCTACAGGTCCTTTGACACCGACTGAAGGTGGGGGCTATCATATCCAAAGCATTCTAGACTTCTCTATAAAAGAATGAGTCTGAAATACTTTGGAGGGGGTATCTTTAGGCATCTAAAAATACATATAGGTGTCAACACATGGCTCAAGACAAAGAGACGGTGATGAACGTCATTATCCAAGTCGAAGGGGATTGTCCGAGTCAAAGAGGATCATCTAACGCCGACAAGCGCATGAAGCGAATTGGCGAAACGTTGATGACGTGGCGACGAACCACCAGAACGGTCAACGCCAGGTGGCCCGCGTGCTCACCGGACACCACCAAGTGGCCCGCACGCTAATCAGCCACCAAAATGGTAATCCAAGTGGCCCGCGTGTTCACCGGCCACCTTTAAGTGGCCCGCACGCTCATCATTCACCTCCAAGTGGCCCGCGCACTCATCAGCCAGCTCCAAGTGGTCCACACACTCATCAACTAGTTTTGAATGGCCCATGCGCTCATCGGCTAGCTCTAAGTGGCCAACTTGTTCACCGATCACCTCCAAACGATCCGCGCGTTCACGGAACACACGAAGCGAATTGAGGAAGCATACCAGTCAGCGAAACGACAAAATACGCGTAAACAATGCAACAAGTCAAGAAAATCAGAAAACCCGAGTCGCTACCAAAATAGACTCGGTCAGGCCAGTGGCTGGCCAGGTTTAGCCACCGGGTAGATCCAGAAACGCATTTTGGTAGTTTCGACGGGTTCTCAAGAGATTTTCTTATGTTCCAGAGGTTCCTAACTGCCTCAATATTATCTCTAAATATAGTTATACAGTTGTTAACTGAAAATAAGGAGGAATCCATCGTTCTTATCCAAAAACCCCCAACAGAAGCCTATAAATACAAGCTCGGGGGCTCATTTTATCAGATCTGGAGATCAAGAGGGCGAGGTGCTGTCAAAATTGAGAGTGAAGCCATGAATTTCAGAGGGTTAGCAGATCTTGGCGAAGTTCTTTGATAAAAAAAAGAGAGTTCGAGAGATCTGAAACCTATTTCCCCCTTTTCTTCCGAATTAAAACTTGGTCTTAATCCCGAGAAGAGTTATAATCTCACTTGGTCGAGATTACCACTTCAGCGAATACTTCCTTCATGAAGTAGGAGCTTTGATTTTCAATCTGTCAATCGGATCTGATTCGCGGCGGTCACAGATATTAACATCCCCGGCATAGGTAAAGATCCCATGCAAACAACATGCGATAAACATCTATTGTGTGTTATTTGATGGAATTGTAATCTTATATTTTCATTGTGTAAGAAGATCTTATAAAAAGATCGACTTTTTATTTATTTGAATTTATTATAACGGCTAAAGTTGTAAGAGATTCGATAACAATAAAAACAGCAATATCTGACCCAAACATGGCTGGTCTACATGGCCAGTTGTATTAATGCCATATAATTTACCTCTATTGTTTTGTATGAAACAACCATTCATGATACATTCATTACTAATACCCGGTAAGCATGCACCGGGAAATAATATTGATGTTTACTTAGAGCCTCTAATTGATGAGCTGAAACAATTATGATCTGGGGGTATTTTAGCATATGATTCCCATTTAAAATAATCGTTTAGATTACGTGTTATTCTATTATGGACGATTAATGATTTTCCAGCTTATGCTATTCTGTCCGGGTACTTTACAAAGGGCAAGTGTGCTTGTCCTGTATATGATCCGGAATTTAAAACTCTTCAATTACCACATAGCCTAAAGAGTTGTTATTGGTTTAATCGAAGGTGGTTGCCTTTGAGTCATAAGTACAGGAAATTATCAGCTATATTTGATGGCACAGTTGAGAAGAGAATGAAGCTGCGTCAGCTGACAGGTAATGAGATCGTAAAATTACTTGAGGGGTTTCAATAAATTGTGTTTGGAAAAAAAATCTCTATTCTAAATTTAACCCACTCGGAGTAAGAGATTTCTTTCATTGAAGCGTAAGAGAAAGGTCCATAAAATGCAAGTTGAGGACAAAGCCCAAAAAATACCTAGAGGATGGACTAAATTTAGTATCTTCTTTTAGCTACCTTACTGGCAAAAGCTTAAAATCCGACACAACTTAGATGTCATGCATATTGAGAAAAATATATGTGATAACATAGTATCAACTCTCCTACAAGATGCAAAAAAATTGAAGGATGACCTACGGGCGCGCCAAGATCTGACTGCTTTGAATATCTGAAATGATTTGCAAGCTCAAGATGTTAGCCTTAAAAAATTAAAGTTGCATCCGTCTCGTGTTACAATATCAAATGAGCAGATGCAATGATTTTGTGAAATTCTCAAATCGGTAAAGTCGCCCTTATCACGAAGTAAGATGTTATAATGAGCATTTGGTTAATGGATATAAATTTTGAGCGCTAGAGACCGATGATAGGAGGGTAACTCAGAACAATGGGGTCATGGGATTGTTTGCTCAAGAATGTTTTTTAAGTATAAGAGATCAGAACCCAATTCTAGCTGACATACTATATTATGGACAATTAGAAGATATTGTTGAGGTAATTTACGAGTTTGGTAAACCAAAATAATGTACTTACACGATGTTGGATCATTATGGATTCACACTAGTCAATCTCCACCGAGAAGTATATACAGATGAGAAATTCATTTTCGTAGAACAAGCTGATCAGTGCTTCTTCGTGAAAGATCCGAATGTCATGTCTGATTGGGTGGTTTTGTAAAAGGAGCCAAGATTTGTTATTCTTCTTAATAACAATAAAAAATATTGAAGAAAGCAAATATAATTATAGTGAACCAATTGGGTCATCTGATGACGTTTGGCAAGAATTATCTTACACACAAAATGTGACGCTGGATGTTGGTATGAACTATATATGTTACACTGCATTACTGATTTTTAGTTTATCATAATAAAAACAATAATGCATTTCATAATAACATATCTCATGAGCATGTATACAATTTTTTCTTAACTATGTTACTAATTAAATTTGTAGATGAGGAGGGCGAGGAGGCTCTTTGACCCGGAGGGTGATCGATCATGGAGTATCACCCCAGGTAGTGGTGCTAATGATACACTACCATCTCCGAATGCAGGTATAAAAATTAATTAATATTTTAATATATTTTATAAATTATTAGTTATCTAGCTCATAGTGTTCATTTATTGCAGATGCGGGATATTTATCACCCGGCCCCTCTGATACAGCACCAGAACCATCCCCCGACGCAGGTATTTAATATTTAATAATTAACAATGGTTAATTAAAATTTCATATTAATGATTCTCCTTTCTTATGTAGGTGCTTCTTGGACCCCGACATATCCATCATATACATTCCATACCGACTTGCGGTCAAAGGCACGGGACTATCTCAGTTTACCCTTACCTCCAGACTCTCATAAGTCCAAGGCTGACTCAAGGAAGTACCACCCACGTACTACGAGAAAGTTAGATGAAATTCTTCCTATGTTGGAGACTAGGAAAGCTGCTTCACTCGCAGCAAAAGAAAAAGAGATAACGAATGGTAAATTGTATAAATACTTTTAATTTTCATATTTATATATTATATGATATGTTATCATGTTATTGTTATAGGCGCTAAGCGAGATCGCGTAGAGAACAGATGTGGCAGAGGTAAGCCTGAATCTAAACAACCGCCAAGAAAAATGAGGGCGATAATTCGGTGGAATAGTTCTAATTTTCCCGTTGGTCCTTAGTCGACCCGATTGAATGTATATATTGGGGTTCTCATACGTAGAGCAAACATTATCAACCCTTATTTTCATTTTCGAGAATTATCATGGACCGCATATGAGGCGATATGGACTGAGCTTATGATAAGTGCATATTGCTTTAGATTTTTATTTATTAATAATTAGTAATTGATATTAAATTATCCTTACTAAATGTGTATGTAAATCTACAGGACTGCTTCTGCCTTGAGGACTTCGAGGGGGCTTAGAATTATGTGTTTAATATCAAGGTTGAAGCAGTCCTCAAATAATTGAGGCATGAGATCAAACATGAAACTTATGACAGGTATGAGGAGGACTGGCAGAGGTTTTTAAACCTCGATGACCGAGTTGACGAGATTCATTTCACGGCTCTCCTCATGTATTGGGACAACGATGCCGTCAAGGTTAGTTTCATGAAAATTACTTTATAATTTTAAGATATTATTTCATTGCATATTTACTAAATTTTTTTAAAAGAATAAATCCACAAAGGGGTCAAAAAATAGAAGAAAGAAGCTGTATGACCACCACTTAGGCTCACACTCCTATGCCAATCTGGAGGATGTTTATTGTCAGGATATGGTATATGTCATTTAAAGCTTTAAATGATCTTAATGCTTAGTATGATTATGAGTGTGATACTTCATAATATGATAGGGAAAATCATTAATGTCGATACACTTAAGGGCAAAAGCAGCGTATGGTACTTTCCATGATAGATATAGGGGTGATGAGAAGAATCGGGATAAGATCAACGAAAATCTCGAGTTGGTGATGAGATTTATACATATCTTGAGTAGTATTATTAACTCTATTTTCTTGTTAATATTACGAGGAAACAAGAACACAAATAATATGATCTTTACCTTGAATTAACTATATATTTGTGCTTTAGGAGGGATTTGAGGCTGCATCCAAGGAGGCTGCATCTCTGTACATTTCGCAGGAGGAGGAACAAACCGAACCAGATCCTCACATGCTTTTTGCAGAGGAGAACATCACTCTCACATAGAACCTGATGGGTCATAATAGGTTTGGATGGTAAAAAATCGAATCAATTTGAATACTTAGTTCCTATTTATATTTGTTTACCATTATTGAATTCGAGAGCAAAATTTAATATTTATTTCTCCCTAATAATAGGAGAGAAAGATATCATCTGCATGGTGTTGGAGCTTCACCCAGCATAAGCGTGAGATCATCCACAGCATCCTCCATGCTATCTACATCAATGAGAGCAGCTCCTAGCAGTTTCCAGGCTATGGCATTTGTCGCACGTATCTCTACATATTTGATTGATAAGATTGACCCGGAGCTGCATATTCAGGTGACTAATGAGATGAATAGAGTTGCGCTGACGGCGAACTCAATGGACGATATCATGGGGTATGTTATACAATATTTAGATGGTGTGATTCCTTATAGCGCGTATGGTGGTATCATACGGATCATTAGCTCGATTGGCGATAATTTCGGTGCTAGACAGAGTAGCGCTCAGGTACCTTATTTGTTCTTATATTTATAAATTTATTTTTATTTAATATGTTATCAAACACCACATAATGATTATTCAATTAAACATTCAGAGTGAAGATATTAGAGGGAGCAGCACCCGTTCTCGCAACCGGGATAGAGATACTGCCGACGACGGCGATAGATGAGGTTTTTTTATTTTTAATGTAATAAACAACTTTATTTGTTATAACACTACATTTATTCATGTCGTGTATCCTATCTTATTCATGTACATTGTTAGTATATATGTTGTTGGATGTATATATTAGACGGAATTGGTTGATGTATATTTTGGATTGGATGGTTGGATTTGGGCATTGTGTTGGATTTGATTATATTTGGTTTTGAATGGAATTGTTATGAATTTTGATTATATTTGGATGATTGGATGTATTCATGTGTACAATATTTATTGGATGTATTCATATATTAATATATTTGTACAGGGAAATACAAATTGTAATTAATTTTTTTGCTGAAAAAATATCAACCTAAATGGAATTCTGTCTAGGATGAGGAAATATAGATGGAAATTTCCGTCTAAGTTGTCATAATTAACCTAGACGGAATTTCATCTAGGTTGATGATATTCACATTTTATTACAATTTTATACCCTCATTATCTATTTGATATGAATAAATATATCACTAATAATTATTTTTATCATAAATTGCAGGTTAATGAAGAATAAATCTCAAACTCTAATCTCTCAACAAAAACCCCTTGATTTATTGAAGAAATAAAGCCCATGAAAGCAAACAATTTCTTTCAATATTCAACAAAGTGTTGAAGCCCAAATGAAGAAAAAAATGCCAAAGCCCAAAAGAAGAAAAAAATACCAAAAGCCTAAACCCAAAAGCCAAAGAGAAGAGAAGTTGCGGGCTAAAATTGGAGAAAGGCTCACATCGATGCCAGCATCGATACCCCTATCGATGTTGGCATCGATACGCTGGCAGTTAGTTACAGATTAGTGGCTGAAATTTAATTGTTTTGGATAAAATTTTGATCCAATGGCTTATATTCACTGATGTTTACTATAAATAGAGGTAGAGAGTGAGGGGTTAGAGGTGTGAAAATTTTTGTAACTCCTTTTGGAGAGGAGGGCTACTCTTAATTGAGAAGGCCTTCCAAATTTGTAATTTTTTGTTACAATTAATAAAATAATTTTTTTACCACTTTAATTTTTTTTTCTTCTTCTCTTTGTTGGATGATGAAGATGAATATGAAGATGGAGATTAATTTGAAGTTTTGTTTTTCTTATTCCTCTTTTATTGCTTATTAGTTTAGATTTATTTTCATGCTTGTAATTAGATTTTATTTTCTTGTTTAAATAGCCAAGAGGCTAGAACCCTCTTGCCTTAGATTTATTTTATGCACATAGATTAGATTTATTTTATGCTTATAGAGTAGATTTATTTTCTTATATTTAATTCTTGCAATTTATCTTGTAGTTTAGATTTTACAATTTATTTTATAGTTAGATTTTAATTTCTTACACTATTCACCTTGAGGCTAGAACCCTCTTGGGTTTAGTTTTTCTTTTTTTTTATTTTTACTTTCTTTGATTCGCCTTTAGTCTAGAACCCTCTAGGGAATCACCTTTTTTCTAAGAAGTGGATTCAATTCTAGATTACTCATATCTTTAATTGAATCCGCTATCTTTACATTCTTGATTTTTTATTTATTTCTCGATTTTATTCATTCTTCCTTCTTGCCTTGTTGATCACATTTATTTTTTACTCACATCCACTCTCAAAAACAATGATTTACACACTATCACTTTCACTCTCATTCTCTCTCCACAATCACATTCACTCATCACTCCTATTTGTTATGCACACAACATAAGAACTGATTTTATATTTTTTCCTACAAAACACCTTCCTCGTGGGATCGATAACTCTTTATCTTATAACTTGATTAGTTGTGCATTTGCAACTTTTTGGTATATGTTTATGCCGCATCAAGTTTTGGCGCCGTTGCCGGGGAAGGTGCTTAAGTAGGTTTTAATTATTTTGGTTCTTTAACTTGTGTGTTTATTGTGAAAGAACTACTTAGAGATTAAAGATCAAGAATTGGAGATTGAGGAATTAAAGATTCGCTTGTGGTAAGTCTTCTTCCTAATATTTTCAATTCCACACCTTTAGTTAGCTTCTTCACAATTAGAGACAATTATGACTTAAAAAAAAGATTTTATTTTTTTGACCATAATAAAATTCACCCTCCACTTTAACATTTACTAACAAGATAATAAATTCAAATAATTCCCCCTTCTCATTTGTTTGATTGTTAACCCTAATTAAAAAAATATTTTTTTTTCTTTTCTATCCTTTTTAGTTGCTTTTAATTCATAGGGTTGCATTTCATATTGTTAGTAGGAATTCACCAAGTGATTTGAGCATCTTGATTTGGCACACACTTAAAAATATTTTTAAGGGCAAAACCCTATATTCAAGATAAGGTGAGGGATTTCAAAATATTTTTAAGGGCAAAACCCTATATTCAAGATAAGGTGAGGGATTTCATCACCCTTCCCTTAGCCCAAAAATCACTAATTACTCACTACACCACCCAAGCCTAATAAAACTCATTAGACATTGGCCCTAAGGACTCGAGCTCAATAAGAAACAAGAAATTCTTAAGTGAACCGATTTAAGTTTTCTCAGATTAGTTGGTGTCTAAGGCAAGGTTTAGGGGTTACGTAAAGCGTTCCGCAAGAAACGAGGTACTTAATTAATCTCTGATCACCCTCTAGTACTATCCTTACCTAGCTAACTACCTAGGTAAAACTTTAATCTTTTCACTGTAGGAGGTTTTGGTTAGGAGCTGGTCTAGTTGAGTTAGGCTAAACCCTAGAGTTAGAGTGATTAAAAAGTGATTGATTTTGATTTGTTTTAGTTAGGATTTTTCTTTTTTTTTCCATTCTCTCCTCATTTAAAAAAAAACTAAATTTTATAAAAAAAAGTATAAAAAGAAATTATTGTTGGTGCATGCAAAACATGGATTAGGGACAATACACATCGACAAATTCGTTTTGAATGGCTAATCCACATGTTTTTCAAAATTTATGTTATCCTAATAGGATTGAAATCCCCAATGAAGCTCAGGAGTTTGTAGAGAGCCCATCTCAGTATTCGGTGAATGATCCATTTTTTCTAACCTACAACCTAGGTTGGGCAAATTACACAAACATTGCATGGAATCAGGGAAACCACTCCGAAACTCAAAACTTCACTCCCTCTTCGACCCAACATTTTCCTAGGGAAAACACAGTTCCTTTTAATTCTCATCCACAATTTCAACAACCCAATCTGTCACATCAAAATCAGTCTCCCCATCATCAAGTTGTAACTCACACGCCTCTTGATACAGATCATGGTGAACGTCTCAATACTTTGGAAAAATGTTTTGAAATCATAATTAAGGCCTCCACACTATCCACGGATATGTTAACTCAAACATCCTACACGATGAACTCCTTTATGCAATCAACTGAACTCATGCTTAACTCTAACACTCAAGCCATAGCTAGATTAGAAACTCACATTGATCAACTAGCTAGTGCTATAAATGAAGAAGAGGAAGGAGAAATTCTGAATCAACCCGTGGTCAATCCTAAGGACACTCAAATGAATGCACTGAGGAAGGAGAAATTCTGAATCAACCCGTGGTCAATCCTAAGGACACTCAAATGAATGCACTACAGTCAGGAAAACAGGTCGATAATCAGGAAAGAACACATTTAAGCCAAATTCTTGTTCCAATTCATTCTCCTTTTGACAACTCAATCCAGGAAAGACCAGAGGAAGAAGAAGACGAGTCAGATCCAAGTTTTGAGGAAATTTTTGATGAGGAGCTGAAAATATTAGGAGAAGCAGATCAGGTTTGTTAAAATAAGAAAATTGTGTTAAACAATTGCTGTTTTGAACTAAAATTTGAAGAACTCTTTCTTGATGAACTAAGATTTTTGAAAAATAAACAACCACCAAATTTTTACACATCAACCATGAATCTTGGGGTTGAGGAAATTGTTAAAGAAAAATTGGTTGTTAGAGAACAAACATTCACAAATCAAGAATCTAAGTACAATATGCATGACACCAATAATACCTACCTTCCATTTCCACAAGAATCATTGAATACCCCGGAATGCTTAGAATTTCAACACATTGTTGATTATATCATTTTGAAATTGTTTAAGACCTGAGGAAGAATTTTCAGCAATAAGGTAGGATTCAATGTAGAATACGAGCTCTTCGTGTTGAACACTTCATTCTACATTATTTGTTTTGTTTATTTCAGAATAATAAAAAGAATTTATTCTTCTCTCATTCGAGAATTTCTTATTCAGTTGAAAAAAAAAATAAAAAAATAAAAAAAATAAAAAAAATAGAGAAAAAATAAAAAAAGAGAAAAAATAAAAAAAAGGGAAAAAGAAAAAAAAAGAAAAAGAAGAATAAATTTTTGATTCCATCCTCCTCAGACCAAAGGTAATTGCAGATTTTTATCAGCCAACCAAATATAAGTACTTCACTTCTTATCTGTTTTACTTTGTGCATCATAGAGTTTGCATTGAGGATAATGAAAAATTTAGGTATGGGGGTGGGAATTAGTTTTTTTTCTCTTTATTTTATATTTTTTAGTTGCATTTTTGTCATTTTTTCCTTTTCCTTAATAAAATTTATAAAAATATCGTCACTTGCCAAATTGATAGAGTTATGTAATAATTAATTTATTTGATAAATTTTAAATTTTCTAATCTCTAGTTTGTTATTTACTCAAGTTTACCTTTTATGATAACTCTAAATAAATTTCTTAAGAAATGATTTTCAAAGTAGTATACTTCACTTAAGCCTTAACTTAGATTTTTATTTAAAATAATAGAATGTATGCATGCTTAGTTTAGAGTTAAAAATAATTTTTCAAAGTGTCTTGACTTACATATTTTTCAGAATATATATACATATACATTTAAAAAAAATTACGAAAGAAGAGAGCGAAAAATGGGCACCAAAAGAAAAAACTCTTAAATTCAAGGTGATTCTATCTTATAAAGCCTAAGTTGACCAAGTAATTAAGCCCAAGGAGTATTTCCATACATAATGACCTAAGCCCAATTGGGTTGGGATCCATTGGCCCAAAACTCGTTAAATGGTCGCTTAGAAAGCCCGTTAAAGTAGAAAAAAATCACCAAGGAAGAAAGAGTTAAAAAAATAAAATAAAATACTAATAAATGTTTTATATATGTATATATGGTCTTGGAAAATATTTTAGATCAAGCAACTTGAATATTATTTTAAACAAAGAGTTAGCATGTTCTTTTTAAAACTTTTAAATTAAATTTCTAAGTTTGGCTTGGTTTTGTATTGCTACAATGAGAAGATTTTCTAGGAAATATACCTTAGAGTTATATATAAAAATATTTTCTTGAGTAATAACTAGCTTCAATTATCAAGTAAATTTAGTTATTTACTAACTTCTTTAATTTGGCAAGTTGACCGAATTTTATGGGTATATTCACTATAAACCCTCACGAGACTACAACTCGTCCACTAGGGTAACCTAGGGGTTTAAAGGCTTGTTGTATGCGCTAAATACAACCGCGATTCCTACGAAAGTGAGTTATGTTTTCTTTCATTTTATTTTCTTTACTAGAGGACTAGCAAAAGTTTAGGTGTGGAGGTATTTGATAATCACATTTTATTATAATTTTATACCCTCATTATCTATTTGATATGAATAAATATACCACTAATAATTGTTTTTAATCTTTAATTACAGGTTAATGAAGAATAAATCTCAAACTCCAATCTCTCAACAAAAACCCCTTGATTTATTGAAGAAATGAAGCCCATGAAAGCAAACAATTTCTTTTAATATTCAATGAAGTGTTGAAGCCCAAATGAAGAAAAAAATGCCAAAGCCTAAAAGAAGAAAAAAAATACCAAAAGCCCAAACTCAAAAGCCAAAGAGAACAGAAGTTGCGGGCTAAAATTAGAGAAAGGCTCACATCGATGCCAGCATCGATGGGGGCATCGATGCCCGTATCGATGCCAGCATCGATACCCTTATCGATGCTGGCATCGATACGCTGACAGTTAGTTACAGATTAGTGGCTGAAATTCAATTGTTTTGGATAAGATTTTGATCCAATGGCTTACATTCACTGATGCTTACTATAAATAGAGGTAGAGAGTGAGGGGTTAGAGGTGTGAAAATTTTTTGTAACTTCTTTTTGAGAGGAGAGCTACTCTTAATTGAGAAGACTTTCCAAATTTATAACTTTTTGTACAATTAATAAAATAATTTTTTCACCACTTTAAATTTTTCTCTTCTTCTCTTTGTTGGATGATGAAGATGGAGATTAATTTAAAAGTTTGTTTTTCTTATTCCTCTTTTATTGCTTATTAGTTTAGATTTATTTTCATGCTTGTAATTAGATTTTATTTTCTTGTTTAAATAGCCAAGAGGCCAAAACCCTCTTTCCTTAGATTTATTTCATGCTCATAGATTAGATTTATTTTATGCTTATAGAGTAGATTTATTTTCTTGCATTTAATTCTTACAATTTATCTTGTGGTTTAGATTTTATAATTTATTTTGTAGTTAGATTTTAATTTCTTGCACTATTCACTTTGAGGCTAGAACCCTCTTGGGTTTAGTTTTTCTTTTTATTTATTTTCACTTTCTTTGATTCGCCTTTAGGCTAGAACCCTCTAGGGAATCACCTTTTTTCTAAAAAGTGGATACAATTTTAGATTACACATATCTTTAATTGAATCCGCTATCTTTACATTCTTGATTATTTATTTGTTTCTCGATTTTATTCATTCTTCCTTCTTGCCTTGTTGGTCACATTTATTTTTTACTCACATCCACTCTCAAAAACATTGATTTACACACTATCACTTTCACTCTCATACATCCACTCTCAAAAACATTGATTTACACACTATCACTTTCACTCTCATTATCTCTCCACAATCACATTTACTCATCACTCCTATTTGTCACGCACACAACATAAGAACCGATTTTATATTTTTTTCTACAAAGCACCTTCCTCGTGGGATCGATAACTCTTTATACTATAACTTGATTAGTTGTGCACTTGTAACTTTTTGGTATATGTTTATGCCGCATCAGTTGACTCATCCTAGACGGATGTCCGTCTAGGATCAACCTAGACGGAAATCCGTCTAGGTTGACGACCTAGACGGAATTCTTACTTCTGTCAAGATTGACTTCCGTCTAGATTGATCAACCTAGACGGAATTCCGTCTATGTAATACCCCAACCCTTGAGAGGGTGATGTGATTAGTATTGATAGATTTGATTGGAATACTCATACCACCAAGATGCATCTTCTTTTCGGGAACCCAACTCTTAGAAACTCCAAAGTTAAGCGTGCTTGACCTGGAGAAATTCTAGGATGGGTGACCCCCTGGGAAGTTTTCCAGGGAGCACGTGAGTGAGGACAAAACGTGCTGAAAAGACATGTGGTGGTTTGTGAGGTCAGTCCATCAGATCTAATAGCGTACCGACTCCGGGATTCCGGGGTGGGACGTTACAGTCTAGGTTGCATCAAACTAGACGGAAGCAAAATAAACGAACCTAACTAGATGGATTTCCATCTAGTTGAACTAACCTAGACGGGATTTGGAGCAACCTAGACAGAAATTTCCGTTTAGGTTGCTCGTTTTTCAATTTTCGTCTAGGTTGCTGATAATCATATTTTATTATAATTTTATACCCTCATTATCTATTTTATATGAATAAATATGCAACTAATAATTGTTTTTATCTTTAAATGCAGGTTAATGAAGAATAAATCTCAAACTCTCATCTCTCAATAAAAACCCCTTGAATAAATGAAGAAATGAAGCAAAGAAGCCCATTAGAAAATCAATTGCCAAATTATCCAAAAGCCCAAAGCTAAAAAGAAGAAGAAATGGCAAAGCCCAAAAGCTCAAGTCCAAGAACAACAGAGAAGCTCGGACAGCAACAGGAGAAGGCTAGGTATCGATGCCGGCATCGATACCCCTATCGATGCCGGCATCGATACCCCTATCGATGCTGGTATCGATACTAACGTACAGTTTGTTACGAATTAAGAGCTGAAATTTGTTGTTTTTCGATAAGATTTCAATCCAATGGCTCTCATTCACTGATGTTTACTATAAATAGGGGTAGAGAGTGAGGAGTTAGTGTGTGAAAAATTTTGTAACTCTATTTGGAGAAGAAGGTAACTCTTAATTGAGAAGGTCATCCAAATTTATAACTTTTGTTACAATTAATAAAAAAAATTCTCCACTGCAAATCTTCTTCTCTTTGTTGGATGATGATTATGGAGATGAAGAAAAGTTTGAAGGTTTGCTTTTCTTTTATTTTTCTCTTTTATTTCTTTTTAATAATTTCTTTATTATTTCTTATTAGTTAGATTTACATTCATTCTTGTAGTGTAGATTTATTTTCTTGTCTTTTTATTTCTTTTTACACTTTAATTTGTAGAGTAGATTTATTTTCTTGTATTTAATTTTTGCAATTTATTTTATAATTTAGATTTTAATACTTTGTAGTTAGATTTATTTCTTGTTCATAGTTTAGATTTTTCTTTTCTTTTTCTTTTTGTAATTAGTTATTTTTCTTCTTACTTTTATTTCTTAAGATGTGAAATTAATTCTTGTAGGAATCTTAGAATTGTAAGAAACTAGTCTAATTTCCTTTATATTGTATGAATTATTCTCTTTCACTTAAAATATTCATATTTAGGATAATCAACTAGAAAACTAATTGGTAGAAGAAGAATTTGATAATCTATACTTATGTTAAATGGTTTGATAGGTTATGCTTATGAATTCTAGGATTACTATCTTTTTAATGTTCTTATCATGAATAGTAATTTTAACTTGATGATAATTTGATAAGTTATACTTTCCTTAAATGGTTTGATAGTCTATGCTTAATAAATCTAAGTTGAAATATGATAAAAAGAGTTTCCTTAAATGGTTTGATAGTCTATGCTTAATAAATCTAAGTTGAAATATGATAAAAAGAGAATAGTTTTTATTTTGTAATTGAGATTAGTCTATGCTTAATAAATCTAAGTTGAAATATGATAAAAAGAGAATAGTTTTTATTTTGTAATTGAGATTAGCTAGTGGATTAAATTCTAGATTTCTCATATCTTTAATTGAATCCTCCCTCTTGACTTCTTGAATTTTCTTTTAATTTTTGATTTTATTTCTTGATTTTATTCATTCTTCTTTCTTGCCTTGTGATTTCATTTATTATTTGATTCTTTCTTCTCTCCTCTAAAATTCAATTTATTGTCACTTTCATATATTCAAAACAATCACTCATCATATCTCTCCATAATCACACTTATTCTTTAATCCTATTTTTGTCACGCACAAAACATAAGAACCAAGTCTAATAATCTCTTAAAATCACCTTCCTCGTGGGATCGATAACTTTTTATACTATAACTTGATCAATTGTGCACTTGTAATTTTGGTACATAATTATGCCGCATCAAGTTTTTGGCGCCGTTGCCAGGGAACGGTGCTAAATAAGATTTTATTATTTTGGTTCTTTAACTTGTGTGTTTTTCTTGTGAAGGAACCGCTTGGAGCTTGAAAATCTTGGATTGAAGATCAATAACTTGGAGAATTGCATTCGGGTAAGTCTTCTTTCTAGCGTTTTCAATTCCACCCTTTTTAGTTAGATTCACAATTAAAGACAATTAGGATTTTAAAAAAATTATTTTTGTTGACCATAATAAAATTCACCTTTCACTTGGACATTAACTAACAAGATAATAAATTCAAATAAGAGCTCTCTTCTCACATTTGATTGTTGTTGATCATAATTAAAAAAAGATTTTTTTTTTCGCATCCTTTTTAGTTGCTTTTAATTTCTAGGGTTTTATTTCATATAGTTAGTAGGAATTCACCAAAGTGATTGTAGCACTTGATTTGTCACATACTTAAAACATTCTTAGGGGCAAAACCCCTTAATCAAGATAAAGTAAGGGATTTCATCACCGCTTTCTTAGCCCACAAATTACTAATTCCTCACTTCACAAACCCAAGCCTTCTAAAACTCATTAGACGT
The DNA here is from genome assembly GCF_001876935.1 of Asparagus officinalis. Lineage (NCBI taxonomy): Eukaryota > Viridiplantae > Streptophyta > Magnoliopsida > Asparagales > Asparagaceae > Asparagus > Asparagus officinalis. The sequence continues at coordinate 52,870,656 of NC_033795.1, forward strand.
TGGCCCCTAAGGACTCGAGCTCAATAAGGAACAAGAAATCCTTAAGTGAACCAGTTTAAGTTTTCTCAGATTAGTTGGTGTCTAAGGCAAGGTTTAGGGGTTGCGTAAAGTGCTCCTCAAGGAACGAGGTACTTAATTGATCTCTGATCACCCTCTAGTACTATCCTTACTTGGCTAACTACCTGGATAAAACTTTAATCTTTTTACTAAAGGAGTTTTTGGTAAGGAGCTGGTCTAGTTGAGTTAGGCTAAACCCTAGAATTAGAATAATTGAAAAGTGTTTTGTTTTGATTTGTTTTAGTTAGGTTTTCTCTATCTTTTTCTTCTCAAAAAAAAACTAATTTTCTTTCTTTCCTTAAAAGAAAGTTGTTTTGGTGTATGCAAACTTGGGTTAAGGATAATTCTCATCGTTTAATCCGTGTTGAACCAATTCAAGAAATGGTAAATCAACCCGTTCTCCAGGATATGTGTTACCCTACCAGAAATACAATTCCATCTTACATAAGGCTCCCCAAAGCAAATGGAGCAAATTTTGAGCTTAGACCGCATCACATAAACTTGCTTCCCAAATTTCTAGGAAATAAAACAGAAGATGCATATATTTTTATCTCGGAATTTGAGGAAGTGTGTATTATGATTAAAATGAGAGAATTAACCGAAGATATGATTAAGATCAGATTTATTCCATTTGCTCTTAAGGACAAAGCTAAAAAATGGCTGTACAGCTTACCGATAAATTCCATCTCAACTTAGGAGGAATTTATCACCGTTTTTCTCAAAAAAAAATTCCCTATTCATAAAACGGTAAAGCTTAGGAATAGTATTCAAAACTTTAAAATTGTCCTAGGAGAGCCATTCTGGAAATATTTTGACCGATTCAAAGATCTTTTAATCCAATGTCCTTATCATAGTCTAGAGAAATGGCGATTGTGCCAAGTCATATATGAAGGATTGGACTATTCTTCAAAAACATCTTTAGAATCGATGTGTCAGGGAGATTTTATGAGGGAAAACGCCGATGAAGCTTGGGAATTCCTAGAAAGTCTATCCGAAAAAATAATGCAGTGGGAACACTGTGATGACAGGGTTTCATCAGTTCCCCAATCTAAGTCTAGTGGTCTTTCCCTGGAGTCAAACATTGCTTCTGAAGAAAAGATGACGATAATTCTGCGGAGGTTAGAAGCCTTAGAAGTTAAGGAACGAGCTCCAGCTCAAATCAATCATGTTTTTGCCCCGGGATGTCATAACTGTCAGTCTTCTACCCATGTTTCAGAGGAATGCTCTCTCTTAGAAAACAACTATGCATTAGAACAGATGAACGCTGCATTCCAGCATCCTAGAAATGATTGATTTTCTCCAACCTACAATCCAGGTTGGAAAAATCATCCCAACTTTGCTTGAAACCAAGGAAATTCTCCCGAAAATCAAAACTTCATTCCCGCGTCGAACCCACAATTCCCTAGGGGAAATACACTTCCATTCAATGCGCCAAATAATTTCCAACAAGCTAACCCAGTTTTTCCAACCCAACACCTTCATCCTCACCAGCCTACAAATCCTTCAAATTCTGATCATGACAAACGTTTGAGTGTCTTAGAAAAGGGTTTAGAAGCTATGATCAAAGCTTCTACACAAACTACCAACATGTTGACCCAGTCATCCACCACTCTAAATTCCTCCATGCAAACCACTGGCCAAGTGCTCAACTCGAACACTCAAGCCATAGCCCGGTTAGAAACCTAACTTGGGCAACTAGCCTCTGCCGTGAGTGAGAGAGAAAAAGGAAAATTCCCAAGTCAACCTGTTACAAACACTAAAGACAATGGATCTAGTTCAACCCATCCAGCTCATGTGAATGCAGTTCACACTCTAAAATCAGGGAAACAAATAGACAATCAGGTTAGAACGCCAACGGATCAAACCCCTTATCCCATCCAACACACTCCTTCCGATGAAGCAATTCCTTCCGATGACCTAAACGCTGAACATGAGATTAAGCCTGATCTAGATAGGTATAGGCCCGTCGCCCCCTTTCCAGATAGACTCAAACCTAGGAAAAATTCCCCATAGGTTGAGAAAATCCTAGAAACGTTTAAACAGGTCAAGATCAACATCCCTCTCCTAGATGGAATCGAACAAATCCCCTCTTATGCAAAGTTCTTGAAGGACTTATGCACTAAGAAAAGAACCACCAATGTCCCCAAGAAAGTCTTTTTAGCTGCCAACCTCAGTGAAATTTTTTCAAAACCCATGCCGTTAAAATACAAGGACCCTGATTGTCCTACAATTCCATGCGTCATAGGTAACACTCACATTGATAAGGCACTTCTAGACTTGGGAGCCATCGTCAACCTCCTTCCTTATTCAGTCTATCAACAGCTAGGTGTAGGAGAACTTAAACCGACAAGATGCACTCTACAGTTAGCTGATAGATCTGTAAAAATTCCCAAAGGAGAGGTAGAGGATGTTCTGATCAAAGCTGGATAGTTCATTTTCCCTGTTGATTTTATTATCTTGGAAAAGCAGCCCGTTTCCAATCTCAAAAGTCAAATCCCCATCATTCTAGGAAGATCATTCTTAGCCACCTCAAATGCTTTAATCAATTATAGAACCGGTCAAATAAAACTATCTTTTGGGAACATGACTATTGACCTCAATATCTTCAACCTAGGAAGGCAGCCTAGTGATCCATCTGATCAACCCATGAAAGTGAATTTCATTCAGGGAATATCAAGTGAGCAACAAGAGGGAGAGTGTGAGTCAAATTCAAGTGCATCTGACTTAATGATTGAGGAGTTTTCTGATGACGAACTAGAGTTAGATCTGCTGGTCAATCATGTTTCTGTTGTTAGCTGGCAACGAGAACCTTTGTAGATAGAACCCCGAGTCCAGCTTCACCCATTTGTGGAGGAACCCCCTAAGTTAGAGCTCAAACATCTACCTAAAAATCTAGAGTATGCCTACTTAGGGGAGAACGAGTCTTTACCAGTTATTATTTCTTCTGACTTAACTACCAGTCAAAAGGAAGCTCTCTTAGATATTTTAAGAGAGAAAAGGGAAGCCATTGGATAGACCATGGCTGGTATCAAAGGGATTAGTCTAACCATTGTTTAACATCGAATCCATTTGATAGATGATGCCAAACCTACTAGAGATGCTCAACGTCGATTAAACCCAGTGATGAAAGAAGCTGTTAGGAAAGACATTCTGAAATGTCTCGATCATGGGATCATTTATCCCATTTCTGATAGTTCATGGGTGAGTCCAGTCCAAGTTGTTCCAAAGAAATCTGGGATCACCGTGATCCAAAATGAGGCTAATGAGCTGATTCCTACTGGAATCCAAACTAGATGGCGAGTTTGCATTGACTACCGAAAACTCAACTTAGCCACTCGAAAAGATCACTTCCCTCTTCCATTCATTGACCAAATGTTAGAACGTTTAGCAGGACATGATTTCTATTATTTCCTGGATGGATATTCAGGTTACAATCAAATCCCTATCACTCCCGAAGATCAGGAGAAAACCACCTTTACTTGCCCATATGGAACATTCGCATACCGACGCATACCTTTTGGCCTGTGCAACGCACTGGTCACATTCCAACGTTGCATGATCAGTATTTTTTCCGACATGGTAGTGTGATTTCTCAAAATTTTCATGGAAGATTTTTTTATTTTTGGTGATACATTTTCCCAATGTTTGCATCATCTTAAACTGGTCCTAGAACGATATAGGGAGAAAAATCTGACTCTCAATTGGGAGAAATGTCATTTCATGGTCAAACAAGGCATTATCTTAGGACATGTAGTTTCCAATAGGGGAATCAAAATGGACAAAGCTAAGGTAGATCTCATTTCCAATCTCCCTCCTCCCAAAACAGTCAAAGATGTCAGATCATTTCTTGGTCATGCTGGTTTTTACCGACGTTTCATCAAGGATTTCAGAAAAATTGCTAGACCCTTGACCAATCTCTTAGCCAAGGATACATCATTTGTCTTCTCTCCCGACTGCCTCAAAGCTTTTGAATATCTGAAAAAAGAGCTAACCACAGCTCCTATCATTCATGCACCGGACTAGACCTCACACTTCGAACTAATGTGTGATGCATCTGATTCTACGATTGGTGCTATTTTAGGATAACCGTTTGATAGAAAACCGCATGTGATCTACTACGCCAGTAGGACTCTGAATGATGCCCAGCAAAATTACTCTATCACAGAAAAAGAGTTTTTAGCTGTAGTCTTTGCCTAAGAAAAATTCAGGTCCTACCTCATCGGTTCCTTAACCAAAGTTTTCTCAGATCATGCCGTACTAAAGTATCTTTTGACCAAAAAGGATGCTAAAGCATGGCTCATTAGATGGATTCTCCTACTTCAAGAGTTTGACATTCAAATTCTTGACAGAAGAGGAACAGAGAACCCCGTAGCAGATCACCTCTCTCGACTCCAAAATGCACCAACATCAACCGTCCCGATCAACGAACATTTTCCAGATGAACAACTCCTAGAAATCCAATCTGTTCCATGGTTCGCCGATATTGTGAACTACATAGTAATGAACCAGATCCCTTCTCATTGGTCCAAACAGGATAGATCCCGTTTTCTCTCCCAAGTAAAATATTTTTACTGGGATGATCCATATTTGTTCAAATACTGTCCTGATCAGATCTTTAGGAGGTGTGTTCCTACTGAAGAAACTATGAGTGTTCTTTCCTTTTGTCATGAGCAAGCATGTGGGGGCCACTTTGGCCCAAGAAAAATAACTAAAAAAATTCTCCAATCTGGGCTATACTGGCCCACTCTTTTCAAGGATTTATACGAGTTTTGCAGAACATATAACCGCTGTCAGCTTTTAGGGAAAGTCACTAGAAGAAATATGATACCCTTATAACTCATCTTATCTGTCGAACTTTTTGATCTGTGGGGTATCGATTTCACGGGACCATTTCCAAATTCCTTAGGAAATGTTTACATTCTAGTAGCTGTCGAATACATGTCAAAATAGGTTGAGGCGGTAGCTTGCAAAACTAATGACAACAAGGTCGTTGTCAAGTTTTTGAAAGAGAACATTTTTTCACGGTTTGGAGTACCCCGAGCGATCATCAGTGACAACGATACATATTTATGTAACCGTTCTTTTGAGGTATTGATGAGAAAATATTCAATCACACACAAATTGTCAACTCCTTATCACCCCCAAACCAGTGGACAAGTAGAGGTCACAAACAGGTAGATCAAACAAATCTTAAAAAAATAGTTAATCATAATAGAAAAGATTAGTCTGTAAATTTATGTGATGCTCAGTGGGCATATAGAACAGCTTTCAAGGCCAATTTGGGGATGTCACCATACAGACTAGTGTTTGGAAAAGCTTGCCACCTACCAGTGGAGTTGGAGCATCGAGCAATGTGGGCAATAAAACAGTTAAATTTTGACTTAGACTCGGCAGGTAAGAACAGTTTGCTCCAAATAAATGAGTTGAAAGAAATTCGAAATGATGCATACATAAACTCAAAGATTTACAAAGAGAAAACCAAGATTTTTCATGACAAATCAATTTTACGAAAAATTTTCTCTCTAGAATAGAAAGTTTTATTGTACAATTTAAAATTGCATCTTTTTCCTAGGAAATTGAGATCAATATGGACAGGTCCATTTATTGTAAAATAAGTTTTCACACATAGGGCTGTCGAGATAGAAAATCCTAAAAATGGTGACGACATTTTTAAAATTAATGGTCAACGTCTAAAACCATTTTTAGAATTTTCTACACTCAGAGAGGAGGAGGTGTTGGTTCTCTATGAATCACATTGTTTGTAAAAAAATTTAAAATTTTTTAAAAAAAAACGTTGAATAAGTAACATGAAGAGATATATATATATATATATATATATATATATATATATATATATAGTATATATAGGGAGAGTTGGCTAAAAATAAAAACGCTCCTTAGCCTAAAAACTAAAAAGCGCAATATCATCCCACCTGGATTTCAGATGAATCCAATGGCTGAGTATTCCAGTCAAAGCAGTCAAGCAGACACATGCATGTAATTAGGCCTGTAATTAATTACCGTCAAACGGGCAGTGAATCCGGCGATTGCACACCTCATACATATCTCGAATTACACTGCACGTGAATCGGCAGATTCACTGCAGTGAATCGGCAGTTCACGTGGCAGTGAAATCCGCAGATTGCAGCTGGGCAGTGAATGCCAGATTCACCTGGCAGTGAAATCCAAGAATTCACTGGCGTTTAGGTAATTAATGATGTGTTTTTAATGAGGTAATTAATGCATGTGTCTGTTAACGTGTTTGACACCTGAATCCTAGCGGCATTGGATGATATTGGTTTTTAAGATTTTTAGGTGGGCTAAGTGAGTTTTTATTTAGAACCTACTCGCCTAATATATATATATATAATATTATAAATATATAGGATATATGAGCTAATATGCGGTAATCGCTGTGGTACGGCAAGCACAAAAAAGTTATGCTTGGTAGTTTTTTTGCATAGTGTCACATCCCGGGCCTGCGCATCATTGCAAATATGGGCAACTCAGCATTCACAATGGGTAGTGAAGGATGAGGATGTGACATCACTACCAAAGTACAACAATTTGTGCTTGGTAGCGCGAAGGGGCATAACGCATTTGCTGCTCTCTTCATCTCTGCTCTCAATGCTGGCTCTCGTCATCCTCTCTCTGGGGATATATATATATAAATTATATATATAATATATATATATTGTTAAAAAATCAAAATTATTTTTGCAGGGGGGCCATTTTCTGATGGGCGCCAACAAAAACAAAGCAAAAAAAATTCAAAAGTCGCCCAATGAGAAAGTGCCCACTTACGAGAAAGAAAAAAAATAACCTAAGCGCGCATCTGATGCTGGCATCGATGGCGTGGCATCGATGGGCCAGCATCGATGCGTTGTGTCTGCTGCATCAAAACCGCAGCCCCACCCCCTTCTCCCCCTTGTTTTCTTCTCCTCATCTCCCCAAACCCCATTTCCCCAACCCGAAAATTCCCAAATAAGAAAAGAAAAAAAAATCCACCATCCAACCCCCACGGAATCAAGACAAAATTGGAGGGCTTCTTCTTCAATTTTCTCGGATCTTTGCCTTCTTCCACCTCTACATATTTCCAAGGTATAATTTCTATCTTGATTTTGTAATTTCCTTATGTGAATGGTTTCATGGATGATTTGGTGATTAAATCATGAATAGTTATGAATTATTATCATATTTTGTGTTGATTCATGATCAATTTAATAAATTTAGGGTTTAAATTGGGGATTTTGTACAAAATCTGAAAAATTCTTAGGGGGTTTTGTGCAAAAACAAAAAAAAGTATGAACTTGGAACTCAATTGAGGATATCTTGTACAAAAATCTGAAAAAATTTTGGGGTGTTTTATGAAAATTTGAAAAATTCTTGGGGGGTTTTTGTGCAAAAACAAAAAAATAAACTTGGAACTCAATTGTGGATATCTTGTACAAAAATCTGAAAAAAAAATTTAGGTGTTTTATGCAAATCCGAAAAAAAAATTAGGGTATTTTATGCAAATCCGAAAAAATTAGTGGGGGAGGTTTATGCAAAAATAAAACTTGAATTTGGGGTGTTCTGTGCAAACAATTCAAAAAAAATTGCCAATCATTTTAACATTTGTAAGGTTTAGCTTATAATTGTCATATCAACATGTATGTTTCACCAATCAAGTTATCAAAATTTTAACATTTTTGTTCTAAAAAAAACAATTTTAAGGAAATTTATTGTCAAAACAAAATTCTGATAACTTGAAATTAACTCATGTTGAACAATTTGTAGCTAAATTCTTTTCCAAAAAATAATAATAATAAATTAATTAATTAATTAAAAAAATAAAAAAATAAATAATAATATTAATAATTAATTCACCTTTATATAATCTTATTATAGTAGTAGTTTAGAATTAGATATACCACTAGATAAATAGCTTTATATTTATTCATATATTATAGTATATACCTACTATGCCCTTACCCATATATAAAGTTTAGATATACTATATATATATATATATATATTGGAACTTTGTTATTAAATTTTTTTTTTCTTTTCTTTTCTTTTTCTGTAGATGCCCCCCAGAAAGAAATCCCGAGCAAGTTCATCATCTTCTGATATCGATATAGATAGACCCACAATTTTAGCCAGATGAGTGCATTACATACATATCAATCCACAATCATCATGTTAACTGCAGTAGGTATTAGGAGCATGATGACTAAACCCCTTGAGAAAGCAAACATTTCATTAGTCCATGAGTTCTATTCAGGATGGGAAATTGATCCAAATAGAGAATTTTCAGCTTTTTCTATAGTGAGGGGTGTTAGGGTTATTTTCGATCTTTTCACTATCTGTGCTACCATTGATCTTGCAGAACCACCCACTGATGTACCAGATTACTTCCACTTAGCCTCCACATTACAGCCTGGTACACCAGAATACAATAACATATCTACAACCTTGTGTGGGAGGATCTTTACATCTAGTTTCGGTTCAGGAAATCTCAAACCAGAATATAGATTACTTAATCTTTTCCTGAACTTTGATTTGAAACTCACCACTGCATACTCTGTCATTACCCCACACGATATTCTCCTTCTTTTTTGGATAGCCATAGGTCAGCGGTTTGATATAGCGAAGATTATATTTGTATGGATGCGCTCATCAGTGGAGAATGTGTTGGATTGGGTCAGGATACAGTCTGCATCACGAACTCAGCTCATTTACCCTTATTTCATCACTAGACTCTACCATAGATTTCACGTTCCAGTATTTGCAGAGGATAGGTTAGAAGTAGGGAAGGGGTTACTAAATGATCATACTGTGAGGAGGAGCATTTCAGGGCGAGATCAGTCCGGTCCTTCAGGTAGAGAGCCTCCTCAGCACCAGCCAGATACACATGACCCCATTCGAGAGGAGATGAATAAGATGCGGTGTCGTATGGACAGGATGCAGATTCAGATGCACAGGATGCAGCGGCATATACACGAGATACATGGTCAGATGAGCTACTCCACTGAGACCCTGGCATATTTGGCGAGAGGATGGCAGAGAGAACATGGAGATACAGATGGACCTCCACCTGAGCTTCATAGTTTTATCACATCATTTTAGCCAGATAATTTCCCAATAGAGGATGAGGCAGGACCGAGTTCAGCAGTTGTCGCTGATGATGTGGATGACGATATATCAGGAGATGAGCAGTGAGGGATGTTCTTTTTATTTTACCTAGTCTTTGATTTTTATTTCCGCATGTACTTATTAAACTGTGATATTTTGGATATTATTTGCCTTGAGGACACTGCAAAGTCTGGGTATGGGGGTGTAAGCTAGTTAGTCTTTGTTTATATTTTGCTAGTTAGTATTTTGTTTCAGTATTTTTTTTTCAGCATTTATCTTTTGTTAGTTTTAGTAAAAAAATATAAAAATATTATCACTTGCCAAATTAATAGAGTTAAGTAATAAATAATCTAATTGATAAATTTTAAATTTTCTAATTCCTAGTTACTGATATACTCAAGTTTACATTTTATGATAACTCCAAATAAAATTCTTAAGAAATGATTTTTCAAGTAGTATACTTTACTTAAGTCTTACCTTAGACTTTTAATTAAAAATAATGAAAATTTTGCATGCTTAACTTGGAGTTGAAAATATTTTTTTCCAGTTATCTTGATTTACACATTTTTTTTCAAACTATATATACTTACACACATATATATATTTAAAAAAAACTAACCTTATAAAAGAAGAGTACGAAAAAGGCGGCACAAAAAAAAACTCTTGATCAAGGTGATTCTATCCTTATAAAGCCTAACGTTAACTAATAACTAGCCCAATGAGTAATCTCTATTAACTTAATGACCTAGAACCCAATTGGGTGGATTCATGCCCAAAAAACCATAAATGGTACTTAGAAAGCCCGTTTAAAATAGAAAAACAGATCAGCAAAATTAGAGAAGTGAAGAAAAATATATATAGTATATATATATTATATTATATATATATATATATTATAATATATATAATATATATATATAATATATATATATATCTATATGCTAGTGTATTATATATATATATATATATATATATATAATTATATATATATATATATATATATTAATTTATATATATATATATATATATTATATATAATGTTGTTTTGTGATATATGCGTCTTGAATTTTTGATTAAGATACTTGAAAGTTATTTAAAACAAAGAGTTAGCATGTTCTTTTTAAAACTTTTAAATTAAATCTCTAAGATTTGACGTGGTTTTTTATTGCTATAATGAAAAAGATTTTCTAAGAGATTTACATTAGAGTTATATATAAAAACGTTTTCTTGATTATTAACTAGCTTCAATTAGAATGTCTAAATATATCAAGGGAAATTAGTTAATTACTGACTTATTTAACTTGGTAAGTTGACCAAATTTTATGGGTATATTTACTGCAAACCCTCACGAGACTACAACTCATCCACTAGGGTAACCTAGGGGTTTAAAGGCTTGTTGTATGCGCTAAATACAACCGCGATTCCTGTGAAAGTGAGTTAGGATTTTCTTTTTATTTTCTTTGCTAGAGGACTAGCAAAAGTTTAGGTATGGGTGTATTTGATAATCATATTTTATTACAATTTTATACCCTCATTATCTATTTTATATGAATAAATATACCACTAATAATTATTTTTATCTTTAAATGCAGGTTAATGAAGAATAAATCTCAAACTCTCATCTCTCAACAAAAATAAATGAAGAAGAAATGACAAAGCCCAAAAGCCCAAGAGCCCAAGTCCAAGAACAAGAGAAAAGCTCAGACAGCAACAGGAGAGGACTGAGTATCGATGCCAGCATCGATACCCCTATCGATACTGGTATCGATACCCCTATGGATGCTGGTATCGATACTGACGTATAGTTTCTTACGAATTAAGGGCTGAAATTTGTTATTTTTTGATAAGATTTTAATCCAATGGCTCTCATTCACTGATGTTTACTATAAATAGGGGTAGATAGTGAGGGGTTAGAGTGTGAAAAATTTTATAACTCCATTTGCAGAGGAAGATAACTCTTAATTGAGAAGGCCATCCAAATTTGTAACTTTTGTTACAATTAATAAAAAAAGATTTCTCCACTTCAAATCTTCTTCTCTTTGTTGAATGATGATGATGGAGATGAAGAAAAGTTTGAAGGTTTGCTTTTCTTTTATTTTTCTCTTTTATTTATTTTTAGTAATTTTTTTATTATTGCTTATTAGTTAGATTTACATTCATTCTTGTAGTGTAGATTTATTTTTTTGTCTTTTTTATTTCTTTTTGCACTTTAATTTGTAGAGTAGATTTATTTTCTTGCATTTAATTTTTGCAATTTATTTTGTAGTTTAGATTTTAATTCTTTGTAGTTAGATTTATTTCTTGTTCATAGTTTAGATTTTTTTTTTTTTTTTGTAATTAGTTATTTTTCTTCTTGCTTTTATTTCTTAAGAAGTGAAATTAATTCTTGTAGGAATCTTAGAATTGTATGAAACTAGTCTAATTTCCTTTATATTGTATGAATTATTCTCTTTCACTTAAAATATTCATGTTTAGGATAATCAACTAGAAAACTAATTGGTAGAAGAAGAATTTGATAATCTATGCTTATCTTAAATGGTTTGATAGGTTATGCTTATGAATTCTAGGATTACTATCTTGTTGTTGTTCTTATAATGAATAGTAATTTTAACTTAGATGATAATTTGATAGGTTATACTTTCCTTAAATGGTTTGATAGTCTATGCTTAATAAATCTAAGTTAAAATATGATAAAAAAAGAATAGTTTGTATTTTATAATTGAGATTAGCTAGTAGATTAAATTCTAGATTTTTTATATCTTTAATTGAATCCTCCATCTTGACTTTCTTGAATTTTCTTTTTATTTTTGATTTTATTTCTTGATTTTATTCATTCTTCTTTCTTGCCTTGTGATTTCATTTATTCTTTGATTCTTTCTTCTCTCCTCTAAAATTCAATTTATTGTCACTTGCATATATTCAAAACAATCACTCATCATATCTCTCCATAATCACACTTATTCTTTAATCCTATTTTTATCACGCACAAAACATAAGAACCAAGTCTAATAATCTCTTAAAATCACCTTCCTCGTGGGATCGATAACTTTTTATACTATAACTTTATCAATTGTGCACTTGTAATTTTGGTACATAATTATGTCGCATCAGTTGCTCATTTTTCGACTAGTGTATGTCTCATCTTTCTAAGAAGTAAGACTTTAACTTAGATAACATTCAATCTTATTGGATGGATTATTTGAAATGACTTGTAAACACCTTCAACTATAATCAGTAGAATATTCATTCTTCATTCGAAACCAATGACTGATAGAATATAATCTTTGACAATATCCTTGTAAATACTGTAAATATTAGATTGATATTATTTACCTAATTTAGTTAAGCAAATATTCTCTGTCAAAGATATCCCCTGTAATTAGGCAAAGATATCCCTTGTAATTAGGCTAATATCATGCTCATAAATCCCTTGTAATTAGGTTAATATCATGCTCATAACCTTGTATATATATCATGGATGAATTGAGGAATAGACAGGGGGATTCAATCATCTTTCATGGTATCAGAGCCTTAAGTTCTCCTTCCATTATCTTTTCCTCTCACAATTTTCTTCTCATCTTCCTCCTCTCCACTCATGGCAGACTCTAAGTTCCATCCTGCCCATGGCGTCAACAACATAAAAAATGTCATCCCTCTCATCCTAGACCACGAAACCTGCCAATACACCAACTGGTCTACCCTATGGTTGATCCACGCCCGTGCTCACGATGTTATCGACCATATTCTACCTCCTAAACCCGATGACAAAACGCCAGCACCGGACTCCTCGACCAAAACCGAAGCCGAACGTCTTGCGGAGAAGGCCCTATGGATTCGGCTCGACAATCTTGTCCTTCAATGGATATATAGCACGGTCTCACCCGATATTCTCAACCAAATAATCAATCCCAATGACACTACTGCCCAAGCTTGGAATAAAGTGGCGAATTTATTCCAAAATAACAAGACAACTCGAGCTCTTCATCTCGAAAATGAACTCACGAATACGTACCTTCGTGATTTTCCTAATGTCAAGGCGTATTGTCAACGATTAAAGACTCTCATGGACCAACTAGCCAACGTTGGTGTTACGGTTTCGGATGAAAGAATGACTTTGAAATTGTTACAAGGTCTCACCCATGCTTATGGGAATTTTGTCACTGTAATTCAACACACTCATCCTTTTCCTACATTTGCGGAAGCACAGACCAAGCTTGATTTGGAGGAAGCAACTCAGAAAGATCGAGCAAAACAGGAAGGTAATGATTCTGCTTTGCTAATGGACACCTCTAATGATGATGCTACTGTTTCTAATTCTCAGTCCAAACGTGACAATTATGCTCATAATCGGAATCATAATGGTGGCCGTGGGAAGAAGAATTACAACCGGGGTCGTGGCGGCAACAACCGTGGCCGAGGAGGAGGTCGTGGCAGTAACGACAACTCCTCCCAACTGCAACCTCAGCAGCGAGGTGCAGCCCAGCAGCATTGGCCTTCTCAGCGAGGTGCAGCCCAGCAGCCTTGGCTTCCTCCACCTTATTGGGCCTATCAGCCTTGGGCCTACCAGCAACAGTGGGCCACACCGCCCTGCCCTCACCCAACAGTCCAGTGGTAGCCCCGTCCTTCCCCAAACCAGCAGGGGCTGCTTGGGCAGCGTCCTCCTCAGGCTTTCTACTCGGCCCAATCCACTCCTAGCACGGGTTATGCCCCTACCAACATTGAAAGTGCAATGCATACCTTATCGCTAAATCAACCCGATGATAATTGGTACATGGACACGGGTGCAACATCACACATGACCGCGAATTCAGGTACTCTCTCGTCTTATTTTCATTTGAGCAAAAACAATGGTATCATTGTCGGCAATGGCAACACAATTCCGATTCATGGTTATGGTAATACTTCCATTCCCCACAACAAACCACCCCTGGCTTTACATAATGTGCTACATGCCCCTAAACTTATCAAAAATCTTATTTCAGTACGGAAGTTTACATCTGATAATTCCGTTTCCGTTGAATTTGACCCTTTTGGCTTTTCTGTGAAGGATACTGGGCGCGGCGGTCGACCGCCCAGCAGGCAGAGAGTTTGCTGGGTTTTGGGTCTTAACGGGTTTCGGGTCGGGTTTGGGGTTTAGTATATATTCTAATTTACCCAAGAGAACCCCTTTTCATCTGAAATCAGAACCCTAGCCCCCCTCTCTCCCCTCAAACCCTAGTTTCTCACTCTTTGGTGATTTGGAGGAGCTTTGAAGGGTTTTTCGGCGGATTTTTGGTGGATTCAGCAAGAGTGATCATCTTCCTTCAGATCTAGGGCTTCGTTCTCATCATAGGCAAGTAACATCTCGCCCAACTTCACCCCTTTTTGTTTTTATGCTTAGATTTGAGCTTTAATCCGGTTTTTATTGAGCCCAAATCGTATTTTGTGTAGATAAAGTAGATCTTATGGCATGAGGTACAAAAATCATATTTTTTAGTCTTAAAAAGTTCACTAATGATGTTTAATTAATGAGATCTTGATCTGAAACGTTTTATGAAGGTTAAACCTATTTCTTTACTGTTTAAGAACTTTTAAATCATGTTGATTAAGGTTTGTGATTTTTGGTAATGAGGTTTTAACTATTTAAACTTGTTTTTGACTGCCATACATTACTATTGAATATTGTTAATGAGTTTCGAAGCTGACAGAAACCCAGACTAGGTTTCTGTCCGATTAGCGGTCGACCGTAGCGGACTCAGCGGTCGACCGTCGCGAGTCTTTGCCAGCAGAATCGCTTCTGCACTTTGAGCGGTCGACCGGCATGACCCCAGCGGTCGACCGCCGCCCAGCTTTTGAGTCCAGTACTTCTCGGACCAGCGAGCGGTCGACCGGAGTGGGCTCTGCGGTCGACCGCCGCACAGATTATTATGCCATGTTTGTTTTTGTTGAACTTTCCACTCGTTCGAGTGTTTGTCTCAACTTTCTAACTTTGGTTCTCAGTCTACTAAGTATCTATGCATGATAGATGGCTTAAAATGCCAGTTTAGAATCACACACCGAGTTGAGTGTGAAATTGGTATAAGTATATCTCCTCATACATCTCATCGACGATTACTATTTGGCCCATGTGGTGGGAAAAACTAGGTTAAACTCAGTCCTCGTGTTGGACAAGCACTACCCCTTTTGTCCTCGTGTTGGACATACCTCTTAGTCCTCGTGTTGGACATACCCTTTTATCCTCGTGCTGGATATGCATTACCACCCGGTCCAAGCGTTGGACAACGGTCACTTCCGGTCCATGCGCTGGACAACGGTTATACTCAGTCCATGAGTTGGACGTTTATTTCATGTAGTCTATGCTCTGGACACTTAATCATTTTCTGACACGTCACCCATGTGAGCATGATATGACACTTATGTAGAATACGACATGGTTTTCATGTAGGTCATTACCTAATACTGCATTTATGTCTGAGATGGGTTGTATTTCCTTTTACTTGTTTTCTGTTTCCGTATAAGACTCCGGGTTTGGTACTTAGGGATTTTCAATTTGAGATACAAGGTATATACATGAGGGTTTCCTTGTTTGGATTATTTCACTCGACGTACCTATGCTCGTGTTGAAATTTCCTAAGTACTAAGATCCCCTTTGCTTCAGGGAAATTGTTTATATATATACATTTTGTGATAACTGTATTTTTCTTATACAACGAGCCCTCTCCCTTGGGGTTGGTTGTGATGTTGCTCGCTAGCGCTTTGACGCTCGTTGTCCCTCCCCCTTTCAGGTCACGAGTCAGGAGCCCGGAGAGTCGCAGGTTGATGGCGACACACTTTAGTGTTCAACTATCTTTTCTAGCTATGCTTTATGTTGGAGCTCCACTGTAGTATTTTGTTAGACATTTGAGGACTATGTTATAGATGTTGTAAAGGCTGTATGCCTTATTTCCTTTACTCAGACTTATTGTATTTGAGGCTTGTTGAAAACTCCAGTTTGTTCATTTCAGACTTTGACTTTGTACTTCGGTATGTTGGATGATGAAATGTTATTATGATCTCTACCATTTCATCAGTTATTCTCTGTATTATCTCTTACTTGCTTTTGTACCAACACCTGTTATTGACTCTACTAGAGTGATAGAATTGTGATGGTGAAACATGTTAATGCACGGTGTGGTGCATGGCAGGTTTGACATTCTTGGTTTCACCTAGGACTGCAGCCTTGTGTGAAACCAGGGGCGTCACAACCGCGAATTCAGGTACTCTCTCGTCTTATTTTCATTTGAGCAAAAACAATGGTATCATTGTCAGCAATGGCAACACAATTCCGATTCATGGTTATGGTAATACTTCCATTCCCCACACCAAACCACCCCTGGCTTTACATAATGTGCTACATGCCCCTAAACTTATCAAAAATCTTATTTCAGTACGGAAGTTTACATCTGATAATTCCGTTTTCATTGAATTTAACCCTTTTGGCTTTTCTGTGAAGGATTTCAAGACGGGGAAACGCCTCCTGAGATGTGAGAGCTCAGGCGATCTCTACCCCTTCACCACCAAATATCGGGTACTCCAACCATCATTTTCTAATTCTGCTTTTACTGCTTTACCTTTGGATTTATGGCACTCCCGTTTAGGGCACCCAGGAAATGTTGTTTTAGACTCTCTTCGTAAAGACAATTTTATTTCTTGTAATAAATCCCGGACTTTTTGCCATGCTTGTCCTCTTGGGAAATTAATTAAGTTACCTTTCTATGACTCTATGACTACTACTTCTATGCCATTTGACATCGTTCACAGTGATGTGTGGACATCTCCTACTTTAAGTTCATCAGGCCATCGTTATTATGCTCTCTTTCTAGATGATTATTCTAACTTCTTATGGACCTTCCCCATCTCCCAAAAATCCCAAGTCTATTCCATATTTCTGTCTTTTACAGCATACATTAAAACACAATTCGAAAGGGAAATTAAAAATTTCCAATGTGACAATGGTCGTGAATATGACAATGGCCCACTTCAAAAATTTTGTGAACAAAATGGCATGCACTTCCGTTTCTCTTGTCCACACACATCTCCTCAAAATGGGAAAGCCGAACGGAAAATCAAAACTATAAATAATATTACCCGTACCTTGCTTGCCCATTCTTCGGTTCCACATACCTTTTGGCACCATGCCCTAGCCATGGCAACCTATTTATTAAACATCCTCCCCACCAAAGTCCTAGGGTTTCTTTCTCCGACTCAAGTTCTTTACAAGAAAAATCCCGAATACTCCCACTTACGTGTTTTTGGATGCCTATGCTTCCCTCTCTTCCCTTCAACCACTATCAATAAACTTCAAGAACGTTCGACACCATGTATCTTCTTGGGCTATCCCTCCAACCATAGAGGCTACAAATGCTATGACTTATCTAGCAGAAAAATCATTATTTCCCGACACGTGATCTTTGATGAAACGCAATTTCCCTTCACAAAAATTCATGAAGCATCTCCTACTTCTTATGATTTCCTAAATGATTTTTCTCCATATATTCGACATCATCATCAGCTTTCTAGTCCACCATCTACGCCAAACTCTCCATCACAGCAAACTAATGAGTCTGGCCCACAGTCACAGGCCCAATCCACCCCCCGACACTCCTTTCTCCAAGTCTAGCACACACCAATTCTCCCAGTCCACCTCCAGAACCGTCCCATCCGCCAGCCACAGTTCACCGTATGGCCACCCGAAGCCAACACGGGATTTTTAAGCCCAACAGAAAACATCCGCCAGCCACAGTTCACCGTATGGCCACCCGAAGCCAACACGGGATTTTTAAGCCCAACAGAAAATTCCACAACTTAAGTGTCGTGTCTCCCTTCACTGCTTCCATCTCTCCTCTCCCTCGGAATCCAGTGAGTGCACTTCATGACCCGAATTGGAAAAATGCCATGCAAGATGAATTTAATGCTCTCATTGAAAATAAGACGTGGGATTTAGTACCTCGTCCTCCTAATGTTAATTTAATTCGGTCAATGTGGATTTTTCGACATAAAAAGAAGTCTGATGGTTCTTTTGAGCGGCATAAAGCCCGTCTTGTAGGTGATGGCAGGTCTCAAAAAGCTGGAATTGATTGTGCTAAAACTTTTAGCCCAGTTGTCAAACCAGCAACTATTCGGACCGTTTTGAGTATTGCTTTAACAAAATCATGGCCCATTCATCAGTTGGATGTTAAGAATGCATTCCCTTCTAGATGAAGTTTTCTCACCCTCATTCACTGAAGTTATTTACACTCAGGTGCAATAATATTAGATTGACAATATCTTTGTACGGCCTTAAGCAAGCCCCACGGGCTTGGTATCAACGTTTTGCTGAATATGTTGCAAAGTTAGGCTTCACTCACAGCTCCTCGGATCACTCTCTTTTTATTTACACTCAGGGATCGGATATTGCTTATATTCTATTATATGTTGATGACATTATTCTTACTGCCACTTCAGATGCTCTTCGAATTTCCATCATGAAACTTCTTGCTGCAGAATTTTCTATGAAGGACTTGGGTCCTCTCAGTTACTTTCTTGGCATAGCTGTCACCCGTAATGCCAACAGTCTTTTTCTGTCTCAGAAGACCTATGCCGAGGACATTCTCGAAAGAGCAGATATGGCAGGCTGTAAACCGTGTCCCACACCCGTTGACACGAAAGGCAAACTTAGTGCATCGGAGGGTGCACCACATGATGATCCTACTAAATACAGACAACTGGCAGGTGCTCTACAATATCTCACCTTTACTCGGCCTGACATATCCTATGCGGTTCAACAAATTTACTTACATATGCATGATCCGAAAACCACACATATGGAAGCTCTTAAACGTATCCTTCGATACGTTAAGGGTACTATAACCCACGGCCTGTACCTCTACAAATCATGTATTTCTCGGGGATAATCTGCTCTCATGGTCATCTAAACGACAACCTACATTGTCAAAATCTAGTGCTGAAGCAGAATACCGTGGGGTGGCTAATGTAGTATCTGAGTCGTGCTGGATTCGTAATTTGCTACTTGAGTTACAATGCCCGGTTATTAAAGCCACGTTGGTATATTGTGATAATGTTAGTGCCATTTATTTATCAGGTAACCTGGTACAACACCAGTGTACCAAACACATTGAAATGGACATTCATTTTGTTCGGGAAAAGGTCCAACGTGGCGAAGTACGTGTTCTACATGTCCCTTCACGATACCAAATTGCAGACATCTTCACCAAAGGACTTCCGCGCGTATTATTCGATGATTTTCGGGACAGTCTAAGCGTACGGCTACCTCCCGCTACGACTGCGGGGGTGTGATAGAATATAATCTTTGACAATATCCTTGTAAATACTCTAAATATTAGATTGATATTATTTACCTAATTTAGTTAAGCAAATATTCTCTGTCAAAGATATCCCCTGTAATTAGGCAAAGATATCCCTTGTAATTAGGCTAATATCATGCTCATAAATCCCTTGTAATTAGGCTAATATCATGCTCATAACCTTGTATATATATCACGGATGAATTGAGGAATAGACAGGGGGATTCAATCATCTTTCAATGACCACGCTAATGACATCTATACACTAAAATCAGACAAATTGCAGGCTAGGATCATCAGTGATATATCTCCCTCATTTTTTCTCTACGTACCTACCTCAACTATTAAAGTTTTATTTTCTTACATAATCAATCACTAATGGTTAATAGCACAATTTTGTAGATTTGCCTGTTCTAGCAAGTAAATATCTTGTTAGATTTCTATGCACGGAATGATATTATATTTGCATGAGTGGTGGGGGCCTTAATTTTGATGGTTCACATGCACCAACTCACTAAACCACCAGAACATAATCACAACCAACAATCAATAACAACAAAAAAGCAAAAGGAAAATTTGGGCTCATCAATTTGATTCCATCACATGGAATCCACAAAAAAGCATCACAACCGCCCAAGTCTCAAAGGAACGTCGACCACTTATTGATTAGCGCTGTAAAATAGCACTTGGGGGAGATTACATTATGAGAAAAATCTTATAGAGAGCCCTCTTTACCATCCACTTAGATCGATGTAATAAATATATAATATAAGCATAATTAGAATATTGTATCAATACAATTATCATGACTACATTTTATTAGAATATTGTATCAATACAATTATTATGACTACATTTTATTAGAATATTGTATCAATACAATCATCAGGACTATATTTTATTCAATACAACCATCTTGCTTAAAACAAGCATTGACATATTTGTCGCAATTTAAAGATTATTAATCCAATGTTCATCCACTAAATTAGTCACTAGTCACTAGGACCAGGACCAGGAGAGGTTGAAAGCCTAGAGATGAAGGCCACTTTTGCTTCGTAATATGGATAAGTGGGGGCAATTGTCAGCAAAAGACTTTGATGGATGTTACTAAACATATCACAATGTAAAGCCACTACACTTTATGTTTTGCTTGCAACAATAAGAAAATGAAAAAGGTAGAGAAAGCTTTCTACAATGCTTTCTCTTTCTCTACAACTTTACAAGGCATGCTGCAATGTGATATATAAAGTCATTTCAAAAATTATAGCCGGAAGAATACAGCAAGTCATGGGTTATTTGATAAATGATGCACAAAGCATCTTTGTTAAAGGGAGGCTTATTTCCAGTAATATTCTCTTACATCATGAACTAGTTAAGCATTATAGTAGAAAACATGTTTCTCCTAGAGCTATTCTAAATGTGGATTTGAAAAAGGCTTTTGACATTATCAGCTGGGATTTCATTAGATCAATGCTGGAAGGTTTGAGGTTCCCTAGCATCATGATAAACTAGATTATGGAATGTATCTCCTCCCCTAAGTACTCACTGGAACTAAATGGTTCTTTACATGGGTATTTTAAAGGTGAGAGGGGATTAAGACAAGGAGACCCTCTTTCTCTTTATTTGTTTGTGATTGGGATGGAATATCTTTCAAGGAAATTAAGTACTCTAAAAACTGACAACCTCTTCAAGTATCATCGTAAATGCTATAGGTTGGGGATTACACATTTGATTTTTGCTGATGACCTCCTCCTCTTTGCTAGAGCTGATGTATATTCTATTATGAAGCTACACAATTGTCTCCAGGAGTTCAGTAGGGTATCTGGATTAGAAGCTAACCCCGCCAAATGCTCCGTATATATCAGTGGAATTAAAGATAGTCTGAAGAATCAGATATGTTCACTACTGATTTTTCCTGAGGGGATGCTACCAGTTCGATAACTGGGATTGCCGCTTATGTCAAAGAGATTATCTTACCTTGATTGTTCATCTCTGATTAACAGAATCTCTTAACAATTTCTTCATTGGAAAAAAAGGAGATGTCTCTCATATGCGGGAAGATTGCAATTGATTAAATCTGTTATTTTGGGAGTTCAAATATTCTGGACTAGTAAGTTCATCTTTCCTGTGAAAGTCCTAGAAAAAAAATAGATAGTCTATGTTCAGACTTTCTCTGGAATCACAAAATTCATCAAGTTTCTTAGACTAGCATACGTCAAGACAAAAAACAAGGGGGATTAGGACTTTTCTCAGCAAGAATCTAGAATTATGCAGCAACACTTAAACTGATTTGGATGATTCACCTAAAAAAAGATTTGCTTTGGATCAAGTGGATACATGAAAACTATATACAACAGTCTGATATCTGGCAAATTCAACCCAAAATATCGGATTCTTGGATATGAAGACAGCTCTTGAAAGTTAGAGACATGGCAAAAAATAAAAGTGTAAGCAATCTTACAAGCATCATCAATGGTTGCCACAATAAGGGTAAAATTCAAATCTCCTCTATCTACAATGTATTAAATAATTCTGCACCCCCTGTTTCCTAGTACAATACAGTTTGGGAGGGATTGAATTACCCAAAACATTCTTTTGTTCTTTGGCTAGTATCTCATTCTAGGTTGTTAACTCAAGATAGATTGTGTCGAATTAGGATACTAAGCACAAATCATTGTGTTCTATGTCCTGATCATCATAGTGAGGAAACCTGTCAACACCTCTTCTTCGAATGTCACTACTCAACTCAGGTTTGGAACAACGTGATGGCTTGGTTAAACTATACTTGGAGCTCTTGCAATTGGAATCATCTAATTAATTAGTATAGTTGTAACCTAAGAGGGAATGGAATTATGAAGAGGCTTAAGAGAATGGCTCTAGCTGTTGCAGTCTACTATGTGTGGCAAGAAAGGAATCTGAGAATATTTCAAGGCAAAGTTCGTGATCCAGTTATCATCTTCCGTGCAATCAAGATTTCTATTTTTTTTTAAATTTTGAATGATAAAATCCTGCTGCATTTCAGAGAGAGGCTTGAAAAAATGTAAGTTGTAAATAGAGAGATAGTTTGGTTTTCCAAGCTTATCGCTGGAGATTTTGATGTGCTAATGATTTTTACATGGTAAATGAATAAAATTAATTTTCATTGACCAAAAAAAGTCTACAAGGTTTCCAAAGGAGAAGACCAACAGTGAGTATTCCATACTCCACATTTCCCAAGTCCACGTCAGGCACTCTTGCACGTTATTAATTTAGAAGATAGATTATTTTCAAAAAAAAGAAAGAAAAAGAAAACAATGGATAGATTACTTTTAAAAAAGGATCATTTTAGAGAACGCTTATTAATTTAGGCTCTATTTCATGTTATCACCTTTAACTCTCCAAATTTCAAAAAACCATCTCTGTCTAACATTTTGTTATCATACAACCACTCATGTATTTTTCCATGCTTTTTTCCAGCCACAATATTACAGTTTTCATCATTTTATACCTACAAAAGTTTAAATTTGTAGAATTTTGTGTACTAAAGTTAAATTTTATTGAAGTTTTTGTATCAAAACTAAATTTTCTTGAAACTTGGTATCAAAGTTAAATACCCTAAAATTTTGATACCCCAAAGTTTTTCATTGTCAAAAATACCCCAATCTGTTTCATTTTTCACTTTGATATCTAAATTTCTTTTTTGCCCAAAGTTCAACAAAATTTAACTTTGATATCCCAAAATTCAATGCAACTTAATTTTGATACCCTAAAATTTCAAAAAAATTAATATTTTTTGAAACAGCTAACAGGGTAAGGTACCCTGCTCATGATATACATATATATAATTGAAGAAACTGTACAAATACAACAACAAAAGAACAAAAGAATAAAAGAAAAGAAGGAGGTGGAACCAAAGTTGCTGACAACGGTAAGGAACGGACCTTGTCGTCACCTACCAAAGATAGCAACTTAGCTTCCACCCCTTCCCAAAAGGAAGAAGAGAGATAGTCCTAGAGAGTGAAGTATCGTAACACAACCACTTAACACAAGAAAAATACCAAAACATCCAAGAGAAAGACAGAGATGAGACTAGAAGTTTTCCCCCATGTCTTCACCCGATCTGCTCTTAGCCAGTTCCTTCAGACTCAGATTTGTTGGAGCTATATGAAGAGCATTTGCCTTCCTACTACTTCTCGTGCCTGTCCAGAAAAGAGTAAAACGAGCAGTATTAGTTGCTATGGCTTGTTGAAAAAGAGAAACTGCTTTAAAAATGAAGTTATTCCTGCTTGACCATATGCACCAACAGCAACAAGGTAGAATGACTTTCCAAAGAAATTTTGTTTTGCTACCTATCAGAAAACTCTCCTTATCTACAGCAAGAGACAGAGCTTCCAGCGACCAATTTCCGACATGTTCCTGGGGGAGAAGAATAGACCATATCCCTCTAGTAAAAGAGCATGAATTGAACAAATGATCATGGGATTCAGGTTCTAGATTACATAGAGGGCATACCAATTCACCATTCCATCCTTTCTTAGAAAGAATGTCTCTGGTATTTAGTCTTTTGTTGCAAAGGATCCAAAAGAAAATTTTTACCTTTAGAGGAGCCGGGTAATTCCAAATGAAATTATGGAGATTAAAAGAAATACCTCCCTGGTTGATGTTGGTGTAGAAGGATTTAACAGAGAAGATACCCGAAGAGCATAGGGCCACCATATTCTATCATGAACAGATTCATCGGATGGTTCGATTGAATCTAGATGAGAATAAAGGTCATTGATCTCATATCTATCCTCTTGGGATATACCTCTTCTAAGGATAGGGTGCCATCTCGAGTTGTTGTTGAGATTGATACCTTGAGAAGCAGTGGCTGAAGAGTGAGAAAAGGTGAGCTAATGAGCTCTAGGGAAGAGGTTGTTGAGAGAGTTAGGTCCTGTCCATCTATCCTTCCAAAAACTATAAGTTTTACCATTACCCAGATACCATCTAGCATAACAGAAGAATGGTTTTTTAATAGAGTACAAGCGGAACTTTTAGGGGGATTTGACATTGGATTGGAAGAGTCAATAGAGTAAAGAGAGAAAAAAGCTTGACTGACAAACGATTCTCTATCAAGGATCTTCCAAATCCATTGGGATAGGAGAGCCTTATTGAAGATATGAAGATTGATGATTCCTAGACCTCCTTCTCTTTTAGCTCTACAAACCTTACCCCAATTTACAAGGCATTTGACTTTAGATTGCTGCTGGTAACCCCCCCTCCCCCCCCCCCCCACCCTCCCCCCCCTCAAAGAAATTTTCTTCTAATCTTATCAATAGCTCTGATTAACCAAGAAGGGAGTTTGAATATAGACATGAAGTACAAGGGGAGGGAAGAAAGCACTGAGTTTAAGAGAGTGAGTCTACCTCCAATGGATAACGACTTGTTCTTCCAAAAAGCTAACTTTTTTGAAAAAGAGTCGAGAAGGTGTTGCTAATCACGTTTGGAAAGAGATCATCTTTTAAGTGGCAGACCAAGATAAATGAATGGGAGTGAACCAAGTGCACAGTTTAAGAGCTTAGCCATTTGAACACCTCTGCCTGGAAATTTTCTAAGATGATATAAAAAGGATTTGGAACAGTTAACGCTGAGACCAGAGATGTTACCAAAAAGAAGTAGGATGGATTTAAGAGTAATGATGTCCCTGCTAATGGCTCTACAAAAGATAAGAGTATCATTTGCGAATTGAAGAGATCGAATGGAGTTGAGTTCACCTTTCAAATGGATCTCAGTAAGATCACCAGAAGATACACTTGTAGTGATCATCTTGTTTAATACGTCAACAACAAGAAGGAAGAGCAGGGGAGAGAAAGGATCTCCCTGCTTGAGACCTCTGTGGCATTTGAAGAATTTTGTGGGGGATCCGTTGACGATAATAGCTGATCTGGTAGAGGAAAAAATGTGGAAAATCCAATGACACCATTTAGCACCGAAGCCTCTGGCTTGGAGCAGGTAGAGAAGGAAGTTCCAATTTACACAATCGAAAGCTTTGAAGAAATCAATTTTAATTGTGCATAATTCTTTTTTAACTTTGGAGCATTGGTTGATCATCTCATGAGCTAGAAGAAAAGAATCAAGAGCATGTTAGACCCTAAAGGGGGGTGATTAGGGTCTTATGCTAATCTAATCCGATTAAATGCTAATTAAAATTAATTAATAAGTTATCCTAGTAAGTATGAAATACCACAAGATATATGAGCTAGGATAAGCAATGTAAACAATGAGATATATCCTAAATGATGAATTATATATATATGCAAGGATATATAAACTAACACAATGGGTAAACAATATTAACTAGATAGTGGATCATATAAATAATGAGCTATGGACAATGGCGATGTAAGATATGAACATAAATATAAATGAACGCCAAAGCACACTCAAACACACTATATGATCACGGAGTTCGGACCTTCCGTCCTACGTCTCCACTCCCCACTCCCAGGGAGAAATCCACTATCACAACTGAGTTTTCTACGTTCACCCGAACAACGTGTACACCTCACACTCGGTTTTCTAGCTAACCGAAAACTTTACAATCAACACACTATTGTAATCCCACTCTACACCCACTAAGTGTTGGACCTAGCCGTGTCTCCCTCAAGTGCTCGGTTACAACCTCTTCCTAGGCTCGTCAACCGACGCCACTCCTCTGGGGACGATCACCACACACTTCTCACTCGGTGTACAAGTGTATTACAATGTGATTCTCACAATTAGCACAATATAATAAATGATTGTTCTCAACTATGGATGAGAACACAATGAAAGCACAACTCAAAGTTACAATCTCTCACCACCCAACTATACTATGTTATGTAAATACTAAAAGCTCAATGTGGGTGTGTGTAACAATGAGTAAAATAAAATCTAACTCAAATAGCAAACTAGCAATAATAAGAATATGAAAATCAATAATGAAATTGCTAGAGAAAAGAGTTAGAAAACTTCTCTATGAAAACAAAGAAGAGGATGAAGAGGATTGAGAATGAATCCCTCAATCTACAATGAAAACTTCCTCCTTTGTAAACAGAAACCCAAACTTAAACAAACAGTAAAAAACCTTAAACCCTTGTTTTAAAACATTGTTTAAAAACTTCTTAGATTCACTTAAAAGAGAGCAGCAATAGGGTATTTATACCCACTCTAAATCTCAGTCAAAACCCCTAACAAAAGACAAAAACAGCCCCAGCAAACAGCTCAGGAAATAGCCGTTGGGAAAGCAACGGATCTATTGGCGGTCGACCGGCGGAAATATCGGTCGACCGACGGAGAGCAAAAACACGAAGAAACAGTTCTGGACCATCGT
>NC_033795.1:52897887-52925822 GCF_001876935.1 Asparagus officinalis
GACCCACTAGAGTGATAGAATTGTGATGGTGAAACATGTTATTGCACGGTGTGGTGCATGGCATGTTTGACATTCCTGGTTTCACCTCGGACTGTAGCCTTGTGTGAACCCAGGGATATATATATATATACGAAGAAACCAATAAAATGTGTGTGTATATTATATTGAGCTTAGAGTATCTAACACACATAATATAACACTTAAACTAAAGTTACCCAAGCAATGATCTTGATCTTCATTGTGGCTCAACTTGGTACACGTTGCGGATGAAGCTTGAACTTGATCTTTAACTTGAATTGTATAAGCTTCACCGACATTCCGCCAACCTCCTTTAGATATGATCGTTGAAGCTCTATTCCATTCATCCTCCAATTATGTTGTTTGTCTATAATAAATAAGAAAACACAAATACTAGACAAACAACATTAGTGGTAAATTGTTTGTTAAACATCATCAAAACAAGAAGGCCAACAATCTCCCCCTTTTTGATGATAACAAACAATATATAATTTATAATTCACATGCATATAAACAAGAAAGAATATACTCACAATATTTTTCCCCCTTTGACAACATCAAAAAGGGGACAACCATATAGATGAAAGAGAGCGAAAGCTCCCCCTACATATGAGCATGGGTGAGTATAAAACAAATATAGGGATTGCTCTCCCTATCAAAAAGCCAAATAAAATATATGCAATAAAGATCAAGGCAAAACATGTGAGCAAGCATACATGAATATGCTAAATATCACTCACATACAAAAAGATAACAAGAACACATATAAATATGTCAATATGAAAATAGTGTCTCATTAACAAAAACATAAAGGTCAAAAATAAATTTATGAAATCAAAAGAAAAAGAATATGAAAATCATGTAAAAGGTTTTCAAATGAAGACAAATCAACCAATGAAATCATAAATCACAAGTAAATCATATAAGAACATAAAACCAAACCATCATTGATTTTCAAAAATCTAGAGAGGCAATTATATCTAGCTATTTGAGCTAGTATCAACCCATATAAATATTTTAGCATCCGGTAAACAAGATTTGAGAATAAACACCCAATAAGCCCGGAGGGTTATATAAACACAAACCTCATCAAAATCAAAACTAATAATCATGAAAACAAAAGATTTGATAAAGGAAATTTGTTTTCATAACAAAAATATTTTAAAACATAATTTTCAAAACCAAGAAAAGGAAAAGTAAGAACACTAAAATTCTTGGTTTAAAATTTAAATTTGTTTTGGTACCCAAGAAGTCTTGGTACCAAAAGATTTAGGGACATGACCCCTATCATTAAAGCTCAAAGCCCTTGGGCTATGAACCTATTTGGGCGCATTTAGTGCACTAACACGGTCAAAGTAATAATCACTCAAATGACCCTTCCGATTATAATTTGTGCAATGAAAGATATCCATTTGTTTTTGTGGACCATTAGCTCATGCACGGGAATCATTTGCAAATGAAGATTTTCTTTTAAAATTATTTTGTAAATGAGAAACATTCTTAAACAATGGTCTATTTTGAACATATTGCAACTTAAAAGCTTTTTGTATATCAAAACAAAATTTAGCAAGATGTTCAAACCTACCACAAACATCACATTTAAAAGCATGTGGTCTACTAGAAACATTTGGCAAATGAGATTTCTTTTTTAAATCAAAACAATATTCGGCCAAATGACCAAAACGACCACAATGATCACACTTGAACACACTAGCATGCTTATGATGAACTTTGTGAGAATGAGCATGTGAATGTGTAAGTGATGAAGAAACTTGATGAGATGCATAAGTAGGATTAATATTCTTATGTTTTTTTGCATCATAGCAAAATTTAGCTAAATGGCCTTTACGACCATAAAAGGAGCACTTGTAAACTTTGCTATACAAGTGTGCATAGTGTGTAGGTGATTTTGTAGCACTAGATTTAGCACATTTGTCCATAAGTTTCTTATGGTTATCAATGCATATTTTCAAAGTTGAATCTAAAGATGAAATGCATTTTTTTCATAAGATTCAAGTCTTCATTTTTAGGCACATATGCATTTTTAGAAGTAGAACATAAATAGTCATTTATAAATGAAGCAGTGTTATTTTTTATGTTCTCTACTTCTAATATGGCATTATCTTTTTCATGAGTTAACTTGGCAAAGTTTGAAAGCAAAGAATCATGATCCGATTTTAATTTTTCATTGTTTTCTTTAAGGATCATATTTTCATTAGAAATAATATCAAACTTAGAAGTTAAAGACTCATTATCGGATTTCAAATATTCATGCTTGCTTTGTAAATTAATGAAATCATTTTGCAATTTCTCGTAGGCATGTAATAATTTATCACTAGCACAAACAAGTTCATCACTATATAAATCATTATCGGGTTTGAACTCGCAAACCTTACTAGGGCTATCGCCTAGTGCTCGTGTGCATAAAGCTCCTTTAGAACTTGAAGCGGGATCCTCCAAAGCTTGTCGGATCGCCTCCAAGTCTCCTTGATGCGCTTCTATGAATTTCCATAATGTATAAGCGCTATCAAAAGAATCAAGCTTGTTAGACATAAATGAATCAAATGCATTTAATAAAAATTCTAACATAAGCTTGTTCATAATAAACATCTTTTTATCATGTTTGCTCCACTTGGATTTCTCCAACGTGGGCACAATATAAGCACAATCAATGGCTTCCCATAAATTAATATTTTTAGATTGAACAAATAATTTGAATCTAAAACACCATTGAGCATAAGGGAAAACATTGAATTTAGGAGCAATACTAGAATCATAGCCTAAATAAGATGCATCATTCATATCCATAATCTGTAAAAAATATGCAAGCAAGATACAAATGCAATCAAAACAAGATTAGCATAAAAAGATAACTTGGATCTTTAATTCAAGGCGATTAGATCTTAAATCAAAGAGCACCAAGCTCTGATACCAATTATTAGACCCTAGAGGGGGGTGATTAGGGTCTTATGCTAATCTAATCTTATTAAATACTAATTAAAATTAATTAACAAGTTATCTTAGCAAGTATGAAATACCACAAGATATATGAGCTAGGATAAGCATTGTAAACAATGAGATATATCTTATATGATGAATTATATATATATGCAAGGATATATAAACTAACACAAGGGGTAAACAATATGAACTAGATAGTGGATCATATAAATAATGAGCTATGGACAATGGCGATATAAGATATGAACATAAACATAAATGAACGCCAAAGCACACTCAAACACACTATATGATCACGGAGTTCGGACCTTCCGTCCTACGTCTCCACTCCCCACTCCCGGGGAGAAATCCACTATCACAACCGGGTTTTTTACGTTCACCCGAACAACGTTTACACCTATAACGTTTACAACCACACTATGTCGGTTTTTAACGATCACCGATCAACGTCCACTCCTCACACTCGGTTTTCTAGTTCACCGAAAACTTCACAACACACTCGGTTTTCTAGCTCACCGAAAACATTAGAACACTCACAATGTAACAAATATAAATTTGTTCTGTATAATAGATGAGAACACAATGAAAGCACAACTCAAAGTTACAATCTCTCACCACCTAACTATACTATGTATGTAAATACTAAAAGCTCAATGTGGGTGTGTGTAATAATGAGTAAAATAAAATCTAACTCAAATAGCAAACTAGCAATAATAAGAATATGAAAATCAATAATGAAATTGTTAGAGAAAAGAGTTAGAAAACTTCTCTATGAACACAAAGAAGAGGATGAAGAGGATTGAGAATGAATCCCTCAATCTGCAATGAAAACCTTCTCCTTTGTAAACAGAAACCCAAACTTAAACAAACAGTAAAAAACCTTAAACCCTTGTTTTAAAACTTTGTTTAAAAACTTCTTAGATTCACTTAAAAGAGAGCAGCAATAGGGTATTTATACCCACTCTAAATCTCAGTCAAAACCCCTAACAAAAGACAAAAATAGCCCCAGCAAACAGCTCAGGAAATAACCGTTGGGAAAGCAACGGATCTATTGGCGGTCGACCGGCGGAAATATCGGCCGACCGACGGAGAACAAAAACACTAAGAACTGTTCTGGACCATCGTCGGTCGACCGGTGCGGTCGACCGATGGAGCTCTCGGTCGACCGGGCCGATCGACCGACAAACTCTCTGCTGCCCACTGCCGACTGAAACTATGAGCGATCGACCGGTGCGGTCGTCCGAATACTGATACTACAGAAAAACAGTTTTAAACAGATTTTTGACTTTTGAAAAATTGTTAAAAATAACAAATGAAGTCCAAAAAATATGAAACTTTGGGAAATGTATATAAACATGAAAACAAACATGTTACAAAAAGAATTTTCCAAATTGCATTTCCCATTTGTAAAAAATCATCATTTTGTAAAATAGTCCAAAACACGAAAATGTAAACATGTGAATTTTGACATTTTGGCTAAACCATGTTTTGAAACTTTGCACAATGATTATATAGACTTAATAAAGTATGTATATGATTATTGTTAAGTCCAAAAACTAAGAATATAATATTTTCACAAAATTGCATATTCTATGCAATAAATACCAAAACACAATAGTAAATATGAAACATGTGATTTCATATTTATAAACATGAAAACTCAAAACTATGTATGTATATATATAAAACTATATATATATATAGAAACCAAAACTTGTGTATATATATATAACTATATATATATATACGAAGAAACTAATAAAATGTTTGTGTATATTATAATAAGCTTAGAGTATCTAACACACATAATATAACACTTAAACTAAAGTTACCCAAGCAATGATCTTGATCTTCATTGTGGCTCAACTTGGTACACGTTACGGATGAAGCTTGAACTTGATCTTTAACTTGAATTGTATAAGCTTCACCGATATTCCGCCAACCTCCTTTGGATATGATCATTGAAGCTCTATTCCATCCATCCTCTAATTACGTTGTTTGTCTATAATAAATAAGAAAACACAAATACTAGACAAACAATATTAGTGGTAAATTATTTGTTAAACATCATCAAAACAAGAAGGCCTAACTGTTTGTTTAAGTTTGGGTTTCTGTTTACAAATGAGGAAGTTTTCATTGCAGATTGAGGGATTCATTCTCAATCCTCTTCATCCTCTTCTTTGTGTTCATAGAGAAGTTTTCTAACTCTTTTCTCTAGCAATTTTATTATTGATTTTCATATTCTTATTATTGCTAGTTTGTTATTTGAGTTAGATTTTATTTTACTCATTGTTACACATACCCACATTGAGTTGTAACATTTGAGTTGTGCTTTCATTGTGTTCTCATCCATAGTTGAGAACAATCAAATTATTGTATTGAGCCTTATTGTGAGATTCACTTTGTAATACACTTGTACACCGAGTGAGGAGTGTGTGGTGAGAGTCGGGGATCATCCCAAGAGGAGTGGCGTCGGTTGACGAGCCTAGGGAGAGGTTGTAACCGTGCACTTGAGGGAGGCACGGCTAGGTCCAACACTTAGTAGGTGTAGAGTGGGATTACAATAGTGTGTTGATTGTAAAGTTTTCGGTTAGCTAGAAAACCGAGTGTGAGGTGTAAACGTTATTCGGGTGAACGTAGAAAACCCGATCGTGATAGTGGATTTCTCCCCGGGAGTGGGGAGCGGAGACGTAGGACGGAAGGTCCGAACTCCATGATCATATTGTGTGTTTGAATGTGCTTTGGCGTTTATTTATATTTGTGCTCATTGCTCATATCGCCATTGTCTCATTATTCATATCATCCTCTATCTTGTTTCATATTGTTTACCCTTGTGTTAGTTTATATATCCTTGAGCAAGTCTACCTCTCTGAAAAGCAGACTGAGATTTGTCCACTAGAAGAGGGATAAATAGCTTGAGCCTGTTTGCAAGAATCTTAGTAAAGATTTTAACAAAGCTGTTTAAGAGGCTAATATGTCTAAACTCGGTAGGATTATTTGCTCCTTCCTTCTTAGGAATGAGACAGAAATAAGAATAGTTGATATTATTGAGGGATTTTACATCCAAGTGAAGAGATTGAATGAAAGGTACAACATCATGATGAGTAGAGTTCTAATATTGCTAGAAAAAGAATATGGGAATGCCGTCAGGCCCCGAAGATTTATCTAGGTGGAGATCAAAAACCGCATTTTTTATTTCATCAGCAAAAAAGGGTGCATCCAAAGCTAAGAAATCTACTAAAGGACCTAGATAAAGAAGCTGTCAATCGACTTTTAGCTTGGAGTCAGGTTGAGGGCTGAAAAGATTAGAAAAGTAATCCAAGAACGCCATTTTGATGTCCTCTTAAGAAGAGAATATAGTGTTGTTAATAAGAAGATGAGGGGTGAGGTTTATTCTCCTTCTGAAAGATGTTGTTCTATGAAAGAATTTAGTATTGTTGACCCCCTCATGAAGCCATTAAACTCTAGATCTCTATTTCCAGTGAATCTCTTCAGCCTTAGCCAACTGAAAAGATGATCCTTATGATTAAGTCTGAGAAGAGATTCAGAGGAAGAGAGACGCATGGATTACTCAAGACAATTTATAAAATCTATTTCAGCCAAAGTCTTAGATTTCAGATGAAGCTTAGATCTGAAGACATGTTTTTTCCATCATTTAATTCTTTTGCGGATAAGTTTGAGCTTGAAGGGAAAGGAGGCTGAGAGAGGACCATGAAAGAAGAAGGAATTCCAACACGATAGAACATATTAGGAAAAGGAAGGGAAGACGAGCCACGATTTCTACAATCTGACGACAGATGATCTCCCATGACCACTAGAGTACAGAATAATGGGACAATGATCGGAACAGGCAGCCTGGTAGGCAAATTGAATGAGAAAAGAAAAATGATCCTCAAATTCAGAGGAAATGAAGAACCTATCTAGCCTGGCTAAGATTGAGGAAGCTCTCTGGTTAGACCATGTAAAGTTTATACCACTAAGAGGAAGATCGATGAGATGAACAGAGTCAATGAGATTCTGAATTTGGAAATATCTCTAATCGAGCCGGATCTACTGCTCCTCTCATCAAGACTCAAAGTCATATTAAAATCCCCAAAGACAACCTAAGGCAAAGATATAGTAGATCTGAGTCTATGTATCTGCCACCAGCAGACCTCGTGATCCTCTTTATCATTTGGGGCATAGACATTTGTGATCGTGAAGTGCCAATTGGAGGGTCTATGGATAAGGAAAACTGTGATGGAGAAAATGTCTGTCGAGGAAGAGATGCAAGAGAACATAGAATTATTTCACCCTAACAAGAGACCTCCCCTACTATCTAGAGCATCTAAGGAGACCCAATTTAATATACTACTACTACACAAGCTATTCAAGATGGATGGATTGGAAGAACTGAGTTTGGTTTCTTGCAATCCGACAATATCTAGATTTGCTAGCTGGATACAATCTCTCACAAGTCTACACTTAATGGAATTGTTCAGCCCTCTCATATTCCAGGAACTAATTTTCATGATGATATGAACAGAACAAACTACTTCTGGAGAGTTAATTGAGATCAACCCCCTTCTTCTCCATGTCTTTAATATCAAGAAGACCTTTCGGATCTAATGGTTCTAGGACACCATAATTTACTATAATCTCCCCAATTCCTGCATGTCAAGATAATTAACCAGCAAAGAGGATGTAGAAGAGGATGGAAGGGACATACCTTGGAGGTGCCTGGAGGGAAGCGTCTCTTCATGATGGCCAAGTGCTTTCTATGAGGCAACTGAGAAAGCATTCTCTTAGTAGACCTTCTCTTAATGGACCTC
Source organism: Asparagus officinalis (assembly GCF_001876935.1). Classification (NCBI taxonomy): domain Eukaryota; kingdom Viridiplantae; phylum Streptophyta; class Magnoliopsida; order Asparagales; family Asparagaceae; genus Asparagus; species Asparagus officinalis. The sequence goes on from NC_033795.1 coordinate 52,905,678, forward strand.
CTCTTAGCTTTTTCAAATCCTGGCGGAGGATCAGAAGAGGATGCTACGTCCAGAGAGTCTGAAGAGCTGCTGACCTTTTAGGGGACAGGAGGAGTATGGTTTGAAGAAAGAGGTGCTGGAGATGAGCCTCTGAGAGAAGGGAAAGCAAAAGAAAGTCTATCCCAATATTCCTTAGTGATCTTAATTGGAATACCCTGAAAGTCAATGTCCATGAACTGCTGAAGGGCCACCTTCTGAGAGACTGGCATAGTAGAAGTGTGACGCCCCTGGGTTCACACAAGGCTACAGTCCGAGGTGAAACCAGAAATGTCTAACCTACCATGCACCACACCGTACAATAACATGTTTCACCATCACAATTATTATCTCTCTAGTAGAGTCAATAACAGGTGTAGGTACAAAAGCAAGTAAGAGATTATACAAGAATCAACTGATGAAATAATAGAGATCAAATTAATATTTCATCATCTAATATACTGGAATACAAGTAAATGTCTGAAATAAATGAACTGGAGTTCTCAACAAGTCTCAAATACAAAATGTCTGACAAGAGGAAATAAGGCACACAACCTTTACAACTTCTAGAATAAAACTCTCATATGTCTACACAAAAGTCTACAGTGGAGCTCAAAAGAAAATATAACTAAATAGACGGCTGAAGCTAAAGTGCATCGCCATCAACCTGCGACTCTCCGGGCTTCTGGCTCGTTACCTGAAAGGGGGAGGGATAACCAGCGTCAAAGCGCTAGCGAGCAACATCACAACCAACCCCAAGGGATAGGGCTCGTTGTATATGAAAATACAGTTAATACATAATAATATAAGATCATTTATCCTAACAATAATGGGTTTCGATACTTAGGAAATTACAACACGAGCGTAGGTACGTCGAGCGAAATAATCTAAACAAGGAAACCCTCATGTATATACCTTGTATCTCAAATTGTAATTCCCTAAACACCAAACCCGAAGTCTAATACAGGAAACGATAAAGAAAAGAAAACAAACACATCTCTACTGATAAACGTAAACATGCCAAAGATTACAATAAGAGACATATCCAACCTAGGTAGCTATCATGTACTAGCCTAATATGATATGTCGTGTACCAACCTTGGTTAAGTATCATGCTCAAGGTTTAGCAAGAGTCTAAAACATGACTGTAATGGATTATGGTCCAACACGAGGACCCTAATGGATTATAGTCCAACACGAGGACTCAAATGGATTATAGTCCAACACGAGGACTTTAATGGATTATAGTCCAACACGAGGACTGTGTGTGTGAACCATAGAATACAAATGATAAAGGTATACATATCCTATTCTTGTACATGCCCTGATGTACCGATCTAAGCCTGTGACAGGAACGTCATCTTACGTGTGTAGATAAAATCATAACCACTGAAATTGAATACCCAATAAACGAGGCAACATTCTCATGTTCAACAAAAGCTCAACAGAACCCTCGATCATATATGAACACTGTATGAAAGTATAAGCACAGTAGGTGATCAAGCAGAAATACAAACAAAATAGGAAAAACTCTGATGAGTCGACTTGTGTTCAGTTATGAGTCGACTCATGTCTCATAGGTCGACTCATGATCAGTTACGAGTCGACTCAGCAGAAACTTATGATAACAGGAAAAGACTTCGTGAGTCGACTCATGACAGTCATGGGTCGACTCAACCTGATGAGTCGACTCATGATGAGTCATGAGTCGACTCACGGGCTGAAAACTGGATGTTTCACAACTGCAGCTCGTCCATCTCGTTCCATACTCCCTCTATACTGTTCTTCACCTCCATCACTATCAATTCTAGGCTATGAGGCAGTGATAAATTCATATATAGCATGAGAAACGAACATTAGCATGTTAGACCTAACTTTTAACTCCTAAACATGAGTGAAAGCATTTAATCAAAATAAAAACTCCTATTTGTCATTCTTAAATAAATTTCCAGATCTGGGTTTTTATCAAAAAAAACTCGTTGGTGAGGATTTCAAATCTGAAACACATGATTTCTAGCATTCACCCTAATGAGAACATTGATTTATACTTGAAAATAAGTTTTAGGCTCAATAAAAACTCATAAAAAACATTTGTAAACTATTAAAAACATGGGAGAAGGATTGGGCGAGATGTTACTCACCTCAGATGTGATGAAGAACGATCCCATTCGCTGCAATCCAAAAGAATCTGCTGAAATCCCCCGAAAATCTCCCAAAATGCCCAAAAATGAACTAGGGTTTTGAATGGGAGAGGAGGCTAGGGTTTCTCTGGGGAGAACTGATGAAAAGAGGTGTTTTCGGGTGGAGGAGAATATATATGAACAGTTAAAACCCGACCTGAAACCCAAATAAACCCGATCAACAAAACCCAGAAAACCCTCGATGAGTCGACTCATGGCAGTCATGAGTCGACTCATGACTCATGGGTCGACTCATAAGATAATGAGTCGACTCAGTAGAGACTTATGACAAAGGGAGATGATATCATGAGTCGACTCATGACAGTCATCTGTCGAATCATGAGCTGAAAACTGAGTTCTTCGACTCTGATGCTTATGATTTGCAAATTTGCAAACTCAATCTCATAACTGATGCATATATACATTCTCATAAGTTCAAAAATGCTAGATTTCATGCACAACCATGTCATAAAGATATTTATCATAAATAAATATTATTTTTTTTACTAATAGTCACATATATAAATTATCAAAATCTACGGGGTCTTACATTTTCCCCCCTTAAAAAATTTCATCCTCGAAATTCAGAAATCATATCTAACTCATAAAGGTACTTAAAGAGCACGACAAGGGTCTAATCCAACCCGCACTCATACACATCTCGCAATATTTACCGCTAGATAAGCATATAGTGATATTCATACTTAACGATCTAAAATGGTAATATTCTTACTCAACCCCTAATCTAATGGAACTAGTACGTCGGGCGAAAAATCCAAACAAGGAATCCCCCATGTATATACCATGTGTTTCGAAAGATTAGGAATTAAGTGAAAATATCCTCATTCTAGTGTTAAATATAAGTATCAATGTAAATATATAAATATACAAGTAAGAAGTCACATCATAAATACTTTAATTAATTTACCTGCTCAAACAAGTGTGGGTAGTCGCGTCACATGTCTTCCTCGCGCTCCCAAGAAGCTTCCTCAACTCCACTTCGGTTCCATTAAACTTTCACCAATGAAATCATATTGTTCCTGAGTCTCTTGTCTTCTCTAGCAAGTATAGACACTAGGATCTCAATAGTAGTCAAATCATCCCGAAGCTCAATCTCCGGTACATCCAACACTCGCTGCTGCTCCTCATTATGCAAGTGCTTCTTGAGCATGGAGATATGGAATATATTGTGTATACTAGACATAGAAGCTGGAAGATCTAGTCTGTATGACACAGCTCCAATGCGCTCCAAAATCCGGAATGGTCCAATATACCTCGATGCAAGCTTCCCTCGCCTCCCGAATCGCTGCGCGCCTTTCATAGGTGATACCTTCAGCATAACCAAATCCCCAATCTGAAACTCTAGGGGTCTTCGCCTCTTATCTGCATAGCTTTTCTGTCGACTCTGAGCGGCTAGAATCCGCTCCCTGATCAATGCTACCTTCTCAGTAGTCTGCCTCACAAGCTCCGGTCCAAGCATCAAACTATCCTCCGGCTCTACCCAACATATCGGTGATCTACAAGGTCTCCCGTACAATGCCTCATATGGGACCATACCGATCGTCGCTTGATAACTTTTGTTATAAGAAAACTCTAGCAGTGGAATATGCTCCTCCCAGCTGCCCTGAAAGTCAATGACACAAGCCCGCAACATGTCCTCTAACACCTGGTTCACGCTCTCCGTCTGACCATCCGTCTGTGGGTGGAATACACTGCTATAAGATAGTTTGCTGCCAAACGACTCCTGGAAACTCCTCCAAAAATGTGAAGTGAAAACTGATCCTCGATCCGACACGATCGTGTCCGGAACCCCGTGAAGTCGTACTATCTCTCGAACGAAGATCCTAGCATACGCCTCGGCTGTATAAGTAGTCCTCACTGGAATAAAATGTGTTGACTTCGTCAACCGGTCCACTATCACCCAAATCGAATCATTCCCCCTCTTCGACTTCGGCAACCCTACAATAAATCCATAGAAATGTTCGCCCACTTCTACTCTGGAATAGGCAACGGCTGAAGTGTCTCTGTCGGTCTCTGATGCTCTACCTTCACCTGCTGATAAGTAAAACACTTAGCCACATACTCTGAAATCTCTCTTCGCATGCCACTCCACCAGAAATATCTCTTCAGGTCCTTGTACATCTTGGTAGTCCCTGGATGTACTGTGTACCGAGTATGGTGTACCTCATCAAATAACTCCCTCTTCAGTTCTGCACTAGCTGACATAACTAATCTACCATTCATCCGTAGACCTCCATCTGCTCCAATGGTCCAATCGACCTTAGGCTCTTTGGAAATCTTCTCCTTACGGATTTGGATCCAAGAGTCTCCCAACTGAGCTCTGACAACTCTGTCACTCCAAGATGGCTGCACTGACACAGCTCCCAAAAATGCACTGGTACCACCATTCTCAGGTATAAAATCAAACTGGCTAAGGGTAAGAAGATCTCTATACAATGAACACCTCAAAGCCGCAACCCGATGTCGACGCTTCCTACTCAAAGCATCTGCTACGACGTTTGCCTTCCTAGGATGATACTGAATCGCAAACTCGTAGTCCTTGATAAACTCAATCCATCTCCGTTGTCTCTGGTTGAGTTCCTTCTGAGAGAAAAGATATTTCAGACTCTAAAAAGGGACGGAAAACCCAGTTTATCAAGTCCATGAATACAGCGGGTGCATTGGTCAGTCCGAATGGCATGACCAAGAACTCAAAAGATCCATATCGCATGAGGAAAGCGGTCTTAGGGATATCCATCTCCCGAACCCGTAACTGATGATAACCAGAACGAAGATCAATCTTTGAGAAAAATTGCGCCCCCTGTAACTGGTCGAACAAGTCATCAATCCTAAGTAGTGGATACCTATTCCGGATTGTGACCTTGTTCAACTCCCGATAATCTATACATAATCTCATATTGCCGTCCTTCTTCTTCACGAAAAGGACCAATGCGCCCCACGGAGAATGACTCCGACGAATAAAACTCTGAGCTAACAACTCGTCCAACTGGGTCTGAAGCTCCCTCATCTCATCTGGTGCCATGCGATAAGGTGCGCTTGATATCGGGGCTGTGCCCGGCTGCAACTCAATACAAAACTCAACCTCTCTCACAGGAGGTAACCCAGGTATGTCCTGAAAGACATCCTGATAATCCGAGACAACTCTAGTCTCTAATAAATCAGAACTCTGATCCCCTCGCATCACCTCATCAATGAACGCCAGAAACGACTCCGCAAAACGATTGCCCTGAGAAGTGGTCACAATCATCTCGGACCCATCGGACGTTCACAATCTGACTGTCTTCGCAAAACAGTCAATACTAATATGGTAGGACGACAACCAATCCATACCAAGGATGACATCAAACTCGGACATATACAAAACTATCAGATCGACTATGAACTCGGACTCGTCTAAACTGATGATACACCTCCTACAAACGCTCTCTAGAAACGATACCTCTCCTAGAGGGGTGGAAACTGATAAAGGGGTGTCTAACGAATGAGCTATGAGCTGGAGTCTATCCATGTAAGCATACGAAAAGAAAGAATGTGAAGCTCCCGAATCGAAAAGAATACGGGCGGGAAAGGAATTCACGAGGAACGTACCCTCCACAACTGCACCACTGGCACCATGATCACGAGGAACCACTGCATATACTCTGCCTGGTGCTGAAGATTGCTCTACCATTGGTGCTGGAAAATACGGGACAATCTGTCCCTGGGGGGCCTCCTGGACTGCTCGAACCTGCCCTTCTGGCCTCTGCGCTGTTGGCGGTGCCTCAAGCCTGACCTGCTAACCCTGACCTCGGCCCTACTATCGCGGCTGCTGCTGGTTCGGACCCCTACCCTACTGAGCTCCTGCTCGTGCACTACGACACTCTGATGCCTTGTATCCCACCTTGTGATAGTTAAAGCATACCCCCTGAAACTTGCACTGATGATGTGCCCTCTGATCTTGCTGGGGTCCCCTCTTATGAGGGCCCTGCTACTGCTGATGATGTCCTATCAAGGGCCTCTTGTTCTTCCCCTTGTCTCCAATCTATCCTGTCTTAGTCTTTCCCTCCTTGTCCTTCTGAAACATAGTTGTCTCATTTTCCTGTGAGGTGGCGGCCTCAGCTACCTCCCGTACTGAATAGAACTTCCTCGAGACGAGGTATCGGTGAAGATTAGGGCAAAGTCCTGCTAGGAACATCTGAGCCTGACGCTCTCCGGTCTGCCACATCCCCGTGAAATGCAGCAACTCCATGAACTTGCTCTCAAACCCTACAACTAACATGTCCCCCTGAGTCAAACGGGACAACTCAAATTCCTTCCTAGTCCGTGCTGCAGAAGAAACATACTGTGCATCAAAGAAGTAAACAAAATCCTCCCAAGTGAGGATCATCCGCTGCTCTAATAAAAACTAGAATCGGTACCATCTCCCGGCATCCCCCTTCAGACTATATGATGCCAGTCTTTGCTTCTGAACTGTGTCTACATTGAGTATGTCTAGGACATTACTCACATCCTCCTTCCACTTGTGGGCTACAAGTGGGGCTGAAGAGCCCTGGAACTCCGGTGCTCTCATCTTTTGGTACCTCTCTACCAAGCGGAGCCAAGCCTCCTGCTCTGTGGCTCTATCCGGTACCGCTGGTGGAATAGCTGCATGTGCTACCTTTGGGTCTCTCTCTCTGATTGGGACAGCTGGTATCCTCTGTGGTGGAACTACTGGAGGTGATGGTGGTGGTGTTGGTGGCACGATATGACTCGCCACAAGCTCCTCAATCGCTGCCATCCTAGCTACGATATGAGCCATGAGATCAATGAGGTACTGGGGATCCTGCTACGGCTCAGGTGGTTCCTGCTCCTGCTCGGGTGGAGCCTGCTGTGGCTCAGGTGGAGCCTGCTGGGGCTCTTCCTGAGCGGCTCTGCGAGTACGGGGTCTGCCACGTCCTGCCATTTCTCTCTGATCATAAGAAAATAAGAGTTCATGAGTCAAAGTAGACATATATACATACATAATGTATCACAATACGATTTTCACACCATATAGTATTCACACATATATTTTAAACAAAAATATTTATCATAAAAAAAAATTCTCAAAATTTTGAGATATACGCATATACCGTCCTCACTCATACTAGGAAATCCTTAGCGGACTCTATACATGAGTCCTAAGAAACTCTAACCTAGCTCCACGACTCGACACAGGATAATCCTAAGGATACTGGAACTAGAGCTCTGATACCAACTGTGATGCCCCTGGGTTCACACAAGGCTGCAGTCCGAGGTAAAACCAGAAATATCAAACCTGCCATGCACCACACCGTGCAATAACATGTTTCACCATCACAATTACTATCTCTCTAGTAGAGTCAATAATAGGTGTAGGTACAAAAACAAGTAAGAGATTATACAAGAATCAACTGATGAAATAATAGAGATCAAATTAATATTTCATCATCTAATATACTGGAATACAAGTAAATGTCTGAAATAAATGAACTGGAGTTCTCAACAAGTCTCAAATACAAAATGTCTGACAAGAGGAAATAAGGCACACAGCCTTTACAACTTCTAGAATAAAACTCTCATATGTCTACACAAAAGTCTACAGTGGAGCTCAAAAGATAATATAACTAAATAGACGGGTGAAGCTAAAGTGCATCGCCATCAACCTGCGACTCTCCGGGCTCCTGCCTCGTTACCTGAAAGGGGGAGGGACAACCAGCGTCAAAGCGCTAGCGAGCAACATCACAACCAACCCCAAGGGATAGGGCTCGTTGTATATAAAAATACAGTTAATACATAATAATATAAGATCATTTATCCTAACAATAATGGGTTTCGGTACTTAGGAAATTACAACAAGAGTGTAGGTACATCGAGCGAAATAATTCAAACAAGGAAACCCTCATGTATATACCTTGTATCTCAAATTGTAATTCCCTAACCACCAAACCCGAAGTCTAATACAGGAAACGATAAAGAAAAGAAAACAAACACATCTCTACTGATAAACATAAACATGCCAAAGATTACAATAAGAGACATATCCAACCTAGGTAGCTATCGTGTCCTAGCCTCATATGATATGTCGTGTACCAACCTTGATTAAGTATCATGCTCAAGGTTTAGCAAGAGTCTAAAACATGACTGTAATGGATTATGGTCCAACACGAGGACCCTAATGGATTATAGTCCAACACGAGGACTCAAATGGATTATAGTCCAACACGAGGACTTTAATAGATTATAGTCCAACACGAGGACTGTGTGTGTGAACCATGGAAAACAAACGATAAAGGTATACATATCCTATTCTTGTACATGCCCTGCTCTACCGATCTAAGCCTGTGACAGAAACATCATCTTACGTGTGTAGATAAAATCATAACTACTGAAATTTAATACCCGATAAACGAGGCAACATTCTCATGTTCAACAAAAGCTCAACAGAACCCTCGATCATATATGAACACTGTATGAAAGTATAAGCACAGTAGGTGATCAAGCAGAAATACAAACAAAATAGGAAAAACTCTGATGAGTCGACTCGTGTTCAGTTATGAGTCGACTCATGTCTCATAGGTCGACTCATGATCAGTTACGAGTCGACTCAACATAAACTTATGATAACAGGAAAAGACTTCGTGAGTCGACTCATGACAGTCATGGGTCGACTCAACCTGATGAGTCGACTCATGATGAGTCATGAGTCGACTCACGGGCTGAAAACACCAACAAATGAACTCATATCAAAATAGTCCTTGGAGCATGCAGAATCCAAGACTTCCTCATTTGGGAATTTAATGAAGAAACCCGATGGTGAGGTCCGTCTGATATCATTTGGCCATTCGTTCACCTTAAGATGAAACTCTAGGTTCTTTGACAACTCCTGAATAGTGGGGTTTCCCACTTGAGGCTGGAAAAAACCATAGGAAGAGAGCTCCTCCACAGAACTGATCACAGAGGGGGGCAGGGAAATATTAGGGATGAAATGAGTTAGAGGAGATGGGTAGGTAGGAGTGATCTTAAGGATAGATGGATTCGACCTATTAGGGCAGCTCATAGAAGTATGTCCTATCCTATTGTAGGCGAAGCATTTGAAATCACTAATGGAGCAGTTTTTTGTCATATGAGATTTATCGCCACAGAGGAAGCACCTTGGAGGAGAGGGATGAGAGAGATGAAGAGCACTGGGATGCGGTTTTGCTCTAAAACTCTTCCTTTTACGGATCACAGTTGCCCAGCCCTCATCTGGAAGAGAAAGGATTCCCTTCTAAGAAGCTGGGAGAGGGAGGATACCCTTCTGAGAAGCTGAAATGGGTTTAGAGGAGTTTATTCCTTTGAACAGATCTGCAAAGGAAGGAAATTTTGGAGGGGATAATTAAGCAGGGTGGCTGAGGGTTCGAGAACGAGAAAGGTTTGTTTAAGGAAGAAGAGAGTTTTTGCTGGAGGTTAGATGGAAAATATGCTGGCGGAGAAGCCAAAGTTGGTGGACAGAAGATGGAGCGATGGGTGTCAGCGGGGTAACAGTGATCTTATCGTCAATGATGGAGATTAAACGCCGCCTGGGAAGCCGAGCTGTCGCCGCTTGAGAAAAGTAGCCATCTTTTCGCCTCCAATTGCCTTTTTGCCTCTAGGCGCACACCATCGCATTTAGATGAATCGTCTTTGGTTAATTGTTAGAATCGATAAAAAATTAATTTTTATGCCCAAAGTTCAATAAAATTAAACTTTAATTCCCAAATTTAAAAGAAATTAAACCTAAGTAGGAGAGAAACCGTAAAGTAAAAAATTTTGGATGGAAAATTGGATGGAAAAGTACATGGGTGATCACATGATAACAGAATGATAAATATGAGTGGTTCTCTGAAAATCAAGTAATTAATGATGACAACGTGAAATAATACCTCGATTAGGGGTGGTTCTGCGAATAAAAAAGTCCCTTAAAAATGATTTCGAATATAGGTTTCTTTCCTCGGAAAGTTAGGAATTACCTTAATACGTTTTATAAGAAACGAGAAAGATAACCATCTTCAGAAAAGGCTGTTAAAGATGAGGAAATCTGGTTGGACATAACTCAAGGTAACACTAAGAATTTTGAAAAATAAACACGCTATTAGGATGACTAGTTGATATCTCATCATGATAGCTCTATATCAAGCTACGTACCAATGGTACCATTGGAATTTTGGAATCTAACTTTCTTATTCCAATTGATTGAGTGGAGAAAATCAATAAAATTTGCGCATATTATTTTCAAATAGTAGATGACCTGGCCTGATTCACTAAGCAGTACTCACTACGCAGTACACGGGTCCATCTCTACCCAGAGCCCCTCACCGTCCACTTACATAGGCTCCATTCACTAAAGTATAGTACATGGTTCCAATATTCACTTGGTAGTACATGGCTTCCATCTCAACGAAGAGCCCCCTCACCATCCAATTAAATTGATCAGGTAGATCTCTATATATAATAATGAAGCTATATATGCTATGGATCCATCATCATCAATCCTATTTCTAGACCTTCTCATTGCTCTTCACGCTCGCGGCCTCTTTTATTAACAAGCAAAAAGTACTCTACAGGTTTCTAAACAGTAATCTGCCTTTCTCCTATTTTATATTCTTTTCCTTGTGATGTTCTCAAGATATATGGAAAGGGTAAATTTTGAGTTTCCTCCTTATGTGGATATTGGTTTTTGACTAACCCTTAGCAAAACTTTCATCTTTGAACCCCTCAAGATTTGAAAGAAAACATATCCACCCCTTATGTAGTATATGTAATTATTTAAGAACCAAGCTTGCTCACATCAAAAGTAGTCCGACATATATATATATATAAAAAAATGGATTCAAAGATTTACTGTTTATACTACAGTGATTTACTGTTTATGCTACAGTAAAATTACTGCAACATAAACGGTAAATCTTTGGATCATCAATATAGAGGAGTGAATATATTATTTATGTTACAGTATATTATTGTACCGTAAACAATAAATCTTTAGATATTCTTTTAAGTATGGAGCAGAAGACATAATTTCTAATTTTAAACATAAAATGATCAAATTAAATGTATGAAACCTTGAAAGTTGGCAGGTTTAAAATGAAATGCTTAAAAATATTGGGACCGGTGTTTTGTACCGGCTACACACTAATATATATAACCTGAGAAATAAACTATTTGTCTCTCTTTTGAAAAGATCAACAATAGCATGGTTATCATTCAGATAAAGACATTACAGGCTTACAGCATGTATGCACCAGTGATACTCACTTCAAGAAAATACATGACCAACTTCTGATGGCTTGGAATTATTTATCAGGATTCAGGGGGCCCATGCGTTCACGTGTGTGCCCTTTCTCCGTTGTTGGCAGTGTCAGAAATTCCCTAGTGGGGAGCTGAACTGAGAGCAGACAGAGGAGCTCCCTCCACCTGGGGGAGACAGTGTAACCTCTTCCCTCAGCTTTACTCGCCATTGCTATTGCTATTTCCCATCGCTGAGCAAAAGTGAGAGGGTATCAATGGAGGCTGGACTTGTCACAGTGCAGTCAAAACCCTCTATCAGTATAATTATTAATAAATATATGTTGATACTGTCAAGTGATCATGTCAGCTACATAAATTTTGAAATTACGACAAGGATCGAGAGTTTATAAAATTTACATCCTGACATGTTTCTGCAAGTTGGGTGTTTTTTTTATGAGTCAAAATATAGATTCGCATAGTTGGATTTGAACTTGGCTTACTTTGATATCATATCTACTGTTGAGGCAATTGCTGATGCCTTTTGGGAGAAATCGAATCGAGCAAACCTCGGGCAGTTCAAGAAAAGATGGCGATTTCAGCCAGATTTTGATGTGCAACTTCAATGGGTCGTAATTTTTGATTCCCTCTAAAGAATCGCTAGTATTGTATATTTTCAGAAATCTCAGGATGGTTTCTACAAGTCAAACAGTTTTGCTGCTCCAACCAAGTTTCAAGGTCAAAGGAAATCGTATTCAGGCTCATCAAAGAGTTTTTGTCTAATCTAGTTTCTAGATCTTATGAAATATTTTTGATTTCTAAAAAGTCTATTTACTTTAGGAAAGATTAGTTTAGTCCTGTTGCATTATTCTATACCTTATGTAAGGAAAATGAATTTGTGAGACTCGTTAGATAGATTTTTATTATTTTGAAAAGTTTTCTATTCCTGGCGTATTCCTCTAAAAAAGTGGGAGTTCTGTCATCATTGATCGAAGCACACATTTTTATTCCTAGAGTTTGTGTCATTTTGCTCGTATAAAAACGAGTAGTTATCTGTTTGATTACGCTTCCGCTACATCTATGCCGAATATTCTTTTCATTGTACCAAACTTTAAAGTTATGATAAGAATTGAGTAATAATTTTATATTACAGTAGAGGCATGTCAAGTGTTCTCCTTCCCGTATCTTTTATTATCTTAAGCACAGAATTAGAAACAAGTGTCATTTTCTCCTTCTTATCTCTTTTACAAGTTTATATATAAAATTGGGAGATGATTGCACTACTGTGCCAATACAATGGCAATATTATATCAATGCAACAAAACATTTTATCAATATATCAGATATCATCACTTGCATTTTTGTGTTGAGATACTGTGATGTTTTCATTCCTCCCTATGATTATTTATATAGGAATCTCTATTTGATTATTTTACAGCTGGAGGGACAGTGTACCCTCTTCCCTTATCCTTGCTTGCCATTGCCATTGCCGTTTCCCATCTCTGAGCAAAAGTGCGGAGAGAAGGTATCAATGGAGGTTGATGGCCTGCAATCAAAGGCCGAAAAAAATACGTGCATGAATATTAATGTTTTCAATGCTCAACATTAGATGCTGAAAAGGGTGATTGACAAGCAGCCTTCCTGAGTTGTAAAGGGATGTGTGGGGTTGTCTTCTTGCTCTCTCCTTTTGAGTTTGGAATCTCTGGACTAGAGTACTTAGTACTCTTAATATTGCTGACTCATCCATTAATTTTGACTGAAAGTTAGGGTTGGCATGGGCCGGGTGCTGACCCGGCCTAGCCCCCCATGGGTTACTATCCGGTCTGGCCCGTAGTGGGCCGGGCCGACCCAGCCCATAATATACCTAGGTCACGGGTCGGGTCGGGTCCAGCTCCCAACCGGGATCAGAGAAGTAGACTCGGCCAACATCCAACTCTGCTCGTCCCGACCCATGATATATTATTGGTTAGTCTAGCTGTTCCCTTAGCTCTTTGAGTCCGCTGCTAGTTGCCAACGAATCTAAAAGGCCATAGGTTTTTGATTCGTTGATCTTTTGGCCCATTGAGAAACATAGTAGCGATCTTTAAGCTTGTTGATGTCTACTTGAAAAGATTAAAAAGTTTAATACAAGTTTAAAAATAGTTTATTACAAGTTTAAATTAAAAAAACAAAATTAAAAATAATTTTATAATTGTAAATACACATTTCATATAATTAAAAAGGTAAAAATAGGAGAAAAAATTTGGACGAAAAACACATGGGGCAGCTCGCGACCCACAAGCCTAGGCCATGTCAGACCTGGCCCGTGCTTAGGCGGGTCGGGTCTAGTCCCAGACCCGAAATCAGAGAAGTGGGCACAGCCCACTCTTACCCGCCCGGGCTCGGGTTTGACCCGGCTCGGGTTTGACCCGGCCCGGCCTTGAACCCGGTGGGTCGGGTCACGGGCCTGAACCAGTCCATCCCACGCACACCCCTACTGAAAACGAAGAAATATGCAAAACGTAAAAGTTACCAAATTGAAATTACCTTAGAGGGGGTGAATAGGGTATAAGCTAATCTATTTTGATATTAATGCCAAATTAAAACTTATTAACGATTATCCTATTAATTATGATATACAACAAATTATATGCAAGGATATGTAATTAAAACAAGGGCGGTATAAACATGACATAATGGCGATATAGAAAGCAATAAGCAATGAGCACAAATAATATGGCAAGACAAACTCAAACACATAATATGATCACGGAGTTCGGTCACCCTCGACCTACGTCTCCGTTCCTCACTCACAAGGAGAGTCTCCACTGTCACAAATGGTTTTCAACGTTCATCAAAAACGTTTATAAGTCACACAATCGGTTTTCTAGCTCACAGAAAACTTTCACAACTCACACAATTATAATCATACAATACACCCTCTAAGTGTTGGCCTAGCCCGTGTCGACTTCCTCAAGTGCTCGGATTTACAACCTCTCCCTAGACTTTACTACTAACACAACTCCTCTTGGACTCGATCCCGTCTCTCATCACACACTTCTCTCGATGTCCTTGTGCATTACAGTGTGATCTCACAAACTAAGCACAAGTACAAGGGTTTGTTCTCTATAATGGATGAGATCTCAATGTAAGCTCACTCTTAATGATACACTCATCACAACACAAATTATACTTAATATCATGATACTAAAGATCAAGGGATGTGTGTGTAAACAATGAAAAAAATAAAATGCAAAATCAATATAAAATCTAGCTTAATAAGATTGATAAACAAAAACAAATATATATAAAGCTAGAGATGAGTTTAGCATAAACTTTTCTGAAATTCAAGAGAGAGAGAGAGATGAGATTGAATCCCAAACACAAAAAGAATATTTTCCTCCTATTGTGAAAAGTTCTTCACAAAACAAACTTGAAAAAACTCTTGTAAACTATTAAACAAACTTGCCCAAAACTTAATCAAAATTTTTCTTGGTTAGTTCAGAAGTTAGAAGGCATGAGGTATATACAGGATTATAGAATAGAGCCCAAGAAACCAGCAAAAACCAACAAAAATCACAAAACAATAAAAATCTAGAAACTAGTCTTCACTGTGCAACGGACACTTTATCAGTCAACTGAAAACAGTCATCAGTCGACTGATGCCTTCATCGGTCGACTGATGGACTGTCAGCCGACTAAACAGACGAAAAACACTAACTGCGCAACACTTCGTCAGTCGACTGATCACTGTAGTGAGTCGACTGATAACATGCATATAGCCTGAAATGAACAGTAAATATGAACTTTGAGCCCTCTTTAAAAATATCAAATAAATTCCAAAAAATAAAAAATTTGGGAAAATGATTATAAACATGAAAATGAACATGTTACAAAAAGAATTTTTCAAATTGCATTTTCTATTTGTTAAAACTCATCATTTTGCAAAATAGTCCAAAAACACGAAGTCTCAACAACACATGATTTTGACAAAACGTTTTCAAACAAGTTTGAAACTTCTCTTAAGCGGGTTAATAGACTTTATAAAGGATGTAAAATATTATAATCAAGTCTTTAATCCATAGACATATTATTTTGCAAACTTACAAAAAATATAAAAACGAAAAACATGGTTTCATTGATTTTTGAATATGTTAAAGTTTGATTTTAATAAAATCATATCAAGCACGTATAAATATGAAACAAATAAGTATGTATATAATGATATTCATTTGTTTCATATTTAAGTGGCTAAACTTGAAGGCAATAAAACGAAAACGATGTGTATGTGTATAATTTGAGCTGTAAGTATAAACACACAAAGTATAAACACCTAAACTAATATACCCAAGATGAAAATCTTCGTTGTTGGGGATGCACAACCCCCCTGATGCGATTTGGAAATAGAGATTTGGGAGATAGAGAGAGAAAATTATAATCACAAACACACAAAATTTACGTGGTTCGCTTCTCAATGTGAGAAACTACGTCTACGGCCGCCGCAGGAGAAAATTTTACTATTTTCGTCTTAATTACATCATGTCCTAATCAACCCTTTTATAGATATAAGGGTATTACAAACAGGAATAGGAAACAGATCAAAAAAAAACCAAACTAGGCCAAAACCCGATTCGCGGTCGATCGCCGCGCCACGCGCGATCGATCGCGCAGCTGCTCGAAATCCAGAAAAGTCTCTGGACTTTTGGCGGTCGACCGTCGCGCCACTCACGAAGGCCTGTTGCTGATGGTTGCTCTCTGGACTTTTGGCGGTCGACCGTCGCGCTACTCGCGGTCGACCGTGAAAACAACAGAAGCCCAGGAAAGTCTCAGGACTTTAGGCGTATGGTCGACCGCGATGAACTTCTGACCTGTGCACCCTTGCTGTGCATGTATGCGGTCGACCACCGTGCCATGCGCGGTCGACCGTGATCCTGTCAAACTGAGTTCTTCGTCGTTTTGCTTGAACTTCATCGCCGTTGACCCGGTTCCTTCAACTTCTTCTATTTCCTCTTTAATCTGAAGTATAGGGCAAGTCTGATAGTTAGGCTTCACATATCCTAACAATCTCCCACTTGGAGACTAACTATCAATCTCTATCATCTCTCTCTGCGGTGACGACCTCTATATCATCAAGTACTGAGGCCAATTGAAGTTGAACACAACTTCAGTTTGTCCGTAGTGATAACCTTAGTAAGCATATCGGTCGGGTTCTTGCTTCTTTGAATCTTCATAAGTTCCAACATTTCCTCGTCCAACGCTGATCTTATGAAGTGATAACGGACCTGTATGTGTTTGGTCCTTGCATAAAAAGCTGGGTTCTTCGCCAAATGAATTGCGCTCTGGCTATCACAGTATAAGACATTCTTCTCACTTTTCTATCCCAACTCCTCCATAAAACCCTGCAACCATATCATCTCCTTGCTTGCCTCTGGCACAGCAACATATTCAGCCTCTGTCGTTGATAAAACAACGATCTTCTGCAACTGAGAAACCCAACTAATAGCTGTAGAGCCCAAAGTGAGCACGTATCATGTAGTGCTCCTTCTCTGGTCTATCTCACCAGCATAGTCTGCATCAACAAAACCCTGCAGAACTAACTTGCCTCTCTTGAAGCATAAACATTCTTCTATTGTACCTTGTAGGTACCTCAGAATTCACTTTACTGCTTCTCAGTGCTGCTCTCCTGGATCTGACATGAATCTGCTCACAGCTCCCACTACATGGGTAATGTCAGGTCTCGTGCATACCATGGCGTACATGAGGCTTCCAATGGCTGAAGCATATGGAACCTTAGCCATGTAGTCTTTCTCTTCATCAGTCTCAGGGCACTGCTCTTTAGTCAATTTGAAATGACTAGCTAACGGTGTGCTAACGGCTTTAGCACCACTCATCCCGAATCTCTCAAGCACCCGCCTAATATGCTTGGCCTGAGATAGCCGCAGTGTGCCCAAAAGCTTGTCTCTACTGATCTTCATCCCCAATATATGCTTCGCTGCTCCGAAATCCTTCATGTCGAACTCACTCGACAACTGCTTCTTCAGCTTCTTGATCTCTCTCATGTTTGAACCGGCTACTAGCATGTCGTCGACATATAAAAGTAGGATTATATAACTGTTGTCAAACTCCTTGACGAAGCAACAATGATCAGCATTGCACCTGGAGTATCCGTTCCTGTGCATGAATCCATCGAACTTTTTGTACCATTGCCTTGGAGCTTGTTTCAAGCCATACAAGTTCTTCTTCAATCTACACACCATCTTCTCTTTGCCCTTTTGAGTAAACCCTTCTGGCTGCTGCATATATATCTCTTCCTCTAGGTCACCATGGAGGAAGCTGCCTTTATATCTAGCTGCTCGAGATGTAGATCTTCAGCTGCAATAATACTCAGGACTGTTCTGATGGTAGTCAGTTTGACTACAGGAGAGAAGATCTCTGTGTAGTCAACTCCTTCTCTCTGCTGAAATCCTTTCACCACCAATCTAGCCTTGTATCTCTTGGAACCATCATGTTCCTCCTTAATTCTGTTCACCCATTTGTTGCTTAAGGCCTTCTTCCCCGCTAGTAGCTTCGCAAGTTCCCATGTCTTATTGGTGTTGAAGGATTTTATTTCATCTTTCATAGAAAGCTCCCACTTGCTTGCATCATCCACTCGAAGTGCCTCATCATAATTTTCTGGCTCTCCACCGTCACTCAGTAGCAGGTAGTTCAAATGAGCTCTGGGCTGTAGTGATGGATACTTCGGATTAGGCTTAGGGACTCTTGCTGACCGCCTCAACTCTCTAACGGGCGAAATAGGCTCTCCATCTTCATTTGCCTCCTCTAAGGTAGTCTCATCCATCAACTCTTCTTCTGCTTCTTCTTCATCAGAACAGGCTTCGGGATTGCCTCCATCTGAGGCATCATCTGACTCGAAGTATGTGGGCTCAGACTGCACCGAACTAGTGGACTGAACGACATCACGATCTTTGTAGAGGACTGTTTCATTAAAGACTACATCCTTGCTTCTAATGATTTTCTTGTTCTGCTCATTCCAGAACTTGTAGCCAAACTCATCACCGCCATAGCTAATAAAGAAACATTTCAATGATTTAGGATCAAGCTTGTTTCTTGCGTGATCACTCAGATGAATATATGAAACACATCCAAATACTCTCAGGTGAGAAAGGTTTACCTGCTTTCCACTCCATACTTCTTCAGGTAATTTGTGCTCTAAAGGCACTGATGGTCCCCGGTTGATCAAGTAGGCAGCTGTGTTGACTGCTTCTGTCAAGAATTGCTTTGGAAGTCCTGCTTGTAAACACATGCTTCTGGCTCTCTCAGTCAACGTTCTGTTCATCCGTTATGTTATACCGTTCTGTTGTGGTGTACCTGGCACTGTCCTCTCCAATCTGATGCCACTGTTATAACAGAACCCCTTGAACTCTGAATCTTCATACTCGCCTCCATTGTCTAAACGAAGCTTCTTTATCTTCAAACTGGTTTCGTTCTCTACCATAGCCTTCCACCTCTTGAAAACTTCAAACACTTCTGATTTGTGTTTCATAAAATAGACCCGAGTCTTCCTCGAGTGATCATCTATGAAGGTCACAAAATATAACCTTCCACCAGTGGATTGTACTGATGCTGGACCCCACACATCTGTGTGAACTAGCTCAAGCTTCTCTTCTTTTGGAGTTCTGCCAACCCTTTTGAAGCTTATTCTCTTTTGTTTCCCAAGAATACAGCTTTCACATAAGTCAATGCCAGCCGATCTCAAACCTGGTAACTTCTCATTCGACTGCATAACCTTCAGGCCTTTGCTACTCATGTGACCAAACCTCTGGTGCCACAAATTTGGGTTTCCTTACTTTCAGCCACTGCAATAGAACCACGTGCATCTATCATCATGTAGAGGGACCCAGTCTTCGTATCACGGGCAACAACCATGGATCCCTTTGTAACCTTTCACGTATCACATGCGAAGGTTGATACATATCCCTCTTTCGCCAATTGTCCTATGGAAATCAGATTCTTCCTCAAACTAGGAACATGTCTCACATCACTCAGCTTCTATGTAGACCCTTTCAGTTTGATCTGCACGACTCCTTTGCCAACAATATCACAGGGCTGATCATCACCAAGATAGACTTTTCCTAGGTTTTCTGAAACATAGTTCTCAACTAAATCTCTATTTGAGGTAGCATGAAACGAAGCTCCTGAATCCAGTACCCATGACTCAGTCTTGCTCTCCAACGAGCAGATTAGGGCATCATCTGATTCTCCTGAGGCCACATTCACTTCAGTCTTGTTCTCCTTGTCCTTCTTGGGTTCTCAGCACTGATTCTCATAGTGGCCAAACTTGCCACAATTCCAACAGTCAATCTCCTTCTTGTTCTTGCGATTTCTGGACTTTGACCTTCCGTTCCTCGAGTTAGGTCTTCCTCAGCTATTCCCTCTATTTCTGTTTCTGTTTCTACCTCTGCTCTCAAAATTCAACACCGACCCTGAATTAGAAATTCCTTCCTCTTGTCTTCTAATCTCCTCAGTCATAATCATGTACATCACCTCTGAAAACTTCAGTTTTGATTTACCACATGATCCGCTAATTGAAATAACGGTACCCTTCCAACTGTCGGGTAATTGACCATGTATCAAGAGGGCTTGGATTTCATCATCAAATTGAATATTGACCGAGTTTAATTGATCCGTGATCTCATTAAACTTGTTCAGGTGTTCCTTGAATTTCTGG
>NC_033795.1:52926822-52945983 GCF_001876935.1 Asparagus officinalis
CAGTCCGGAACTATCGAGCGAGCAACCTATGGTAGGGTTCGGACAAGACGCCCTTCAGAAGATGAAGAAACTGATGCCGGTTCCGCAGTCGCATCAGATAATACGGTATCCAGCGAGGGACAACCCCGCGAGGCGCTTATGATAAGTGCGGAGCAAATCGCCAAGATGATTGAAGACACTTTGGCTAAGCAGCAGGAAACTTTCAGGTTCGAGATACAGATGACCATGCAGAACATGAGAGAAATGCATGACCAACAAATCCAAGCATTGACGAACCAGCAAGGCGAGCCGAGTCGTCGTAACCAAGTCCATCAGGAGGACGAGGATACGAATGCTCAAATGTCAATGATCCTCCCGTCAATGCAGGTGGTGGCAACGGGAATGCTAGTGAAGATACAGGTGAAAGCCTAAAAATTAAAAACCTCGAGAGCAAAATCAATACATTGATTTCCGCTCAAGAGACGAAAAAGACGGGCATTCCTTGTCCATACCCAAGAGAGTGGGAATCAATCCCATATCCGGCGAAGTTCAATTTACTTCAAATCGCACTTGGGAGTCATCTCTGGTAATGAGCCTCTGATGGTGCGGTCATTCGTTGGCATTCTTCGTGGAGCCGCCTTCGATTGGTATCATCGCCTCAAGCCAGGAAGCATAAACAGCTGGGACGACATGGAGACTAAGTTCCTTACAAATTTCTTCGACGACGACACCGAGATCTCTATCGGATCGCTGCTCGATGAGAAGCAAAAAGACGGGGAGTTAGTCGACACCTTCGTCAAAAGGTTCCGGAACAAGGCGATGAATTGCCGGGACCCGATCACCGAGGAATTCATTCTCCAGAGGAAAGACGGAGAGTTAGTCGACACCTTCGTCAAAAGGTTCCGGAACAAGGCGATGAATTGTCGGGACCCGATCACCGAGGAATTCATCCTCCAGACCTGCCACAACAACCTTTCGCTGGACGTGTTGGAAGCAATGGGCACAGCACCATCCAAGACATGGAAGGATCTGAAAGTCCGAGGAGAGCAAGCTGAGCGATTCCTCAGGAGAAAGAAGGCGGAGAGAAGCCAACTGGCAACAAATCCTCCGAAACAGAACTTCAACCAAAAAGGAAAAGGTAAAGCTCATGTTAATGCCGTTGATGCTAACCAAACTTTTCAATTGTAACCTCAGCAACAACAGCAGCAACGAGCGCCACAACAATCCCAACCGCATTGGCAACAACGGCCTCAGAAACAAAAGTCTTCGGAGCCGAGGTTCCCCAAAGTCTACTCCTTCAAGGATGATGAAGTTCCCGGCATCTTCAAATACTTGTTGGAGAACAACAAAATCCAGCTGCCGGCGATCGTGGATCAAGCAACGAGCGCCACAACAATCCCAGCCGCATTGGCAACAACGGCCTCAGAAACAAAAGTCTTCGGAGCCGAGGTTCCCCAAAGTCTACTCCTTCAAGGATGATGAAGTTCCCGGCATCTTCAAATACTTGTTGGAGAACAACAAAATCCAGCTGCCGGCGATCGTGGATCAAGAGGGAGCCAGCAAGGTGACGGATCCAAAGTACTGCGCGTACCACAGAGCGGTCCACCACCCTACGAGATCATGCTACCACCTCAAGGACAAGATCCAGGCATTAATCGACGTAGGGGTCATAACCCCGAAACCAGCCAAGAATGTGGGGGCCAACGCAGTGTCAATCAGTTTTGGGTCGGTGCCTACAACTTGGTTCGAGCCAAAACGCGTCACCAAAGTCGGGATGAAGACGGTGAATGACGATCCGCACGGACAGCGCCAAAAGGGACTTGTGCCGCACACAACCCCAAATGGCGAAATCCTTTGGGTTCATCCGAGGAAGTCCAAAGAGAAAGGAAAGTCTTGCTGCGGAGTCTCTGCTATCCCAGGGGAAGATGACGAAAGAATCCCCACTTTCCCGCTCTCTGAAGAAGAACAAGAAGTTTTTGCGACACGAAGCAGAAATGAGTATCACTACAATTATCCGCCACCTAGTGAGCAGGGGGCGAACAAGCGGGGACCAGCCAAAACTCTCACGGAGATGGGAGTGATTGCAAGTCCCACACCGGGTAAAGAAGCTCTACGACAACCGGTGAATAAACCAAAAGAGAAGAATCCCCAAGAGGTACAGAATCCGAAGCAGTCTCGTTTCAGTCGTCCAATTGGAAGAGACAAACCGGAAAGCTCGAAGACTCCGCATAGCTTCGACATTATGGCGCAATTAGCCAACATTCCTGCACGGATAACGCTGTATGAGTTGCTGCGATTATCCAAAGAAACCAGGGAGGCCCTACAAGAAGCTTTGGCCAATGCAGAGGTATTTCTGACTCAAGTCAAGCCGGTGCATGAACAGCCAGAACCGCTGAGTCAACAGTGCAACATAGCGACTAAGAACCTTCCCTGCATTACTTTCACCAAAGAAGATATGCAGACGAAGAATTCGAACCACGATCGGCCGTTATATTTCGTCGGATACATTGGCTCCAGCCAAGTCAACCGAATCCAAGTGGATCCGGGTTCTGCTGTGAGTATTATGCCGCTTCGATTGATGCATTTCCTCAGCATTCCAGTAAGCAAGTTGGCGTCCACAGGCACTGTTATCTATGGATTCAACACTAGTGGGTCAAGACCCTTGGGTAAGATCCGGGTGAAGTGCCAGATGGGAGATCTGAAGACAGAAGTCACGTGTTATGTGATCGATGCGGAGACTTCGTACAACTTACTATTGGGTCGGCCTTGGATCCATAGTAATGTGATAATTCCCTCTACTCTCCATCAGTGTTTGAAGTATGTCGACACTGACAATGAGGTTAGGACGGTGGTCGCGGATAAGCAACCATTCAAGGGGTATGAGAATTATTTCACCGATTCTCTCCTTTATGGTAACGAATCCGATACTGAACCATCGGCCCAGGGCACAGACAGCGGAGAAGAAGGGAGGTTCTACAGTTTCCTCCAGAGTTGGAGTTGTCTTAATTTTCCCGGGGAAGCATGTGATGCCTCGGGCTTATTCATTGACTAGTTCGTGCTCCAATAATGTAGCCGAGTACAACGCGCTTCTCATTGGACTCAGTTTCGCCAAAGAGCTGGGGGTCGAATATCTCGAAGCTTTTGGAGATTCGCAATTGATAGTCAACCAAGTTCGCGGTGAGTATGAAGTCAGGAATCAAGACCTGATCCCGTACCACCAGGAAGCCATCAAAATGGCAGAATCTTTCGAAGAATTCTTCATCGAATATATCCCTCGTCTCCAGAACGCTTATGCAGACGCACTGGCGGCACTAGCAGTATCACTGGCACAGCCTCCCGAAGCTGAGCTGTTAGTCACAGTACGGACGCATCAACTCTGCGTACCCATATACAGTAGGGATATTGAAGAGGAAGATGACGGAAACGTAAACGCCAAGGAGGTGAATTCAACTCAAATTGGGTCTGAGTCCCGAGATTGGCGTTTTCCCATCATTGACTACGTCCAGTATGGTATTCTGCCAGAAGACGTAAAAGAAAGGGAATCAATTCGCCGAAGAGCGCCAAGATTCTTTTATAATGCCGAGACCCATACGTTATACCGTAGGGGATACGATGGTTTATTACTCCGATGCCTTTCGAACAAAGAAGCAGAAGAAGTTCTTAAGGAAGCGCACGAAGGAGAATGTGGTGCGCATCAGCCCGGTCCCAAACTGTATGATCGCATCAGGAGGATGGGATATTTCTGGCCAACGATGGTTCGTGACGCAATCGAATACGCACGAGAATGCCACGCTTGCCAGATACATGCAAATTATATGCATCAACCGCCAGAGCAGTTGCACACATCAACCACGTCATGGCCGTTCGAAGTATGGGGCATGGACATTGTTGGTCCTATTTTTCCCCCTTCAGTCAAAGGCGATCGATTCATTCTGGCGATCACAGATTACTTCTCAAAGTGGGCTGAAGCAATTCCGCTTAAAGAAGTAAAGACGAACAACGTCATCAATTTCATCAAGCATCATGTCATCTACAGACACGGCGTGCCAAGAAGGATCATTCATGACAACGGTCCGCAATTTATAAGCAACGCCTTCATCAGATTTTGTGACAAGTTCAAAATTGAAGACGTTTCATCAACACCTTATTATCCCGCCGCGAATGGATTAGCGGAGGCGTTTAACAAGACGATCATTAAGATCCTGTCAAAACTCGTGAAAACCAATAAACGAGACTGGGACGATAAACTCGGTGAGGCACTCTGGGCTTACCGCACCACCATACGCACGCCCACAGGTGCCACCCCGTATTCGCTGGTATACGGATGTGAAGCTGTGCTACCGCTGGAAATTCAGATTCCATCCCTTCGGATCGCCCTCGCAACAGAGATGACGACAGAAGAACAGCATCAGAAGCGTCTCGAAGAGCTTGAGAGGCTGGATGAAAAGCGCTTGGAAGCTCAACAGCAAATTGAGTTTTATCAGGCCAGGATGTCTAGGGCTTTTAACAAAAGAGTCCGACAGAGAAGCTTCAAGGAAGGAGATCTGGTCTTCGCTGCTCGCCGACCAATAATCCTCACTTCCAAGAAGAAAGGTAAATTCGAACCCAAATGGGAGGGGCCGTTTGTAATAGACACAGTCTACTCGAACGGCGCATATCGCCTAATTACTCAAGAAGGCACCCGGCAATTGATGCCAATAAATGGGAAGTTCCTGAAAAAGTACTATCCTTAGTACCTTCAGGATAACTCATTTATTGGGAAGTTCCTCAATGAATATTACACTTGATATTCTAGAGGATAACCCAAAATCATTTTCACCACCAAAATCCCTCACTGATCAATTTCAATTGACAGTGAGCCCACCAAAAATGTTTTTCTGGCCTTCTTGATTCTTTCCATGAACAAGAGGTCCACTTTCAGTTCGGAGTCCCCTTTCGATAAACGAAAGAACTCCCTTCTCTTTCTCTTTGGTCAAGCCTTCCCATGGATAAACGAGGAACTCATCTTCAGATTAGATAACCAGTCCTATAAAAGGTAACTTTATCTACATCTTCCAGACTCTCGGAGTGGACACCCCACTTCTAGTTTCTTCTTCACTGGGAATAGAATATAAAATTCTTCCTTTCCAGAATCAAGGAATAGAATATAAAATTCTTCCTTCCTTGTTATTCGAGTTTGCCTTCACCCTAAAAGAAGACCGGGAAATAGAATATAAAATTCTTCCTTTCCCGCACCGATCTTTCCAAAATTTGTCAATTTAGGATTCATCCTAGGAAGTTTATCCCGAATCCTAAGCAGGGATAAGAGGGGTAAGTCTGCGCCTAACACGCGCTGCCGTTTAGTCTTTTTTCCGCAGAAAAAGACACCAGAGTTCGATTCTGGGGTATTCTATCCTGAAACCTAAGCAGGGATAAGTCTGCGCTTAACCCGCGCTGCCGGTTAGTTCTTAACCGCTAAAAAGAACACACGTCCACATATTCAACATTGTGGCAGGTTTGTTATTATAACACCAAAATCCATGCCTTACACGCATGGGGAATTTCATCCTGAATCCTAAGAAAGGATATGCCGACGCCTAACACGCGTCGCCGGTTTAGTCTTTCTCCGAAGAAAAAGACACCAGAGTTCAATTCTGATATGCCGACGCCTAACACGCGTCGCCGGTTTAGTCTTTCTCCGAAAAAAAAAGACACCAGAGTTCGATTCTGGGGAATTTTATCCCGAAGCCTAAGTAGGGATAAGTCAGCGTCTAAAACACGTTGTTAGCACAACGTTACATACGGAACGGACTTAGACAATCCGCATGCTAGCCCGACTCAAACGGTGGTCGGTAAAGGCTAATCAAACCCGTTAAAGGCTGGGGGTTAGCCAAAAATCCTAAAGTCAACACCTAACACGTGTCGCCGGGTAGCCTATTCCCGTAACAATGACGAAGTCTATGTATTCGACATCATAGCACGAAGTCTAAGGGAGTTCATTCCCTTAGCACAACGTTACATGCGGAACGGATTCCGACAATCCGCATGCTAGCCCGACTCAAACGGTAGTCGGTAAAGGCTAATCAAACCCGTTGAAGGCTGGGGGTTAGCCAAAAATCCTAAAGTCAACACCTAACACGTGTCGCCGGGTAGCCTATTCCCGTAACAATGGCGAAGTCTATGTATTCGACATCATAGCACGAAGTCTAAGGGAGTTCATTCCCTTAGCACAACGTTACATGCGGAACGGATTCCGATAATCCGCATGCTAGCCCGACTCAAACGGTAGTCGGTAAAGGCTAATCAAACCCGTTGAAGGCTGGGGGTTTGCCAAAAATCCTATGAGTATTATGGTCAATCATGTCAAACGTGATGAGGAATCATAATAAAGATAAAGATAAAAACCAATTCCACTAAAGAGAATCAAATGTCAAGGTTTTCAGCAAATAAAATCATACATCAAGCCCATGGCTAAGAATCTGCTGACTGAATTCAGATAACTTCTCGTCATAAGAGCGTCTAAGCTCCTCCTGCAACTCAGCTCTAACAGACTCTTCGTTCGCAGCTAAAGTCCTCACAGCATCCTCCTCTGTCTCAGCCAGTCTCTGCTTCAAGGACTTCAGCTCATCAGATAAAGCAGCATTTGCTTGCTGATTCTGCATCTTTGTGTCTTCCTTCTCACGGAGTTCTCGTCGGAGCTGATCTATCTGAGAATCAAGCTCCTCGAGGAAAGAAGATCTAGTGGCGAAATCAGCCTCAACTCGATCTATGCGGTCCCGCTGCACCTGAATCTCGAGCTCAGCAACCATCCGAGTACTGCGCCATGTCTGTAAGCGAGCATCCAACTCGGCAGCAACGAATGAAGAGGCACCTGTATCCCGGAGCTCATGAAACATCTGAAGCTCACGCTCTAAGCGATCAAGGTCATCAACCATAGCCGTCGCTAGATCCGGACATCCTATGTCCCTAATCAAGTTTATCTTGGAATCGAGGTAGGGCTTAAATTGGCGAAGAGAAAGTCCGTCGTGGAGGAGTTTGCCAATTATAACAGTCAGGGAGGAGAAATAAGAGCGGACTTCTACGCTGATGATGATCTTCTCAGGGTCATCCCCTGATAACAACTCCTTAACGAGGATATGAAGCTGAGAAGGAAGCCCTACACAAAGAAGAGAAGTTCGTCAAAAGCCTCAATGAGGAAATGAACGGCATCGCTCAGCTAATTAAATTATACCTCCTTCCCCTCGAGTCACTGGGGGTGATGGAGATGTAACAACTGTAGCTGCATCGACTGGTGGAGTTGGTCGCACAGCCGGCTCAACATGGTCTTTCTCAACAAAAGCTCCTGTCAAATTCAAAACAGAATTCGCAGAGGCGTTACATTATAGCTGCATTAGTCAAGGTCGACTAGTCCTATAATCAACTCAGCAGGAGGCACATACCTTCAAAGGAACCATCCTCAGGATTGTTAGCAAATGCGGACTCAGGAAACATGTCTCCAGGTAGCTGGTCATCAATCTGAGGTGAGCTATATATGTAGTGCATCATAGGAGTGTCCGCAAACAGGCTTCCCTCGTCAAAATCGTCGATGGAGAAATCTGACATAAAAGAATATAAGTGCCAAAGAATAATGAAGAGACTACAACTAATGGAAATGAGTTACCTCTCACGGGTGCATCAGCCTCTTCGTTTCCAAGGTTCGCCTCCTGCAAATTATCTGAAGGAGCAAGGAGTAGAGGACAGTTAGAGGATACACAAATTCATTAATGTATTATCTAAAGAAATACGCTGTCAGTGATAGATGTACCTTGACTCACAGAATCTGGTCCTACACTGATCTCCTCCCTAATGTCAGCAACCCCTGTAGACTTCTCTACAGGGGGTAGTGGGTCAGACTCATCGGGAGATAAGGGAACAGGATCGGGACTCATCTCATCCTCCCCACGCACTCCTATATAGAAATGGAAAAGCATGAGTCAATGTTCAGAATAACCAAGAAAATGGTTCAAAGAGTAGACGTTACCTCTGTCACTAATAGGGTCATCTCCAGCCAGATCCATGTCAGATGCTCGTGAAGCTACACGAGGTTTGCGGGCCAATCTCTTCCGCCTAGCAATAGGGATCGAAGGTCTCGCCTGAGGAGGAGGACGGAAATCTTCATCCTGATCAACTGTGGTATCTGGAACATCAAACCATAGTCAGTTTCAACACTTCTGGAAGCATGGACGGTAGTCGAAGGTCTTGCCCTGGCAAAAGGACGGAATTCCTCTTCACTGTTTGTCGCTGTCCCTGAAATATCAGATAGTGGTCAGGACTGACACGGAAATGCAGAAAGAAAAGATGGGTGACTAACCTCGCTCGAAATCTGCCTCGTAGTCTTCAGGATCTCCGCCTGAGGCCTCTTCGGCTGAACTAAAGGCCCTATGACCTTCTGCATCAAGTCGGCGGGTCTTGCCCCGCGCCCTCTGTGACCGAGCACCGTCCCGGATCACATGAGAATCAATCTGAGAAGCTTCTTCAGCCACCAACTCTTCAATAGGCTTCACAGGGACAGTCTTATTAGCTGCTAACAACCACCTGCAGCTCAAGAAAGTAAGGTTCAACTGTCGCTCAGTACCTGGGAGACTAAACCTAGCACCAGTGCAGCCTGTCACGGTCCACAACCATGCACGAAGACCGTCCACCGGGCGAATCGGCAAGGTAGATACGGCTCTATAAAACACTGATTCCCCACCCGGAAAGTCAAGTAGCCCGGCCTGATGTTCACTAGCCAATTAAAGCAGCCGATATCTAAATAAGTGCGATACTCCCTCGGCTTCTCCTCATCAATCAAACACTCGCCATACCGACTGGAGAACTGCGGAAAGCAAGTGGAGAATGTCCAGCACTTGTGGACCTGTAACTACCTCCTGATATCAGAGAATCCTCGGCCTTCCCACTCGCCATTCTCAAGCAGCTGTAGTAAGGGAACAGAGTGGTCCATGGCATGCGGTACCGACATCATGTCAGAACGATGAAGGACGAACCAAG
The DNA here is from genome assembly GCF_001876935.1 of Asparagus officinalis. Lineage (NCBI taxonomy): Eukaryota > Viridiplantae > Streptophyta > Magnoliopsida > Asparagales > Asparagaceae > Asparagus > Asparagus officinalis. The sequence goes on from NC_033795.1 coordinate 52,935,808, forward strand.
CCATCAAATAAACATACGGAAGCTCCACCTTAGTGGTAGGAATCTGAGTCGGCGATTCCTTCTCCTCCCGTGTAAAAGCGCCAGAAATTTGTCGAAGCCCTCGATGAATGTTAGCCACCATCACCGGAAGAAGGGAAAGTTCCTTTCTGTAGGCAAGTTGAACCGCAGGATAGAGCACTTCCAGTGGCAGAGCGTCACCAGACTGATATGGGACCACGCATTTCTTTAACCAGATAGCGAGGTAACCGGCAAGAAGAGTCGTCGGACGAATCGGTGCGGTCGCATGACATAAGAACGATCTGAATTTAGTCCCTGCAGGAAAGCCGCTCTCAGGATTGCTAGTGGTATAGGAGTGGGCGTCAGTCTTCTTCAGCAGCTCATTAACCTCTGAAGGAGTCAGCGGTGCCAGTTCACAAATAGCTTTGCCAGAATGGCTCTCTAGATTCCTGAACAAATATGATGCGAATTGCTTCAGGCTCACATTTGATTTGGTCCTCTTCGCTAGGGGTTTAGACTGCGCCAAAGCAATGTGATAGTGACAAGTGAGGTCCCATAAGGTCTCGTAGCGGTCGGGCATGCGATCCTTCAGCTGACTCAGTTCATGGTTGGAAGGAAAATACTCCTGGTATAACATCTGACCCATGGGCAAACCAGAAATCTTATGCATCTCATGAAGAGCCAAACCCAACTCTCCGTGCCTAGTCAGAAAGGTATTCGAATCCGGATTATAGAGCTCGCATAGGGCAAAGAAATGCTTCGCACTAATGGGTAAACCATGCATGGTGGCACGAATGGCTGCATAAAGACCGCAAGCATGCAACTCCTCGCTCCATCGGCTCAAGACGTACTTTGTCATACGAGCCCACCAAAACTTGTCCAAAGAATGGACCCAACCATAGAATCTATGGCGCGGCGCTGGCATCTCCCGTCCTAAGTTAGCGAGGCGATTCCTCAAAGTGGAAGCAGAGGCAAGGAACTCGTTACGAGGCGGTGCATCTAGCCCCAGTACTCCAGGACGCAGTCCAACAATGTGATTCCTGCTCGAACCAGGAACTGCCTGATGAGTAATGTAGCCGCAGTGAACGCTCTCATGCTCCTCTGTCAAACGCCACGACATCTCCCGTTTCACAGCCTGACGCCTAAACTCAGTCAAAGAACGATGTCGAGGAATCTTCGGCAAATACAGGAAACTACTGCTAGCTTTTGAAGCCACTGCTCGGCGTCAATAAACGCTGCATCGGGATCTCTGACAGAATCACCAAACAAAAAATCAGTCTTCCTGAGAGACTGAACGGAACTGGCGTCCTTCACAAGTGGTGCATCAGTAATCAACTGTCGAAGAGCTCGGTGCCCACCTTCCTTCACCGCCTGTACAACCTCAGTCGATGTGTCCAAAATGAACTGAGGAGTGACTGGGATAGGGGAAACATCGTCGGAGGTCGAATAATACTCGCCACGATGTCCATATATTGCGTGAGATGAGAACGCTCTAGAAGGGTATTCAACTGAGAACAAGCAATTAAACGTTTGTTAATTCCAGCTATAAAAGGAAATTGAACTCATCTTACGAAGGGGTAAGATAGAGTCATTGCCTTATAAAGGGTGTGACGTTTTGGCCACGTTGCGCCTTCATAAGATAGGGTATATCGACAATATATCTCTGCCTTATAAGGCACAGCGCAGCGACAAAACGCCCCCTTTATTTATTATGAGATAGTGTTTTGACCAAGCAAAACATATCTTTGAAGCGTCGATCCTCACCAAGGAGAATCAAGGCTTTTCCCGGTTGCCTCACCAAGGAGAACAACGGGGAGTAAAAAAAAAAAAGGACCAATTTGCAAATTTCCAAGAAAATATGGACTAATTTGTAAATTTTCAGAAAAAATAGCTCACCGGCATAAGAGGGAGGCGCGCCATCAGTCGGCGCGGTAGAGGATTGACCCCTCGCCATACGGGACATAGAAACCTGCAAGGTAAATTGAGGGATCAGATCTAGAAAAGGAAAAATCCCATTTTTTATCGCAATTCCACCCCTAAAAAGGCGAGCCTGAGGCATCAAATCACACCCTCAACCCTTATATGCGATCCCGCGACTCCATACACTAGATCAAACATGAAATAGATCAAGATGGCGGAGGATTTACCTGAAGAAAAGCCCAAAATCCAATAAAGGCGAGACCTTTAAGGAAACTTGGACCACGCGCTCGAGGGGCCTGAGAGAAACTTTTTATTTGGAATTTTTGGGGGATTTCTCAGTCCAAGATCCAAAGGAAAGCTAGATCTAATACAGATCTGAAGTTTGGAGGGAGAAAAGAGGCTTGTGAGAAAAGAAAATCAAAAATTAGAGGGAGGGGGTGGCCGGCCCTAGAAAGAGAGGAAGAAAAAGAAAAAAAAAAGAACCTCTTTTATAGCCTTGAACCAGATCTGGCTGAACCAGACCAGACCAGGGCTGAACCAGACCAAGCCAGATTGAGCCAGATTGAGCCAGGTTGAGCCAGATTGAGCCAAAATGAGCCAAATTGAGCCAGATTGAGCCTGGCTGGACCAGACCAGACCAGAATGAGCCAGAATGAGCCCAATTGAGCCAGATTGAGCCTGGCTGGACCAGACCAGACCAGAATGAGCCAAATTGAGCCAGATTGAACCAGAATGAGCCAGTCTGAGCCAAATTGAACCAGTTTGAACCAAATTTGAACCAGAATTCAAATTGGAGCTGAATTAAGCATTGAAACGACTTTTGATCAACCTACGGTTCAGTCCTTCACCTATTTAACCCCTCTACCATATATTTGGAAGGGTCGGAGAGATTTTTGAACCCAAATACTGCCTTTTTGGCACTTTTTTTTTGGGCCGGTTCAGATCATTCGAACCTAAAGAATTACTCCAATAAGGTATACGAGTATAAACTATTCCCTCCTCTTTGTTGAGAAGTTTCTGGAGAATATTTTTCTAAAAAATATTCTCAAGGATAACTCAACATAACTCCCAGGAGTGTATGAGTATAAACTAGACCTCCCCACTCCAACTCCTTAAGAGCTTAAACTGTGTAGACTCCAAAATACTTACGAGTGTAAACTGTGTTAAACGCCGGACAACGCGTCACAATGAAGATTCAAAGCCGTCAACCGATGGTCAATTCCATGTTGAAGCAACTAATTCGAGCTAAAAAGCCAGGAAATCAAGAATCGACTTCAAATTCAAAATTCCGACAACGGTCAGACAATAAATGCAGCACCGGAACCCTCTCAAGCATTCGACAAAGCACCGAATAGCCTGGAGGATTGAAGGAATCGAGAATAGAAGCTATTCCAAGAGCCCGTTACACCGATTGAAGGTTGGGACAGTCATATCCAAAGTATTCCAGACTCTTCTATAAAAGAACGAGACTGGAAAACTTTGGAGGGGGTATCTGTAGGCATATAAAATTGCTTATAGGTCCCTTGACACGGTTCAACACGAACTAATGAACCATCAGGCGACGTATCTAAGCACGAACGTCAGTCCACAACACCGAAGCCAAGTGACACGCAACGAAGCGGATTAACAAGGCTACGAAGCTGACGAACCGCACGTGAACGACGGAATGAATCCACTCGCGTGCGGAATCAAACCAACGGTCCAGGGAGTCAACGAGTCATCCAACCATATAACGGACTCGAACTCAGACATCAAAGCCGATTTACTGACTAATCGGGATCCAGACTGCCAAATCAGGAATCAAGTCAACGAACCGATTTCAGACCAATCAACTGCATAGCAGAATCACGGACGAAGCGGATACAAGGACCGAAACAACCGAAAGACGGACGCAAAGCCCGGAGTGGCTCGGCCAAAGCCGAGCCACCCTGGGGTGACTCGGCCATGGCCGAGCCACCCTCAGATCTGATTCTTGGCGAGCACCCGCATCACAAAAGGCAGGAGTTCGAGGGGATCGTGATCTCAGATCTACGTTGTTACACTCCGGATCAAAGCTTGGTCTTTGATCCCGAGATTCGAGCGATTGTTTCCTTGGTGAAATAATCCCTCCGGCTATTATTTCCTTGGTGAAACAATACCCGTTATACTGCGTAGATCGGTCCGGATCTAGATCGCGCGGTGGTCCACGGCAAACAACCCCGGCGCAGGCAAATAACCCACGCAAGCGAGTGACCGAATAACAGGAGCTCGCGATTTGTTCGACTAAGGAGAAAAAGTTGTAATTTTTTAATTTTCTTTATTTTTGATTTTCATTGTAACCGGATCTAAAAAAGACCGGATCTTCTGTAACCGAAAAACTGTTATTCAAGATAGCAATGGAATCAATGAAGAAAGCAACGATTTTCCGAGCGAACACCCGCGACGTATTAGATTGAGAAGAAATATACACTATCATTTTCTTTCTTTCTTTTTCTTTTCTTCTCAATCCAATACGCTAAGCGTCTGGAAATAAAAATAATGCGAAGTCACAGGTCCATGATCACAATAGCAAGAATATAAAGACAACCCAGAACAAGGAAATATCATATCACAAATGGGATAACATCCGAGATATAAAATACGGATGAAACATGCCCTTATACAAATCTGAACAAATGAATACTAAAGAGACACAAAATACACTGATCAAATAGAAATGGAATGTAGTACAAAAGAAAACTGAGGACCAATAACTAAACTTTGGCTTCTTCTTCTGCTCCATCCGCTAGGCACTCCTACTGAGAATCCTCTGGCTCCTGATGATTTCCCAGCTGAACCTGTTCTTCCTCTAAGTTTGACGTACACCAGAGAAAACAGGTGTACGTCATGTGCATGGCGCACAGCAAGACCTGACCCCACAAAGAAAAATAGAACGAACGGAAATCCAATGCGAAAAACGATACGTTAACAGAAACAACAAAAGAACGTACAACTGAAATCCACAAATCAACATGAAAATACTACTAAATCATGATAACGTAAAGCATCCAAAATCGATCAGGTAACGAGGTCATGCAGCTAGCGATCAGACTAATCATCCAAGTCATAAGGGCATACACTAAATGAAATTAATACTTAAAAATCTACAACTCGAGACGTAGTACGTCGAGCGAAATAATCCAAATAAGGAAACCCTCATGTATATACCATATGTCTCGACTTATAAATAATTAAATATTAACCCCGATCTATGTATGGAAAGAAATACAACTGATCTACGTCTTACAAAAATCATACTTAGCCAAGAATCTAAGGTCATGTAACTAGTCATTCTATAACAGGTCACTGGTTCACATCTCACATAGAGTCAAGGTTCATATTCTCGGATACCTGGTTGTTCACAAAATCATCTACGCTCAATGTTTCACTACCCCCCTCAGACCCACCCCAGTGCTACACAGGAATTTCACTGGTGTGAGCCTGGAAATAATCAATAATCACATATCACTGTACCTCAGACCCACCCCAACGCTACACAGGAATATCGTTGGTGTGAGCCTGGAAATAATCAACAATCACATATCACGACACCTCAGACCCACCCTAACGCTACACAGGAATATCGTTGGTGCAAACCTGGAAATAATCAACAATCACATATCACAACTCCTCGGACCCACCCCGGTGACTACACAAACTTCACCAGCGCGAGCCCGCAATACAACCACAATAACAAATATCACAACTCCTCGGACCTACCCTGGTGACTACACAAACTTCACCGGCGCGAGCCCGGAATATGCATCAACAATCACAAATCTCATCTCCTCAGACCCATCCCGGTGACTACACAAACTTCACCGGCACGAGTGGAATACAACCACAATCACAAATATCTCAACTCCTCAGACCCACCCCGGTGACTACACAAACTTTACCGGCGCGAGCCTGGAATATACATCAACAACCCCAACCGCTCACATGAACCAAGACTTCTCATCCCAATTCTCGTAATTCCAGGTCAACTACACACGAGATTCTAGATCCTAACTGTGTCATACAGGTCACTATAGTCATAAAATCCTAATAATTCTCAATCACAACAAGGAACAATCAATACAACTAATCATGTGCAATAATGTCATAGCATATCAGATAATCAAAATAAGAATTATAAATCATAAACAACATCTACATAATTCAGAAAATAATCTTTTTCTAAATAAATTCATTTTAAATTCTTTCGCTTAACAATTAATCTAAACTAATTCATTTTCCAAAATAATTTCTTTTAAATTATTATAATTATCAAAAAAGTGATTCTTTTGCCGAACTAAATTCTTTTAATTCCTTATAATTATTCTAAAAATGTTATTTATCACATATCCATTATGTAAATAAATATTATTCACCAAACAACCCACGTAGATAAATACGTCACAATTAAACTATGCAAATAATCCATAAAAATGCAAATAATCAAACTACGAAACAGGAGAGCGGGATCTTGCCTAGGGTTTTGTCGAATGGATCGACGCTGGCAGCACGGATCGGATCTGGCGCGGGGGAGTTAGACGGCGATATCGGTGGTAAAGGAACTCACGGCATTGATACGGGTGTATCTTCTCTTCGGGAGCTTAGCGATCCTCATGGAAGCTTGAGGATAGATGATTCTCATGGTATCTTGAGAATAGAGTAGAGGAGTCGTGGACGAGGCCATTGGAGGCGACGAAGTCGAAGGATTCGTCAAAACTACAGGATTTGCAGCTAGACTCTGGCCGGTCGACCGGCTTGGTCACACAGGCCCAGACTATGTCTCGGGACTGAGGGCGGTCGACCGATGAAGGCTCTGCGGTCGATCGGAAAACAGCGGTCGACCGATGATGACGCTGCGGTCGACCAGAAACACTGTAATCGATTTTTCCAGTTTTCGTCGTTCTGACCGGTCGACCGCCCTGGGCACTGCGATCGACTGCGTAGCGGTTCTGGGCCTGGGTCTATTTCCTGCTCCAATTGGGACTTCTGTTTAGTATAAATAGAAACACGACTTTTCTAGGGTTGAGAACTCAGATTGTAATCAGAAAAGAGATTTGCAGGCTGGGGTGAGCGAGGCTGCTGGGGTGCGGTGGCTGACTAGAGGTAGGTTGACCAAGGGGACTGCTGGGGAGAAGGCGGAAGTGAAGGGGCTGGCTCGGTTAAAGGAGGTAGCCGGCGGGTTCACGGCGGGAGAGATCGGAGATGGCGTGGGGGTGGCAGAGCGAACTGGCATGGACTGCCCAGACTGGCGGAGGAGGCGGTCGGAGCAAGGTCGGAACGGCGGTTCGAGCTCGGGGGTCGGGAGAGAGAAAAATGAATAAGTGGCGGCTCTGTTTTTGTTAAGAAAATAAATTATTACTAGAATATAATTAGGTGTATATTATATATTTACATTTGTATATAAGTTATTTTTATGGTAATTAAACAAAAACATATTAAAAGGTAAATAATTACTTTTACTTTAAAGATTAAACTAATTCATTAATAATGTAGTCTATAATTAAAACTTTTACGAGTTATTCTATTACAACATAAAACTAAATATTCAAAATAGTACACATGGACATATGTCACACTGGATTATATTTCACGAATTTACCAAAACTATCCAAGGTCATATTAGCACTCATATAAAAATTACTTTATTTACCCTTCAGTTTAAAATATCAAATAATTAGATAGCGTGCTCAATGAGTCCTGAAACTTCCTCCAAAAATGGCGTAGGAAACCGTAATCCTCATCAGAATATACCGACTACATAATCACGAGTTCGAAAATATACCTCACCTTAATTAAATAGCACTACGAGCAAAAACATAAATGTAACCACTAACATAATCTCAAGACAATAGATGATACCAAAAAAACCACGCTGAAATAAAGTCTCGCTATAAGATGTTCACCCATCACGTAATGAATGGCTGAATCTAATCGCACTAGACCCCAAAACAGCGAACAGCCTTCTCGACTTTGCTAACCCTCATATACTGAATTAAAAATTCCAAAGTAACTAATATTCTGTCAACATCAACTTCTAAGTAATGACAAGAGTAAGTGACTATTATCAAGTTAGATATCCTCTACGTAATGCTCTGGTGCTTCCTACCTGCCTGACAGTAAAATATTGAGCACAGTATTAACGCAACCGACCCACTTATCAAACCACACAACATCCACCTCAGATTATACGGCATCAATATGTCTTCTATCCACACAAAAATCAATATAATTGGTGTACCTGAGAGAATATTAACAACCCATGTAACGAATGTGCAGGAATTGCTCAATCAATATTTTATGGGGTTTCCTTAAATCTGTATATATAGAGCATCATAGCATGTCATGCTAGATAAACCTATGACTATTACCACCATTCAAAGTTCGGAGATCACCTACAATCCGATACTCCTCCTTTAATAATAGAAATTCCATACATATTAAGCTCATTATAAAATTCCTCACACAATATTAATAACAATTGATTTAGACTTTAGCGGTATCATATGAAACACCATTAGTCACGTCCCTCAACTAAAGCACGACAAACTCTTGTCGCTATCAAGATGTATAAAACATAAAAAATTGAAACTTGTATAATGACGTCTCATGATTATGCATCTATTTACCTGTCCTTATTAATCCTACGACGTCACCACAATCATAATATCTACATAAAAGAAGTATCTTAGGCTAGTCATCGTATCTTCAAGAAACCACTCACTCATAGAGCTTGTCAACCAAGATGCGACGCTTCCTACTCAAAGGCATGCTACGACGTTCGCCTTTCCCTGTATATATAGTAATTATCAAGCGCTTGTCTGTAGTACCAATGCTCATAGGTCTTGATAAAACCAATTCAATCCTTGCCTCTGATGATCTCAAGAAAAGAGGTACTTCAGACTCTGATGGGGGAATAGTCAAACTTGCAGTCCCAACAATATGCCTCCAGGACTACTGGAAGGACCAAACCACCTCATGCGAGCTGTCGAATATGTAGAGCTCTCAACATCAAATAGAATGATGTAGTATGTCCAGAAGAATTGGAGGAAATTGCCGTGAGATTGAGGCACCAACTCTTCTATTCTGGGTCAAACGCCCTAAGCGCTCCAAGATCATGGTATATAGCTGACAAAAACACAAGTTAAGATCAGAACAAACAAAATGCAGGCATCGAATAGGATGTTATTACAATCAAGCATCAAATACAAAGACTACAAAGACATTTATGAGCACTCTCTCTAACTCGTGACGATAATTGAACTATATCAACGCTCCTCTTCTCTTTTCAATAGCTGTGCGGTAGGCTATTTGTGCTCCTATATTATAATAGTAAGGATCTTGCTGATAACAACTACTCAGAAAGAAAAATACCGGGGGAGATTGTCAGACTACATATATAATATACCTTTTTGATGAAGACCTATTAACAAAGGCTCCACCGCATCTCTATCAGTTGACCATCACATCTTCGTTGATGGTAGAGTGACTACTAATCCATAGACCTGCGTACCTATAAGCCGTCATCTGCAATAATACCTCTATTATCGACTGATGACCTCAGATACAGGATAAAATGACTCTGAGATAAGCAAAAAATCACGCGCACGTTGCTAATACTTAGGCATACAAGCTGATGCTCCTGAAGAGTTCCTCAGATTGCTATCCTAGAGCTCGCCGACCGCCTTCATGGATACTAGGTAATAAAGAATATTGACATCGACGAATACGATCATCGAATCTATATCTTAAGAAGTGAGATAACAGACACCAGTCTATCATCTAAAGTAGCCCACATACCGCGGGTGCATATTTTGTCACAATTCCAAAATGCAGAGACCTAGGAATCGGAAAGATATGAACCAGATATCGAGTAAAGAAAGGCGATCTTGGGAATATCCAGCTCCTAAACTCAGCAAACATGATTAGCCAGAACGTAAGACAATATCTACGAAATAATATACTGCACGCCTGCACACTTATCAAAACAAGCATCATCACTAGGTTATGTACCTATCCGATAGTACTATGGTCAGAGTCATCACATATAAGTTATACCCTAAATATTAATTATTATGCAAATAACTAAATAGCAAAGGACACTCACCTCTTAAACTGATGATCATATAAGTTGTGCGATAGATATAGCTTAGTAGTCATAATTTGTGGTAGATAGACCTCTGTGCTATATCTTGTCATGCATTGCACTAACAGATATCATTATAATGAACCTTTTTTGACCACTTT
>NC_033795.1:52946008-52960160 GCF_001876935.1 Asparagus officinalis
TGCCTCCAATTGGACTCTGCTTGAGTATAAATAGTGAAACACGACTTTTTCTAGGGTTGAAAAGCTCAGATTGTAATCAGAAAAGAGATTTGCAGGCTGGTGATTGCCGGAGGCCTGCAGCCTGCGGGTGCGGATGGCTGACTATGAAGCGTTGACCAAGGGGGACTGCCTGGGAGAAGTGCGGAAAGTGAGGGGCTGGCTCGGTTAAAGGAGAGTAGCCGGCGGGGGTCACGGCGGGGAGGAGATCGGGAGATGGCGTGGATGGGTGGCAGAGCGACTGGCATGTGACTGCCAGACTGGCGGAGGAGCGCGGATCGAGAGCAAGGTCGGAACGGCGGTCGAGCTCGGAACGGGTCACGGGAGAGAGAAAATAAAGGAGGCGGCTGGTTGTTGGCGATGTTTGGGGAAGAAAAGAAGAGAGAGAAGAGAATGAGTTATATATATATGTATTTATATAATTAGGGTTTAGGGAATTAAACAAAAAATAATTAAAATAAATAATTACGGGTACTTAAAAATTAAACTAATTGCAGAATAATTATCTATAATTAAAAACGTACATGTTATGCTATTACAACAGTTAAAACGAAATAGTCAAAATATACACATATTATACAATTAAACTAGAATAATTAATAATAAAAATATTTTTACCTACATTTAAAATTCAATAATTATGGGATAATTATATACACAGTAAAACATACTAGTTATACCAATACGACAGAAAATATGTAACAGTAGAATAATTCAACAAATTATACCAAAAACACGTAATTAATAATACCATGTATTATATGAAATAATACGTAATTATATTAATAATACAATATATTATTCAAAATATTACGTAATAGTACCGACAACACAACAAATTAATTCTAGAAATTTTTACCACACAAAATAAATTTATAAATATTAAAACCATTTAAATAAATATAATTTTGGTTTTTAAATCGTAGAAAATTATAGGAAATTGAGAAAAATACAAATACTCTTTTAAAAATAATAATTAAATATTCTAAAATATTAAAAAATTATTTTAACTAGTATCAAAATTTCACGGTCCTTACACTATATAATGGTTGGTTATCATCATAAAAAAGGGGGAGATTGTTAGCCTTATGTTTTGATGATGTTTTACAACCACCATTATTAGTACTAATTGCTTGCTGAGTGATACTATAGTTAATATATATATATCAAGCTTGTTAGTACCATGTATGGAGGATTGGATGGAATATGAGCTACAAAGATGATATCCAAAGGAGGAGGAGGTATAGTGATGAAACAATGTTAATTCAAGAAGAACAAATGCAATGAGAAGCTTCATCAACTCAAGCTATATCAAGACTCAAAGAATTATAATTCTATGTGAGGATATTAGCTAGTTTTTCTTTTCTCTCTAGTGCTATTTTGCTCCTATATAATGGTTGGTTGTCATCATCAAAAAGGGGGAGATTGTTAGACCTTATAATATATATATATATATATATCAAGCTTGTTAGTACCATGTATGGAGGATTGGATGGAATATGAGCTACAACGATGATATCCAAAAGAGGAGGAGGCATAGTGATGAAGCAATGTTAATTAAAGAACAATAAATGCAATGAGAAGCTTCATCACCTCAAGCTATATCAAGACTCAAAGAATTGTAATTCTATGTGAGGATATTAGCTAGTGCTAGAATGTAGGCAAGTAGTTTTAGATTTCACTTGAAGCTATTGGGATATCACACACATATTTTCATACTTATACTTTTAAGCGTTTTGACAAAATATCATTTTTCACAAGTATGAAGACCTACTCGCAAAATTCCTTTTCTAAACAATTTGTTTTTAGTGTTAAAAACATTTTACAAAGTTTCACAATTTTTTGGAAGTCATTCAAATATTTTACAGATTTTTTATAGAGTCAAAAACAGGCTTCAAAACAGTGTATGTTTGTATCAGTTCGCGGTCGACCGCCATAGTCGACCGCGCCTGTGTTCTTTTCTGAGTGGGTAGTAAAAACTTTCATGGTCGACCATCATGGTCGACCGGCGACATCATGGTCGACCGTCGGCTTGAAATTCCCACGCGTCGACCGTATGGCTCGCACTCGCTAATAGTTTTTAGAATTTTAGTGAACCTCAAAAGTAGCTCGGCGCTCGACTGTGAGATTTTCACGATCGACCGCCGCTTACTCAAACGGTCTTTTTGGTACAGATTTCAGGCGCCGTTTTTTTCCAGGTTTTGGGGGTTTGGGTATAGGTTTAAGCTGCTGTGTTTTCTCCTATTTAAACCCCCTATACTCCTTCTTCTTCAAGTGTCCCAAACATTTTAAAATATCAGAGATTTGTTTTTCCTGAGAGCAAACTTTCAAAATCTGGTTTTCCTCTGTTTTTAGTTTTACTTCCCAGCTTCAGTGTAATCTTTCTCCTTGCCATAGGGATATTGTAAAGAGAGAGTTTTTACACCATTACTACTGTTGAGAGCTTGATCTTGTAGAGATCAACTGTGTGGGAGTGAGATCTTGTGGTGATCAACTGTGTAGTTGTAAGATCTTGTGAAGATCGTTGTGTAGAAGAAGTTCTGGATTCTAAACCGGGTTGTGTAGTGGATTCTCCTCGAGAGTGGGGAGCGGGGACGTAGGTCAGCGGGCCGAACCATGTTAACACATCGCGCATCACTTGGATAAAGATTTCTAACTCTATCTTATTTTCTATAGTTATTCATTTTGTAGATTGTTACTTGTCTCATCTTTTATTGCACTATTATAGCCTTAAGACCCTAATCACCCCCCCCTCCCCCCCCCCCCCCCTCCCCCTCTAGGGTCCAACAATAACCAGAATTCATATTTTCTAAATTTAGCATACAACTGGTGCTCTTTTAATATTTACAATGCTAACCTCAAATGCTGCTCGTGCTCGGCCTTTGACCTTGAATAGATAAGAACATCGTCGATGAAAACTATCACGAACTGGTCCAAATAAGAACAAAAAAACTCGATTCATCAAATCCATAAATACTACGGGTGCATTGGTCAGCCCAAATGGCATGACAAGAAACTCGAAAGACCCATATCGAGTCAAGAAAGTGGTCTTGGGAATATCTATCTCCCGAACTCGCAATTGATGATAACCAGAATGAAGATCTATCTTCAAGAAACACTGCGTACCCTGCAACTGGTCGAACAAGTCATCGATCCTTGGTAATGGGTACCTGTTACGGATAATGACCTTGTTCAACTCGTGATAATCTATACATAATCGCATACTCCCGTCCTTCTTCTTCACAAAGAGGATCGGTGCTCCCCATGGAGAATGACTCCATCGAATGAAGCCCTGAGATAACAACTCATCTGTCTGGATTTACAGCTCCATTATCTCAGCAGGCGCTATACGGTAAAGAGCTCAGGAAATCGGTACGGTGCCTGGCTGTAACTCTATGCAAAACTCGACCTCTCTCACTGGAGGTAATCCTGGTATGTCCTGGAAGACATCCTGGTACTTTGAGACTACTCGCATCTCACTCAAATATGCGCCCTGATCCGTAATATCACATCCTCTACATATGCCAGAAATGACTCCGCAAACTGGTTGCCTCTGGAGGTAGCTACCACTAACTCAGACCCATCAAATGCTCACAAACTGATTGTTTTTATAAAACAGTCGATACTCACATGGTAGGAAGATAGCCAATCCATACCAAGAATCACATATATCTCATATCATGCTTTATTATTCAAAGCAAATAGATCATTAAAAAATTTAGATTTTTTGCTTACATATATAGTATGTCCTCACTCATACTAAGGATTCCTAGTAAACTCTATCCTAACTCCACAATATGACACGGGGATGATCCTAAGGATATTGGAACTAGAGCTCAGATACCAACTGTGACGCCCCAGGGTTCACACAAGGCTGCAGTCCTAGATGAAACCCGAATTGTCAAACCTACCAAGCACCAACCACCATGCTACGATATGTTTAACCATCATAATCACTATCTCTCTAGTAGAAACAATAAATAGGTGAAGGTACAGACAGGCAAAAATAGCAATAGGCAACACTGGATATACACAGAAGAAGCATAAGAAATATCAATAATGAGCCCAACTGAAATAAAATAGAAATATCTCTGACTATAAACTTGATCTCAAATACAATGAGTCAAATAAACAAAGTCCCACAAAATCTCTCAACTCTAAACTAAAATACCAATCTAGAGTCTGAAAATAATCAACTACATGTGGAGTTCTGTAATAACTACAAAGTATAATAAGTAGCTAATTGGACAACTAAGAAGTCCCATCAACCTGCGACTCTCCGTGCGCCAGACTCGCTGCCTGAAAGAGGGGAAACAACGAGCGTCAAAGCGCTAGCGAGATCATCACTACCTCCCAGGAGAATGGGTAGGAATATATAAGAAAATAGAGTCAGTACTTACATATATCAAATCATTCATATAGCTCTCTATTTGAAAAATAAATAGTCAAGAAAACATACTTGTTCGCGGGAAAAATCGTGTCTTTCTTCTACCTTGATATCATGCCATCTTAGTTTAACAACTTTATGCGTTACAAAGATCCGGTCTTTTTATAAGATCCGGTTACAATGAAAATCAAATAACAAAAAAGAAAGATACAATTTTTTTCCTTTTATGTCGAACGAATCGCGAATCTCTGTTTTGCGGTCACTCGCTTTTGTTGTGGCGTTCTTTGCCTGCGCCGGGGTTATTTGCCGTGACCACCGCGTGATCTCGATCCGGTCGGATCTACACGATATGACGGGTATTATCTCACGAAGGAATATAATGCCGGTGGGTACTAATTCACCAAGGAAATAGTAGCCAAGTGTCGAAATCGACCAAGCGAATTCGAGACTCTTCTCGGGATCTAAGAACCAAGCTTAGATCCGGGTAGGAAAATCGTGTAGATCTCAGATCCGGTCCTCTCGAACACTTGCCTTGTTTTGGCGTGGATGATCGCCGAGAACCGGATCTCAAAGTCCAAGTCTTCAATCTTCTAAAGCTCCAATCTTTTTTAGATCTCAGATTCCAATCGCGCAGAGCTTCGACCTCCCAAATCCAACCTCTGAAATGAACAATTGCCTTGGCCTTATTTATAGGCACTTCAGAACTGTGCATTTTGCCACAGTTCTGCAGCCCTAGCCACCTGTGGGTGGCCTCGGCTCTTTGGCCGAGCCACCACAGGTGCTCGGCCTTGGCCGAGCCACCTGCAGGTGGCTCGGCCCTGGCCGAGGCCACCCACAGGTGGCTCGGCCCTGGCCGAGCCACCCACAGGTGGCTCGGCCCTGCCGCAGCCACCCAAGGTGGCTCGGCCCTGGCCGAGCCACCCACAGGTGGCTCGGCCCTGGCCGTAGCCACCCACAGGTGGCTCGGCCCTGGCCGAGCCACCTGCAGGTGGCTCGGCCCTGGCCGAGCCACCTGCAGGTGGTCGCTTGGCCGAGCCACCTGTGGGTGGCTCGCCCTGGCCGAGCCACCACAGGCTGGCTCGGCCCTGCCGAGCCACCTACAGGTGGCTCGGCCTTGGCCGAGCCACCTACAGGTGGCTCGGCTTGGCCGAGCCCCCTTAGCGCGGTTTTCCGGTTTCCGTTCCGTTCGGGTTCCGTCGTTCGGTTCCCGAATTGTTGTTGATTTGGACTTTGATTCGCGTTGCGTGGTTGACTTGTTCGGATTCGATATTGTTGATCCGGTTCCTGATTAGGCAGTAAGTCCCACTTCTGAGTTCGAGTCCGAAACCGATCTTGATTCGATCGTCATATACCGAGTTCGTTCTTGTTTAGATGACTCCGCGTGATTGCCCGAAACGTTGGTTCGATTCCGCTGTGCGAGTGGATGCGTTCCAATGCTTGGGTGCGGATTTGTTGGCTTCGTCGCCTCGTTATCTGCTCCGTGCGTATGGCTTGGCTTCGGCTCGCTTAGCGCGGATAACGGTAGTGCTTGGATACGTCGCCCGATGGTCCGTTTGTCGAAATTAAACGTCATCGAGCTGTATTGTGGACCTATAGCAATTTTATACGCCTACAGATACCCCCTCCAAAGTATTTCAGCCTCGTTCTTTTATAGAAGAGCTCTGGAATACTTTGGAATGTGATTGTCCCAACCTTCAGTCGCGTAGCGGGACTTTTGGAATGGCTTTCTGTTCTGGATTCTTCAATTCCTTCAGTTCATTCAGTGCTTTGTAGAACGCCTGTGAGGATTCCGGTGCTGCATTTATTGTCTGACCGTTGTTAGAATTTTGAACTTGAAACCGATTCTTGATTTCTTGACTTTTAGCTCAGAGTTTAGTTGCTTCAACATTAGAACTGATCATCGATTGAGGCGTTGAATTTTTTTTTTTTTTTTTTTTTTTTTTTTTTTTTTTTTGTTTACAACGGCGTTGTCCGGCGTTTAAACTTCGTTGCCGACGCGTTGTCCGGCGTCCAGGCTTTATTGTGACGTATTGTTCGACGTTTGGCACAGTTATACTCGTACGTCTGCTGGAGTATACACAGTTTAAGCTCTTAAGGTATTTGGAGTGTGGACCTTATCCCCAAGTTGTTGGATGCTCAAGTCACGAGACCAACTCATAAAGTTGTATACGTCAATGACTCGCAGCATGTATAGAATTTTTGGCAAATTCTCAAGCCATGCAACGGATTTGATTGAGCCTTTACCGACTACCGTTTGAGTCGGGCTAGCCTGCGGATTGTTTTAACCCGTTCCGCAAAGTGACGTTAAGCTAAAAGAGTTAACCCCTTTTAGTGCTACGATATTGAATACGTTAGACTTCGTCTTCTCCTGTGAAAAAGCTAAACAGCAACGTGTGTTAGACGTGACTTTAGGATTTTTGGCAAATTCTCAGTCTTAAACGGATTTGATTAGCCTTTACCGGACTACCGTTTGAGTCGGGCTAGATGCGAATTGTCTAACTCCGTTTTCGCATGTAACGTTGTGCTAAAGGGAATGAACTCCCTTGGACTTCGCCGTTTGTATGATGTCGAATACATAGACTTCGCCATTGTTACGGCGAATAGCTACCGGCAACACGTATTAGATGTTGACTTTATCCCTACTTAGGCTTCGGGATAAAATACCCCAGAATCGGACTCTGTGGTGTCTTTTGTTCGGTAAAAAGACTAACCCGCGACACGTGTTAGGTGTCGCATATCCTTTCTTAGGATTCAGGATGACATTCCCCATGCGTGTGAGGCATGGATTTTGGTGTTATTAATAACAACCTGTCACAATGTTGAATATGGTGAACGGGTGTTCTTTTCAACGGTTTAAAACTAACCGGCAGCGCGTGTTAGGGCCAGACTTATCCTTACTTAGGTTTCAGGATAGAATACCCCAGAATCGAACTCTGGTGTCTTTTTGTACGGGAAAAGACTAAAACCGGCAGCGCGTGTTATGGCGGCAGACTTATCCTCTGCTTAGGATTCGGGATAAACTTCCTAGGATGAATCCTGAATTCTTCGAAAAGGATATTGGTATGGGGAAGGAAGAATTTTTATATTCTATTCCCGAACAAGAAGGAAAGGAGACTCGAGGTGGGATCTCCACCCCCAGAATCCGGAAAGGTGAACTAAGAGTGGGATCTCCACTTCCGAGAATCAAAAAGATTCGGATAACCCTAACTGTCGGAAGCGTTTGATTATCGAACTAAGATGAATTTCTCGTTTATCGAGAATGAATCGTTGGTTTTCGTCCTAAACTGTAGGAAAGGTTTGACCAAGTTGGAGGTTTTGAGGTGACCCTAACTGTAAGAAGGTTTTGATCACTCGATTTGAAAGTGGACCTCTCGTTCATTGGAGAATCGAGAGGGTTTTTGGTTTGGTCCTAACTGTAGAAAGGTTTGACGAATGGATAGGTTTAAGACGATCCTAACTGTAGGGAACGTTTGATCGCTTGATTTGTGGACCTCTTCGTTCATTGATGGAGAATCGAGAGGGGATTTTGACTGTGGTCCTAACTGTAAGAAGGTTTGACCAATGCGGAACTTTACGTCCAGACTCTAACAGAGAGAGTGTTGAGTGCACAGACACAGTGAGAATTTGCATGGAGTCCTTATTCATTACATTGTTGTGGTTTTGGGAACTTCCGTTACATAAATCGTCCACCCCCAGTTTCCTCTCGGAACTGGTTCGGACATTTTATCAGTTAACTAACCGGGTTATCCTAAGAATATTAGGCTTAATATTCTCCAGGAACTTCCCGTCAAAAGTGGGGGAAACAGTTTAGACTCATATACCTATTGGAGTATTAAGAAGCAGTTTATACTCGTTTATACTTTTCGGAAGTGTCAGGAAGCAGTTTATACTCTTATACTGGTCGGAGTTTTTGCCGTTTTTATTTGGCTTACCTTAGCGTTATAACGCCGGCTTCGACCAAGGTCTGAATGCTATTCCTGAGAGCAAGCAATCCTTGGTGGGATGAACAACCCTTCGGTGGTATGCACAGTACTTTGGGTCCGCTAGTGTTATCAGCTTCCTCCTGATTCGTGATAGGTGGCTAGCTTGATCTTGTTGCCTTCGAGGAGCGATTCGAAGATGGTTGGAACGTCTTCGTCCTTGAAGGATATACTCTCTCTGGAGTCTCGGACTCGAAGTCTTCTGCTGCCTTCGGCGGATTGCTGTTGTGACGCTTGATTTAGCACCACCAGCAGCTGCAGGTGCTTTGCCCTTTACCACGCGAAGCGAAGTTTGAGTCCAGCAGAATTAACCGTCGGTTTGGTTCCTTTCGGCCTTCTTCCTTTTAAGGAAAGCGTTCGCGCTTGTCACCGCGCACCTTCAGATCCTTCCAAGTGTCAGACGGTGCTGTCCCCATTGCCTCCAATACGATCCAATGCGAGGTTGTTGTGGCAAGTCTGGAGAATGAATTCCTCGGTGATCGCGGTCCGCGCAATTCATCGCCTTGTTCCGGGAACCTTTTGACGAAGGTGTCGACTAACTCCCCGTCTTTTTTTGTTTCTCGTCGAGCAATGATCCGATAGGAGATCTCGGGTGTCCGTCGTCGAAGAAATTTGCAAGGAACTTCGTTCTCCATGTCATCCAGCTGTTCACGCTTCCTGGCTTGAGGCGACGATACCAATCGAAGGCAGCTCCGCGAAGAGTGCCGACGAATGACCGCACCATCAGAGGCTCGTTCCAGAGATAGCCCCAGGTGCGATTTTAAATAAATCAAATGCTGGGTGGGGAACCCCTTCATCGAACGCGCGTGAAGTTGATTAGCAACAAACTTCGCCGGATAGCGGGATTGATTCCCATTCCCTCGGTATGACAATGAATGCCCGTTTCTTTACCTCTTGAGCAGACAGCAACGTATTGATTTTACTCTCGAGGCTTTTGATCTTCAAGTCTTCACTTGTATCCCCGTTGGCATCCTCACTACCACCCCCTGCATTGTATGCAGGGTTATTGGCATTGTGACTTCATCCACCAGCTGCGTGCTCCTTTTAACCTGAGCAACGCCTGGTTCGGTGGCTTCGGTTCACCTTGTTGGTTCCTTGAATGCTTGGATTGCTGTTATGCATCTCTCTTCATCTGCGCATGGCCGTCTCTCTATCTCGAATTTAAAAGCTTTTTTTCTGCTTTAGCCAATGCGTCTTCAAAGCCTTTTGGCCATTTCCTCCGCGCTTATCATGATGACTCCGGGTTGTCCTTCGCCTGGACACTGTATTTGCGATGCGACAGCAGAGGCATAGGGAATCCGATTCTTCATATTCGCGAATGCAATCTTATCCGAAAACCCTACCATAAGTTCCTCGTGCCGATGGGCCTCCGGACTGCAAGACGGTTACACGCCGGGACGCTTCAGGAACAGTTTGAATCAATCTGTGTCGATGTCTCTTTGCTGGTCATGTTTGGCCGTGCACCTTCCGACATTTCTCTTGTCTTCAAGCAACACGTTCTCACTTTCGGAAACGCTTAGGCCTTGGCTTCTGGCGTTTTAGTGGCTGAGCCTTTCGATCTATCTCAAACCCTTTCGGGGACGTCTCTTAGTGGCATTACAGCTGAGACAATACCTCCCGAATGAGTTTTGGAACAGGCGGCATCTGAGTCTCTATCCTCTGGAGTTCCTTTTTCTGGATTTTGTTCGTACCCCCAGACGAATAGTACCAACTCGTAGCATATTTGCATCGGAGCTAACCTATCGCTTTGCAACTGCATATCCCAGTATAACGTTATCAATCACTGAACGAGCAACATTTCCTCTGGGGGCAAATTGCCATTATTGGCTTCCGAGAGTCCTCGCGCTCGAAACGCTCGCCTTTGTGGGCGTGAATTCTCAACGGCCTGCCCAACCTTCGCATGCGGGCAAGGTAGTGCGCTTGGGTGTCGTGAATTCCCTTTGTCATGCTGAAAGCTGACATCGACCCCCAGCTATGTTGGCTCGTTCGGGATTCTTCATAGGGCCCTAAGCGTTCATGAACTTTGGCTGCACCCGTGGGGATTGTGACCAAGGCCGCTTCCAAGGATGCACCTCTTTCCTCTGCGGATGCCGTTCGGGAGGTTTGACATCGTCTTGAAGGCTGTAACGATTGTGCCTTAACCTGAATCGCCGTTTCAGATTTCGACTCCATACTGTGGCGGTTGGCGAGCGCGTTCTTGCCACGCTCCTTCTGCCAGTCTTCTACGGGCTTCTTCAATTTGAGCCCCGTGCCTGCGGCTGATAGTGCGCGGCGCTTACGAATGCCGCTCCTGCCCGTTGATCGGCTCCGTTTGACGGAACCCATTCTGTTGTTGCGGCTTGAAGAGGCGGCCATTGCGTCGTTGTTGAGGCTGCTTGCCTCTTCTGTTCTTTCAGATCGCCTTGTAGCGAACCCCGTCCAACAGATTCATGGCCTTTAGCGAATTGTTTCGCAAGGCGTTGCCCGTTGCCTTTGGCGGGCTCTCTTCGAGAGAGTCACTACGGCCTTCGGCAACGGAGGATTTGGCCAGCAGCAGATCCGACCTGGTTGGAAGTTGGGAGATCTCATCCCAATGCAGCTTCGCGCATCAAACTAGGGCCGAGATCTCGTTGGCAGCTTCAACTTGCTTCGTACAACGAAGTTTCCTCTTGGAGGAGAGCTTTGAGGACTTGGACTTGCGTGGAGGAGGTAGATCTGGGCCGAGCGACGACAGCGTACGGCCTCGGAACCTGCTGTTGTCGAATTCGTACTCGACCTCCTCCTCGACGGGATCGAGATCCGGCTGCGACGCAAACGATCTCGTCGGCGAGATCGGTGGCTCCACTGTTGTCGCCAGATGTTCGCCAGCGGGAAAAATCGTGTCTTTTCTCTATTGATATCATTGCCATCTTAGTTAACAACTTTATGCGTTAGCAAAGATTCCGCGTCTTTTTATAAATCCGTTACAATGAAAATCAATACAAAAGAAGATTAGCAAGATTTATTTCCTTATGTCGAACGATCGCGAGGGCTCCTGTTTTGGCGGTCATCGCTTATGTGTGGTTCTTTGCACTGCGCCGGGTTAATTTTGCCGTGGACCACCGCGTTGATCTCGGATCGGTCGAGGATTCTACATCGATTGTACGGGTAATTATCTCACGAGGAAAATAATAGCCGGGTGGCCGCGTAGCTAATTCACCAAGGAAATAGTAGCCAAGTTTCGAAAATCGACCAAGCGAATTCGAGACTCCTTCTCGGGATCTAAGAACCAGCTTAGATCGCGGAGGAAAAATCGTTTGTAGGGATGCTCAGATCCGGTCCCTCTGCGAACACTTGCACTTGTTTGGCGTGGATGATCGCGAGAACCGTGATCTCAAGTCCAAGTCTTCAATCTTCTAAAGCTCCAATCTTTTTTAGATCTCAGTTCCCAATCCGGCAGAGCTTCGACCCTCCCAAATCCAACCTCTGAAATGAACAATGCGCTTGGCCTATTTATAGGCACTCAGAACTGTGCATTTTGCCCACAGTTTCTCGAGCTACGCCACCTGTGGGTGGCTCGGCTCTTGCCGAGCCACCCACAGGTGGCTCGGCCTTGGCGCGAGCACCTGCAGGTGGGCTCGGCCCTGGTCCGAGCCCACCCACGGTGGCCTCGGCCGCTGGCCGAGCGCACCCACAGGTGGCTCTGGGCCCTGGCCCGAGCCAGCCCACAGGTGGCTCGGCCTTGGCGCAGCCACCTGCCAGGTGGCCTCGGTCCGTATTGGCAGCGACCACTGTGGTGGCTGCGGCGCCTGGCCAGAGCCAGCCACAGGTGCAGCTCGGCCCCTGGCCGAGCCACCTACAGTGTGGCTCGGCCTTGCCGAGCAACTACAGGTGGCCTCGGCTTTGGCCGAGCGCCCCTTAGGCGGGTTTTCCGGTTTCCGTGCGTTCGGGTTCCGTCGTTCGGTTCCGCATTGTTGTGATTTGGACTTTGATTCGCGGTTGCTGTAGGTTTGACTTGTTCGCGATTCGATTTGTGTGATCGGTTCCTGGATTAAGGCAGTAAGTTTCCACTTCTGAGGTTCGAGTCCGAAACCGCATCTTTGATTCGATCGTCATATCACCGAGTTCGTTCTTGTTTAGCATTGATCGGTGATTCCCGAAAACGTTGGTTCGATTCCGCCTGTGCGAGTGGATGCGTCTCCAATTGCTTGGTTCGTGCCGGATTTGTTGGCTTCGTCGCCTCGTTAATCTGTCCGTTCGCGTATGGTTGGCCTCGCCGTTAGCGGGATAACGGTAGTGCTTGCGATACGTCGCCGATGGTCCGTTCTGTCGAAATTAACGTCATCGAGCTGTATTGTGGGACCTATAGGCAATTTTATACGCCTACAATACTCAAATCTCCAACATAAAGAATAAATACATCATCTCGAATTACATCCGAGTAGCCTGGTCTAATATAATAGGATGTCAACCAAACCAAAACGAATATAACTGTCGTCCATAGCGGGTGTGCCAAAATCTCAAAGGAAATGCCCTACTCGTGGGTAATCTATCATGGAAGTAAAACTTACAACTGATCAGATATCTATGTGTGCATCACCTTGTGTTATAGCGATACTCTTGTAATGCTCTTACTCAATCGTTCTGTGGCAAAAGCATTTATTATCTCCTAATTCTGGATACATGTAATAACGATACTATTGTAATACTCTTACTCAATCGTTCTGCGGTAATAGGTTTTATCTTCCTATTTCCAGATACGTAAAAGATTAAATACTAGTCATGTGTATTTATAAATTTTAACTTATGAAAAAAGTGTGTTAATTTAACATAAACCAAGCCTAAGTGCACATATCTCGGTGTGCTAGTCCACATCTAAAGTTTACCATCATCCCAGATGTTTAACAAGTTTTAACATTATAGTTAATCATCACAAGGTCGAGAGAAACGCTCGACAAACTGAAATCAAACCAAAACCATACACAGGCCAACATCAAACTGGCGGTCGACCGTGACGGTCGACTGTGATGGGCTTCAGAGACTACCCAGGTCTCTGCCTGCACGCGGTCGACCGTGGCGGTCGACCGTGAGCCCAAAATCCAGTTTTTTTTTCCAGATTTTTGTGTGTGTCATGTTCACATTGTGTTTTTATGATTCAAACATGGTAAAAACTTCATGAATCTTGCATATAAACATGTTACAGCAGATAAAAATATCTGGAAACATAATCAACATATATAACCATGATTTTATGCATTATATTTATATTCAAAACCCTAAAACATGCATAAAAGCTCAAAACGATGAATCAAACTTCTTTCTTTAGATTAACCACATTTTAAAACTCAAAACGATGAATCAAACTTCTTTCTTTAGATTAACCACATTTTAAAATCATCTTCAGATCTTAAATATATCTGTAAAATTCGTTCTCAACCTTTTTAGCATGAAAAGACCTAATCTTTATACACATAATACAAACGAGTTGTCTTTTATTCATAATCTAGTCATTTAGGCTCTACAAAACATGTCTAAATCCCTTTAAAAACATTTTGAAAACTAAGAGGGGGATTAGCAAAGATGATACTCGCTTGAGATTGTTGAAAAACATTTTAGAAGTAAGGTTGAAAGAGATCTCCACTCCAAAAGCCAAAAACCAAGAAAAAATCTCTCTCGAAAGCCTCCAATCTTCTCCAAGAAATCAAACTAGGGTTTGGGGTGGTTTGGTGGCTGTTAGGGTTCTTAGGAAAACTGAGAAAAATGTGAAAAACTCATATATATATATATATAT
>NC_033795.1:52960170-52995263 GCF_001876935.1 Asparagus officinalis
TATTTCGACTCTTTTCTCTCTCATGTATGAACTCATTCATACTCAAAACACATGGTATTATACTCATATACCATTAAATGATATTTATCATACTAAATATACATATATCATAATTAATCTCATATTAATATATCATTCAAAAATTATCGGGGTTTTACACCCTTCAACTGGTGCATGAGGTTAAAATGATCCTTACTCAGTCAAACCTTCCTATAGGTAGGATCAGAGCCAAAATACCCTCTCGATTCCTTCCAAGAACAAGAGGTCCACTTTTAAAATGGGTGACTAAAACTTTAAATAGTTAGGGCCATCCCAAATCTTCCACCTGGTCAAACCTTCCTACAATTAGGACCAAAGCTAAGTTCCCTTGCCAATCCTTTCTAATAAGATGAGGGGTCCCCAAAACTATCAAGTTAACTGCCATCTCTGATAGTCATTTCTCCATCAGTCTCATTCAACTAGACGATGGATCTTATAAAACTATCAAGTTAACTATTACCTCTGATAATCTCCTCCAAATTTTCCCCCATTGATCCTCTCTAATAGGACAATGGGACCACTCCCACTATCATGTTAACATCACATCTCTGACCAAAATTTACTTACTGACTCTCTTTAATGGAGCAGTAGGTTCACAAAGTCGCTCCAATCGCGGCAAATTCTATCACGTTAACGATTACCTCTGATAGCCGATACTGTCATTCCTACAAATGAGGTTGTCTGATCAGTCATCACACTCATACGTCCCTGAACGACCTGATCCTTTCCGAGCATCCTAATATCCTTAGAACAATCAATGGGTAGTATCCTACCATGCGATGACTCCTATAACAATCAATCATCATAGTCATACGTCCCTAAACGATTTGATTCACCCAGTACCGTCCTTCTCACAAATGGCGTTGTTTGTTGATAATGGCCTACCAAACGATGTGCCTTAATCTAAATAGTGGCCTATCATATGATATGCTGCTATTTCGGGTTCATTTTTGCCCCAAGATAAGACAAATTAGGTTTATTTTTGCCCCAAGAGAAGACAAGCTTCTCCTCAAGACTCTAACGGGTATGAGTATAAACTGTTTCCTACCTTTGTCGAAAAGTATTCTGAAGGCTAAATTGTTCCTTACCTTTGACGAGAAGTTTTTGAAAAATATTCTGAAGGATAACCCTGCAATCTGCAACTAGTGTATGAGGCTAAATTGTTTCCTACCTTTGACGGGAAGTTCTTGGAGAATATTCTTAAAGATAACCTGGCAACGTCTAACCGGTATACGAGGCTAAACTGTTCCTTACCTTTGACAGGAAGTTCCTGAAAGATATTTCCCATAATATTCTTAAGGATAACCCGCCAACCTCTATCTGGTATACGAGGCTAAATTGTTCCCTATTGTTGACGGGAAGTTCCTGGAGAAAACTCCTAATGATAACCTGGCATCCTCCCACTGATGCACGAGGCTAAACTGCTCCCTTTCCTGCAACCGATGCATGAGACTAAACCGTTCCCTTTCCTCCAACCGGTGCACGAGGCTAAACTGCTCCTTTCCTCTAACCAATGCACGAGTCGAAACTACTCTCTTTCCTCCAACTAGTGTACGAGGCTAAACTGCTCCTTTCCTCCAACAGGTACACGAAGCTAAACTACTCCCTTTCCTCCAATTGGTGCACGAGATGAAACTGCTCCTTTCCTCTAATCGGTGCACGATGTAAAACTGCTTCTTTCCTCCGACTAGTATACGAGGTTAAACTACTCCCTACATCCAAATGCCTCAAATATCTAAGGATAGAGGAGAAATCTTAACATTAAGCTTAAGAGAAACTCCTCGACAACTTACCATGCTATGGGCAAGAGCATGGCTAGTCTAACTCAAACGGCAGTTGGTAAAGACAAATCAAGTTCATCAATAGCTGAGGATTTGCTAAAAATCCTAATCGGTGGTCATTAGCAATGACTGAGTAATTCAATCTCGTCGAGTTTGATTAGAAGGCACCTTGCTCCGTCTGCATGGTGATCATTTTGCAGGTCTTCATATCCAAAGTATTCCAAAACCCTTGCGACCTGATTCAGGTCTAAAAACTTTGGAGGGGGTCTTGTAGGCAATAAAAATTACCTTTAAACCCTATCACAGAAGTTAAGAATAAGACTGGCAAAACCTTGCCCGAAATAGGAAAAAAGAGGAAAATGCTGATATCTCTCAATCGGAAGGAATTTGGCAAAACGAATGGAGGAAAAATGAATGGAGGCAAACTGAATCCTTTAGGTCAGTTTGGTGGAATCCGTCTCATCAAGATAGGCGATTTTCATATATAATTTGTCAAATTCCGACTTACGGTTTGAAAGTTAAGACATGTTCTTCGTAGCGTGTTCTAAAGCTTGCCTGCAAAGCAGTTTTAGCTCGTCTGAATGAGGCTGGCTCTCCTACACAGCCTCGCCTACCAAGCTCACCTGACAATTAGAAGCTCGCATGTACGCTTGAAGCTTGCATGCACGCTTGAAGCTCACATGCATGTAAGTTCGCATGCATAAGGCAAGCTCGCCCGACGGCTAGAAGCTCGCCTACACAAGGATAGCTCTCCCGACAACTAGAAGCTTGCCTGCACGCTTGAAGCTGGCCCGTTTACTTGAAGCTTGCCTATACAAGGCAAGCTCGTTCGATAGTTGGAAGCTCACCTGCACAAGGCAAGCTCGCCCGACAGCTTGAAGCTCACCTACATGAGCCAAGCTCTCCTGTAGGGTTTCCCACCTACAGGGTTGCCAACTCGCCTGCATGCTCCAGCTCGCCTGTTGCAGAATTGCCGACTCGCTTGAAGGTAGGTCAAGCTCGTCAGTCGTCCACTTGAGGTATGGGACCGGTCACATCAGTGGCCACATCCCATGTTTCAAGGAAGAGAGTATGGTACTCCTTGTCCCATCAGTGGTCACACGCTATTAATTAAGAGGGGAGAGCATGGTGCTCCTTACCTAGGCGTGTTCATATCTCACAAATCAAGGGATTGGTCATGGCTCTCCTTCTCTATAAATAACCATTGATGGCTATATGAGAAGGGTCTTGGGTCTTCTTGAGGACTTGGACCTTTTGAGGGGTTGGCTTAGTTTTGGCCTTCTTTAGAACTTGACCTTTTAAGTGGCTGGTTGGACCTTCTTTGGGGCAGTCCCCTTGGTATTTTTAAAGTCTCAATCTAAACTCTCAGATTTGGAGACTCTTGGCTCATTGGCTCTGTAAACTCTTGCATTGTAGCCTTCTTGGTGCATTCGGCCTTGATACTCATCAAGCTCGGGCATTCGAACTCCAACCGTAACTTCAATCGGATCGTCTAAGGGAAACAAACTCGGCGCGAGCACCAAGGGAGGCGTTCTACCGCTACCAACGAACACACGTTAAACAAGAAGGGATATTTCCTTCTCCTCTATTGTAAACATTGATTATTAATTTGTAATAAGTCATTCTTATAAATACAAACGACCTCTCAAACGGGAAGTCAATCTTTACACCCAACAAGCTAATGCCATCAACTGTTTACAGCTAATGCTATCAAACTATTTACTATGAATGTCATACACTAATAGCATATGTATTATTTAGATTAATAACTTACAAATATTAAACTCATGAATATATATATATATATATATGAGAGGGAAAAATCAAAAATAATAATAATTATAAAGTAATAATATTGAGGAAAAGAATGCTTGCCGATTTGTTGAGGAAAAGACTATGAACCCCAAATCCCAAAAGAAAATCCAAATCTCATTCCTCTCCTCCTCTTGTTCTCGGTTGGGGGTTTTTTTCGTTTTCTTTTTCCTGCCGTTTTGGAACAGAGATGGAGAGAAGAGTGGATTGGTTTATATAGGAAAAGATTAAGTAAAGAAACCCTAAGATTAAGGATGATTAATTTGTGGTAAAAAGGTAGTTGTAACAAAAAAAACTTAGAGGATCACACGTTTGAACTTAGGAGTTATCAAGTCACGGAGGTTTTGTTGGGCAAAAGTTCCAAAAAAATGATTCACCAATCTCACAAAAAAATCAATTTCAACAACCCCCAGGTGGAGTAGTACTTGGGCTTTAGAGGATGGGCTTGGGCTTTAGAGGATGGGCCTTTGAGAACTTGTTTTTTCCCTCAATTTCAACATGATGTGGGCCTATGCATAAGGCTTGCCATAAAAATGATTGTGAGCCTCCTATATAAAACCTTGCATAACAAAAAAAAAATTGATTATTACAGAATCTCACAAAAACCACCTTAATTTTAACATTTTCAAGGTGTCACGAGACCCCTGAACTTTAACGTTTGCTCATAGGACCGCATTATGACCCCCCCAGAATTCACATAAGGCTGCAGTCTAAGGTGAAACTCGGATTGTCAAACTTGCCAAGCACCAAACATCATGCTATGACATGTTTCACCATCACAGTTACTATCTGTCTAGTGGAAACAACAAATAGGTAAAGGTACAAAACAGGCAAATAATAGAAGTAGTACAAAATCAGATATGCACGGAAGAAGTATATCAACAAATGAGCCTAACTAAAATAGAATAAAAATATCTCTGAGTCTGAAATACATCTCAACACAATGAGTAAAATGAAATATCACTAAGGCACTCAGCCTCTATAAAATGAATACAACTCTAAAGTCTGAACAATGAACATAACTATATAGTGGAGCTTTAACTGCTAAAACTGTACGACGGCAACTATGCTAGAACTCCATCATCTTGCGGCTCTTCGAAACTCTAATCTGACTGAAAGATATAATTTAAATAAAAAGAATAACAACAAGAGCGTCAGAGCGCTACAACAAGATCACCTCCCTCCGCCCCCAGGGGAAGGCTGCTAGATAAAGTGGAGGCTCTATCTATTAAGCATAGTTATATTATTTTTTCTGTATCTAATGGAGTTAATATTTAGACACCTACAAGACGAGACGTAGTACGTCGAGTGAAATAATTCAAACAAGGAAACCCTCATATATATACCATATGTCTCAAATTGTAGATCTCTAAATACCAATTCCAACTCTATGAATGAAAACAACACTCAAAAGAAATACTCTAAGCCTAAACTATATAGGAGCAATGTTACAATCTCGAACTACTTCTTAAGTAGTTGGTGCAATAATAAGAGAATATCGTTCAACTCAAAAATCACCATAGGCCATATCATGTATGCTACAAACCAAAGAAATGTGCCCTATTCATAGGTAATCTAACATGGGAGTAACTACAACTGATGATACATATATGTGTGCATCTCCTTATGTAATAGCGATACTCTTGTAATATTCTTACTCAATCGCTCTGCGGTAATAGTTTTGTCTCTTTATTCCGGATACATAAAATAACGATACTATTATAATACTCTTACTCAATCGTTCTGCGGCAAATAGGTTTTATTGCCCTATTCCGAATACATAAAATGATGATATTTTTGTAATACTCTTACTCAATCGTCCTACGGAAATAGGTTTTATCTCACTATTCCGGATACATGAAATGATGATACTTTTGTAATACTATTACTCAATCGTCCTACGGAAATGAGTTTTATCTCCCTATTCCGGATACATGAATAACTATACTTCTTTAAATGTGCTTACCAATTCAACTTGCAACAAAAGTTTGTTAACACAACATAAACTAAGCATACGTTTACCTATCTCGGTGTGCGTGACCATAACTGAAGTTCAATAACATCTCAGATATTAAACAACTCTTAATCATTATAATATAATAGTACAAGATCGAGAAACTCTCTCAAAAATAACAAACAAGAACGAAACTCAAGAAACTTTCACATTATATATCAATTATTTCAAATCAGCACATTTGTAGTTTTCTGTAAAATATATCATTAGTCAATTGAGCATATCTTTTTCTAGACAAACTCTTTTTAAGAATAGTTTTTCGTTTTAGAAACTTGATTCACCTAGATATCATTTGGCACTGATTTGGTTCAATTTGGAGTTCATATGATATCTCTAATTTTTAGTTAAACGTTATATATATGCGTAGTTTTTCTGCATAACAGATCATCAGTAAATTGAGCATATCTTTCTTTAGAAAACTATTATTAGGAAATATTTTCTGATTTGAAAACTAGATTGACAAATCTTTCAATTGGCATTAGTTTGGTTCAATTTGGATTTTAGTTATTATTTCAAATTTCTAGTTAAACAGTATATATGTGGATAAGTTTTTCTGCAGAACATAACAAGCATGATTATTTGCACAAGAAATTATATTTAAACATTCAATCATGTTTAAAATATACAAAAACATTTATAAAACATATAACAATACTTAAACTTTGATAATCACTTACTGAAATTATCTTGAACATAAATCAAACTCTTGTGTTAATCTAATTAGGGTTTTTCAACCTAATTAACCAAATTCTTCAATCTAAAGCATGAACTTTTAATATATTAAACATAAGCATGAGTGTCAAATAACTTAAAAAAGATATACATTTATTAAATCATATTTTTAACACTTAGATATTATAAACCTAGGGTTTTCTCATCTTTATCCACATGTAAACTCAATTAAATATCAAATTAGGGTTTAAACATGATTAGAACATGAATAACAAGTTAAAAATAAAATTTTGATGAACCCTAATAATCATGATCATGTTTTATTATAAATAGCAAGAAAAACATGTTGATCTAACATTTGTTTAAGATCTAATAACAAAAATCTATTCTTTTTCATATTAGATTAAGATTTAAGCATGTAAACACAATTTAAACTTCTAAACTAGTTATTTAACTATGGGGATGGGTTTGGATGTAAGTGATCTTGCCTTAATATCATGTGCAAGCCTCTGAAACAAAGCAAGCAATCCACAAGCATAAACAACCCATTCTTCCTCGCCACACATCGATGTTCTCGCCCTCGTGTCGGTGTTTTGCTTCACAAAACTCTCCAAACTCATAAGAAAAAGATCTGGGGTTTTTGAGGAGAGAGGGTGGCTGCTAGGGTTTATAGATATGATAAAATAAAGGAATTTTCATGAAAAACACAGGTATTTATTGAGGCAAACCCCGAAACAAACTTGTTTGACCCGAACCAGAAAACATAGTCTGACTAGAAAAACAACCTTCGGTATTTTGGCTATAACTTTCTCATCCGACCTCGGAATAAGGTGATCTAAGATTTGTTAGAAAACTGTTGAAGAGATCTATAACTTTAGTCTTTTATACTTTTCAGATTCTGAATGCATCAGTATGCAAAACATATAAACTCACAATTGGTCATTATTCCTAGATTTTTACTCTTTTGGCTTTTGTGCATGTTTTGTGCATTTGCTCTCATATTTTCACAAATATACATTGAATTGATCTCAAATCAATTCTTATCATACTCAAATAACAAGATATGTTATTTTTTACTATATAACATATTTATAATTATATTTTATAAAATATTCAAATTTACGGGATTTTACATTCTTCCCCCCTTAAAAGAATTTTATTCCCGAAATTTTGCAATCGTACCTTAGGAATTAATAATATGAGAAAAGTACTAAGTAGGGATAAGCCAGACAAGGAAACCCTCCCGTACACATCTCGTACCATTAATCCCTAGATATGAATCACTAGCAATATCTATGCTTAACAATCTAAAATGCGAATACTCTCACTTAACCCCTAACTAAACGGAACTAGTACATCGGGCGAAAATTCCAAACAAGGAACCCCCCCCCCCCTATATATATACCATGTATTCCAAATGATTAGAAGCTAAGTGTTAATATCCCACATTCTAGCGTTAAATATAAATATGACCCTAAAAACAAATTAAAAATCATAAACATCAATAAGCTATAACCAAAATAATTTACCCACTCAAACAGTTGCAGGTAGTCACGACGCATATCCTCCTCACTCTCCCAAGAAGCCTCCTCATCTCTTTACTATCTATATTGAACTTTAACTTAAGGTATTACTTCCTTTCTAAGCCTCTCGTCCTCTCCAGTAAGAATACAACATGTGATCTCCGTGGTAGTTAAATCTATCTGAAACTCAAATTCTGGTTCATCAATCACCCTCTACTACTCCTCGTCGTGCAATTACTTCTAAATTATCAAAACATGGAAAACATCGTGTCTACTCAACATTGATGCTAGAAGATCTAGCCCATACGAAACGGCTCCAAAATGTATAACTCTCATGAACGGGTGTTTGCGGAGAAAGTTGTTGTATTTATTGATGTATTCATTACAACTTCAATCGTTACAATGAAACAAAAAAGATTGTCTTTTTATAAGACCTTTACACAATGAAAACAAAGGGTTACAACTCTCGTCGAAACAAACGCAGAGATCGTTTATCGGTGTCAAATCGAAGGGTCTTTTGCCTGTGACGGGGACGTCAATATCCGTGGACCACCTGGCACTTAGATCTGTTCCGAAAAATTGGACAGAGCTTCGTTGATCCGCGTGAGATCTAGAAGCCTGAAGCGTCTATCTCGGCTAAAACGAGATATCTGCTCTTCTTAGTGATTACCGGCGAAGGGTAATACTAAGGAAAGGGGGGAACGGGTGATGAAGAATCTGATGAAGACCTCTCCTCCTCGGTTGAAGTGCTCGACCACTCTTCACTGCAGCAGGGCTTCGCCAATCTTCTCCAAAAATCCAGATCTTCAAAAATGAGGTAAGGGGTGGCTATTTATAGGCCATGGGGAGCACCTAGGGTGCCTAGACACCCTAGGGTGTCTCAAGAAATCCGAGACACCCCTAGGGTGTCTCGGAATTTCCGAGACACCCTTGGGGTGTCTCGGAAATTTCCGAGACACCTTGGGGTGTCTCGGAATTTCTGAGACACCTCTTGGGGTGTTTTGGAATTCCTGAGACTCCGTTGAGGTGTATTCGATTGTTTTCGCCGTAAATTCTTCGTCCGAACTCGGATTTGAGTGATTCCAAGTGCGTTGGATGCTTGACGAAGAGTTCGATCCGCTCTGGTGGATAGTGATGTTCATCGTCGCTCTTTAACACTGAACCGTTCGTGGAGACCTATAGGTAATTTTTTATGCCTACAGATACCCCCTCCAAAGTGTTCCTGACTCGTTTCTTTTATAGAAGAGGCTGGAATACTTTGGATGTGATTGATCTGGCCTTCAGTCGGCGTAGTTAGCTTCAACTCTTGACCCTTTCGATTTTCGGTCTATTCGATGCTTTGACGAATAGCCGAAGTTCTTTCGGCACTGCGTTTATCGCTTGGCCGTCGTCAGAGTCTCGAGTCTACAGCTGATGAATTAAGTTTGGCTCGTGTCATTGAGTTGACTTTGAAATACCTCCATCACATTGTGTTGACTTAGGATTTCAGATCATCGTGTGTTGACTTTTTGTCGCAACGCGTTGACTGGCGTTGACCTAGGGTTACGCGTTGACCGGCGTGGACCCTAGGGTTTCGAATCGTCAAACGTTGACTTGTATTGCAACGCATTGACTGGCGTTGACCTAGGGTTACGCGTTGACCGGTGTTGACCCTAGGGTTTCGAATCGTCAAACGTTGACTTTGGTTGCAACGCGTTGACTGGCGTTGACCTAGGGTTACGCGTTGACCGGCGTTGACCCTAGGGTTTCGGATCGCCATTAACACAGTTTATACTCGTACGTTTGCTGGAGTATACACAGTTTAAGCTCTTAAGGTATTGGAGCATAGCGGTCTCAAACGTCGGGGTTGCAGGACCAACTGTTAAAGCTGATTCATCTGCATTTGTGGATCTTGTTTTAATGTTGTTGGATAATCGAGTCACGAGACCAACTAATAGAGCTGATGCATCGATGACTCGTACTTATAGAATTTTTGGCAAATTCTCAGCTATCAACGGGTTTGATGAGCCTTTACCGACTACCGTTTGAGTCGGGCTAGTATGCAGATTGTTTAGATCCGTTCTGCACATAACGTTATGCTAAAAGAGTTAACTCTTTTAGTGCTACGACATTGAATACGTAG
The DNA here is from genome assembly GCF_001876935.1 of Asparagus officinalis. NCBI lineage: Eukaryota > Viridiplantae > Streptophyta > Magnoliopsida > Asparagales > Asparagaceae > Asparagus > Asparagus officinalis. The sequence goes on from NC_033795.1 coordinate 52,970,134, forward strand.
ACTTCGTCTTTCTCACGGGAATAGACTACCCGGCAACGCGTGTTAGGCACTGGCTTATCCTTACTTAGGATTCGGGATAAAACAACCTGCCACAATGTTGAATATGTGGCCTTTTGTCCTTTTTACGGTCAAAGACTAACCGGTAATGCGTGTTAGGCATAGACTTTGAGATTTTTGGCAAACCCCCAGCCATCAACGGGTTTGACGTGCCTTTACCGATTACCGTTTGAATTGGGCTAGCATGTGAATTATTAAAACCCGTTTCACATGTAATGTTGTGCTAAGAGAATTGCTTCTCTTAGACTTAATGCTATAATTTTGAATACATAGACTTCGTCTTTCTCACGGGAATAGACTACCCGGCAACGCGTGTTAGGCATTGACTTATCCTTACTTAGGATTCAGGATAAAAATCCCCAGACTTGGACTCTGGTGTCTTCTTCAATCGGTAAAAGACTAAACCGGCAATGCGTGTTAGGCATTGGCTCATCCCTTCTTAGGCTTCGGGATGAAATTCCCCAGACTGGAATTCTGGTGCCTTTTTCAATCGGTGAAAGACTAAACCGGCAACGCGTGTTAGGCGTTGGCTTATCCCTGCTTAGGCTTCGGGATAAAATTCCCCATGCATAAAAGGCATGGATTTTGGGATTTGAAAAAGGTGGTGTCTTCTCTTGGGGCAAAGACGAACCCAAAATAGGAGAGGAAGAATTTTATATTCTATCTCCAGTTGGAAAGGAGACTTGAGGTGGGATCTCCACCCCTAGAATCCGGAAAGGTGAAACTAAGAGTGGGATCTCCACTCCGAGAATCGAAAAGATTCGGATAACCCTAACTGTCGGAAGGTTTGATTACCGAACTAAAGATGAACTTCTCGTTTATCGAGAGTGAATCATGGTTTTGACCCTAACTGTATGAAGGTTTGGCCAAATGGGAGTTTGAGGTGACCCTAACTATAGGAAGGTTTGATCACTCGATTTGTGGACCTCTCGTTCATTAGGGGAATCGAGAGGGGATTTTGGTTGTGGTCCTAACTGTAGGAAGGTTTGACCAATCGGGAGATTTGAGATGATCCTAACTGTAGGAAGGTTTGATCGCTCGATTTGTGGACCTCTCGTTCATTGAAGGAATCGAGAGGGGATTTTGGCTGTGGTCCTAACTGTAGGAAGGTTTGACCAAGCGGACAGTGAGAGTAGGAGTACAAATCACATTGAGAGTGTTGACTCATACAAATCACAGTGGGGTTTAGTGTTTATCACTTTGTTTGTAATGATCGGGTTATCCCTAAGAGAATTAACATTCTTTCGGGAACTTCCCGTTACACTAATTATCCACCCCCAGCCTTCCTGCAAAACTGGGTGTGACGAGGAGTACGTTATCCTCAATTGCATGTTCAGGTTATCCTTGAGAATACATGATTCTCTAGGAACTTCCCGTTACATAAATCGTCCACCCCCAGCTTCCTTTGCGGAATTGGTTCGGATATTTTTCTCAGTTACCTGACCGGGTTATCCTTAAGAATATTAGCGTAATATCCTCCAGGAAGTTCCCGTCAATAGTGGGAAACAGTTTAGACTCATATACCTATTGGAGTACGTAGGGAGCAGTTTAACCTCATGCACCTGTTGGAGGATTGAGAAACAGTTTATACTCGTATACTCTTTGGAGTCTTGAGAAGCAGTTTATACTCGTATACTCTTCGGAGTGTTAAGGAGCAGTTTATACTCTTATACTTGTCGGAGTCTTGTCGTTCTCAATTGGCTTACCCTAGCGTTATAACGCCGGCTTCAACCAAGGTTTGGATGCTATTCTTTAAAGTAAAGCACGCCTTGGTGGGATGAAGGATCCTCCTGTGGTACGCGCAGTACTTCAGATCTGCAGGATCGTCAGCTTCCTCCTGATTCATGATGGGCGGGAGCTTGATTTTGTTGTTTTCGAGAAGAGACTCGAAGATGGCGGGAATGTCTTCGTCCTTGAACGAGTACTCTTTCTGGGCCTTTTGATCCGAAGTCTTCTGTTGTCTTCGGGACTGCTGTTGTGACGTTTGATTAACGTCAATAACTGTTGTGGGCGCCCTCCCTTCATTATGGGAAACGAGACCCGAATTCAGAGGGGTAGTCATCAGTTGGTTTCTTTCGACCTTCCTTCTTCTGAGGAAGCGTTCGGCCTGTTCTCCACGCACCTTCAACTCTTTCCAGGTATTGAGCGGCTCTACTCCCATAACATCCAAGATGTTAATGGACAAATTGTTATGACAAGTCTGCAAGATGAATTCGTCCGTGATGGGATCCTTGCAGTTCATTGCCCGATTGCGGAAGCGTTTGATGAAGGTATCCACCGACTCTCCGTTTTTTTGTTTCTCATCGAAGAGTGTCCTGATCGACACTTCGGCGTCATCATCGAAGAAATGAGCGAGGAACATGCTCTTTAGGTCCTCCCAGCCGTTGATGCTTCCAAATTTAAGACGTCGATACCAATCGGAGGCAGGCCCGCGAAGGGTGCCGACGAATGACCGAACCATCAAAGCTTCATTGCCGGAGATCGTGCCCAAGTGGGACTTGAAGTAGATTAGATGCTGAGTGGGCGAGCCCTTCCCGTCGAACGGCGTGAAGTTGATCAGGTTGAACTTCGCTGGATACAGGATCGAGTCCCACTCTCTCGGGTAAGGACACAGAATGCCGGTCTTCTTAACCTCTCGAGTAGACATCAGGGCGTCAATTTTTCTTTCGAGATCCTTCATCTTTTCGGCCTCATCTATATCCTGTTTTGGACAATTTTTGAGAGGCATAATACGGCCACCCCCAGTGTTATCATCATTGGTGGGTCCACCCCCAGCATTTTTGGGCGGTGCGTCGGCCATGATGATTTCGTCCACTTCCGGATCGCTGTCAACTGCGGCGTTCTGGGTGCGACGGCTGGATTCAACTAGCTGATTTGACAAAGCTCGGATTTGTTGGTCGTGCATTTGTCTCATCTCCTGCATAGCCATTTCCATTTCGATTTTGAATGCTTCTTTCTGCTTGGCTAGAGCATCCTCAATGATTTTGGCTATTTGCTCGGTGTTGACCATGAACACTTCTCGAGCTTGCCCTATGCTAGACGTTGTATCGTCGGAGGCGAGTGCGGAATAAGAATCTGAGAGTTCGTCATCGGAATGGATTCCTTCATGGATCCCATGGTAATCGTTATATCCGACGGCTTCTAGCTGAAGCTGAGCTATTCCCGAATTGACTCTGCCTCCTGGAGAGAAATTAGGGTCGGAACCACTTGAAACAATTGGAGATTTTCCCTTGTTGACCATGTTGATGGTAACTTCTGGGAATTCATCATCTCGAGCAACTGATCCTCTTTGGTGGAAACGCCTTGATTTGGGCTTTGTCGCTCCATTGGAGATTCTCTCGGATATCGAGACCCTCTGCGGAGCGGTCTTGGGGCAGCTACACGTCGATAATACTGCCCTGATAATTTTGATACACAGACAGTGAGAGTCCGCTTCCCGGGTACTTCTCTTTCGAGATTCATTCGCACCCCCAGCCTGATAGTACAACTCATCGACGTTGCGGTCGGAGTAACCTATCGGCTGCTCACATGGATTCTCAGGTATAACGCGTTCGTCTGTCCGACGCGTTTTCCTCTGAGTAAACATTACCTTGTTGGCATCTACGGGAGTCACACGTTTAGAATCACACCTTCGTGAGGGTGAAACCTTAACGGGCTCCTGATTTTTTGCACGCACCGCCAAGCGGGCCGTTGCAGAAATCGATTTGTTAGGAGGTCGCGTACGACCCCCAGTCTGGATGTTGGCTCGAAGCTCCTTCAACGATCCCCAGCTTTCTTTAACAAGCGCTTTTCCTCGATTCTCGGGTAAAGCACCGGTACGATCCTTCAAAGGATTCCTAAACTTGAGGAAATCCACGCTGCGGTGGGGCTTTACTGGAGATTCGGGATCTGAAGTTGACGACGGCCGGAGAGCAACGTTGCCTACTTTTGCCTTAGGCGCTGATTTGGCCTTTGGCACCCAGACTCGTTTGGATCTCGGCGATCTCTTGACTACCTTTTCCCTTTGCGTTTCTTGTGTTTTTCGCACAAGGGTCCGGGCATGCGCAAGCAAGGCGCGACGCTTCTGGATTCGCTCCTCGAGAGTAGAACGGGTTCTTTTGACACGAACCCATTCGTTCGTTTCTGCTCTTTTGACACGAACCCATTCGTTCGTTTCTGCTTTGGAGGAGGGGTTGGTTGTTCGCCGCTGTTGTTCCCGGCGTCGCCTGGATTTTAGATCCACATTATAGCGGATCCCATCCATCGGTTCCAAAGCCTTGGCCAGCTGACGAGCAAGGCGTTGACGCCGTCTTTGGCGTACTCTCTTTGATAATGCTGGAGCGTCTTCAGTAGCCATCTCCTCGGCGGAGGAGAAGCCCAGATCTGCGATCTCGACCACGTTGGACGACGCGGGGACGTCACGTGGTGCGAGTGCAGCGACGGCAAGGGGATCTTGGGTCTTTGAGCCGAGGGTCCCACGAACGTTTTTGGAAGAGGATGCCTTCCTGCGCCTGTTCGGAGAGGCAGATCTGGAGGAGGAGGAAGAGAGGTACTCTTCGAACTTTTGCTGATCGAACTCGTATTCGATCTCTTCATTCACCCGGATCTTGAATGCTGGTTGCGTCACGACGGCCTCGGTGGCGAGGCCGTTGGCTCCCACTGTGGTCGTCAGCTTGTTTGCGGAGAAAGTTGTTGTATTTATTGCTGTATTCATTACAACTTCAATCGTTACAATGAAACAAAAAAGATTGTCTTTTTATAAGACCTTTACACAATGAAAACAAAGGGTTACAACTCTCATCGAAACAAACGCAGAGATCGTTTATCGGTCTTCTGCTTGCGTGGGTCTTTTACCTGTGACGGGGACGTCAATATCCGTGGACCACCTAGCACTCAGATCTGTTCCGAAAAATCGGACAGAGCTTCGTTGATCCGCGTGAGATCTAGAAGCCTGAAGCGTCTATCTCGGCTAAAACGAGATATCTGCTCTTCTTAGTGATTACCGGCGAAGGGTAATACTAAGGAAAAGGGGGGACGGGTGATGAAGATTCTGATGAAGACCTCTCCTCTCCTTGTTGAAGCGCTCGACCACTCTTCACTGCAGCAGGGCTTCGCCAATCTTCTCCAAAAATCCAGATCTTCAAAAATGAGGTAAGGGGTGGCTATTTATAGGCCATGGGGAGCACCTAGGGTGCCTAGACACCCTAGGGTGTCTCAAGAAATCCGAGACACCCCTAGGGTGTCTCGGAATTTCCGAGACACCTTGGGGTGTCTCGGAATTTCTGAGACACCCCTTGGGGTGTTTTGGAATTCCTGAGACTCCGTTGAGGTGTATTCGATTGTTTTCGCCGTAAATTCTTCGTCTGAACTCGGATTTGAGTGATTCCAAGTGCGTTGGATGCATGACGAAGAGTTCGATCCGCTCCGGTGGTTGGATTATCTGTAGAGTGATCGAGGCATGAGGGGCATTGTCCTTTTTGTGAACATCACCGGATTCCCGATTGGCCCGGGTCTTCGTTGTTCCGAAATCCTATCAGCTCACGTAGCTCGTCGATTCACTTCAATCGTTCGTCGACGTCAATTGGACTCCTGTGGATCGGATAGTGACGTTCATCGTCGCTCTTTAACACTGAACCGTTCGTGGAGACCTATAGGCAGTTTTTTTGATGCCTACAACGGGCCAATATACCTTGGGGTAAACTTTTCCCGTCTACCAAGTTACTAAAATTATCGGTGGTATTTTTAATAAGACATAGTCCCCAATCTAGAACTCTAACGGTCATTGTCTCTGGTCTGCGTAACTCTTCCGACGACTATGCGCTACAAGAATACGTTCCCGAATCTCTGTTACATTTTCTGTAGTCTACCTCATAAGCTCCTGTCTAAGCAATAAACTTTCTTGTAATTCTGCTCAATGAATAAACAATCTATAATGTCTCACGTACCATGTATCATACGGTGTCAAGCCAATAGTCTATGATAAACGATATTATAAGCAAACTCAATCAATGGGATACGATCCTCCCAGCTATCCTATAAATCTATAATGCATGTTTGCTACATGTTTTCCTACACTTGGTTTACTCTCTCCATTTGTCCATCCGTCTGTGGGTGGACAACACTTGAATATCATAACTGGCTACTGAACAAATCCTGAAAACTCCTCTAGAAGTGTCCTTTCACATCTTTGTACATTTTTCTTATGCCTGGATGCATTGTATATCTGTTACAATGTGCCTCATCTGTCGCAAAATAAGTCATACCCTCCGGGTCTGCATCAAAACACCTCGTAGTCCTGCTAATGACGTGTCCATGTAAACAACAAATGTTGTATCACTGCTAGAAAAGTCAAAATTGTTATTGTAGTCTATCTAGCCTTAATAGTCTCAAAGGCTCCTTGGCACCCAGTTCCCAAAGCAAACCATACACCCTTCTTCGTAAGTTGTGTAAGTGGTATCATAATCTTCAAAAAGACCCGAATGAACTTTCTCTCATACCCTACCAAAACTCTGCATCTCCGTAATGGTTCTTCGTGGCTCCTAATCAAGTACAGCCTCAACAATGGTTGGATCCACTGTTATGCCCCCTACTAATGATGTGGCCTAAAAATATGATCTCTTATAGCCAAAACTCGTATTTGCTAAACTCAGTGTATCACTGATGCCTCTAATCTCGATTGTCCGCTATACCAACAATGCCAATAGAGGATGTTGCTCGTGTTATGCCTCCGATCTCGAAAAGATAAGGATGTCGTTAATAAAACGACTACAAACTAATCCTAACATGGACGAAAAACTCGGTTCATCAAATCCATGAATACCGTGGGTGCATTGGTCAGCCCAAATGGCATGACAAGAACGTTCATCAAATCCATGAATACCGTGGGTGCATTGGTCAGCCCAAATGGCATGACAAGAACTCAAAAGACCCATATCGAGTTACCGTGGGTGCATTGGTCAGCCCAAATGGCATGACAAGAACTCAAAAGACCCATATCGAGTCAGAAAATGTGATTTTGGAAATATCCATTTACCGCACTCGCAACTGGAAATAACTAGAACGAAGATCAATCTTCAAGAAATGCTACGCTCCCCGTAGCTGGCTGAATAAGTCATAAATCCTCGATAATGGATCCCTGGTCCGGATAGTGACTTGCTCAATTCATGATAATCGATACACAATCGCATGCTATAGTACTTCTTCCCCACGAAGAGTACCGGTACTCCCATGAAAATAACTCCTGATAATAAAACCCTGAGTTAACAACTCATCTAGCTGAGTCTGTAGCTCCCTCGTCTTAGTGGGTACAATATGATATGATAGGATGCTCGGAATATCGATAAGGTTCCTGCTGCAACTCGATGTCGGGAAACAATCTCTCTCACTGAAGAAAATTTGTAGATATGTCCTAAAAGACATCCTGATACTCTGAGATGACTCCGGTCTCGCTCAAAACTACACCCTGATCCCGTATCATCGCCTTCTCGACGTATGCCAGAAATGGCTCCACATTCTGGTTACCCTATGAGGTTGCTACTATCTATACAATCCTAACGAATGCTCACAAGCATACTATTTTAGAAAAACAGTAGATACTAATATTGTAGGATTATAACCATTTCATACCAAGAATGACGTCGAAATCCGACATCCATAAAACGACTAGGTCAAAGATGAACTCAAACTCATCTATTTTGATGACACATCTCCTATATATACTCTCTAATAAGGACACCTCCCCTAGAGGAGTAGAATCTGATAACAGAACATCTAAGGGAAGTGTAACTAACTGAAGCTTATACATGAAGACATAAAATATGATAGAATACGAAGTTTCTGAATCAAACAAGATTCGAGCTAGAAAAGAATTTATTACGAAAACTCCGCTCGCACTATGCTCACGCGGTATGACCACATAAACCCTGTCGGTGGCTAGTGACTGTTGTGCCATCGGTGGTGGAACGTATGGGTCCATCTGACCCTGATGAATACTCTAAATAGCGCAATTCTAGCCTATTGGCCCCTAAATTCTTAGAATAATCGGTAGTACATCTATCCTCGGATACTAGCCGTAACCGCGGCCCTAAGACTATTGCCCCTGACCTCTGTCATGCTGGTCTCCTGCTAGTGTATTGTGATAATTCTTTAATCTATATCCGATCTTGTTATAATTGTATCATGTGTCCCGAATCATGCGCTGCTGCGGCGCTATTAAATCATGTTGTACTATCTTCTCATAATGTCTTTGTTAATGATGGTAAAAATCCTTACCCCGCTACTGGGATCCTCTAGATCCCACAATAGGCCTCTTGCCCTTATTATTGTCGTCATGCTGGTCTTGATTTCATAATTAACTATAGACATATTTCACTGCTTCAATCGAACTCTCTCTAACTGCTTGTCGAAGAAGTAATTAAAATTTTTCCAAATAAGTGATATACGTTGTCCCGGCGAAAATCTTAAATCGTAGCTATCCTTTGCTGCTATTCCCCAGTGATGTCCTTTATGCTAACTATTTTTAACCTCTGGTTTGGTATGAGTCGACGTTAAGAAATTTTTACATATTCCTTTTTATTTGTAAGTTGCACATGAATACAGTGTGCCCTGCACTATAATGTTCTCAGTGTCTGATATCATTCCTATTCTTTCAGAGCCAAGCGTCATGCTATGCAGTTCTATCAACAGTTGGTTGTGGTGATGATGAAATCATTGGTATTGCCTCTTCATTAAGCATGACTAGTACAATTGGTGGTGGAACTCTAGAAAGTGATACTGCTGGCGACAAAGGATACGCCACTCGCTCCTCGAGTGCTACAAAATCTTATTGCAAACGGTACCATAAAGTCGATCAGATACTATGCAGCCTACTGCGGCTTGGGCTCTGCTTGCTCAGCTTTCTGGGTACGAGTTTTATCTCGACCGTATCCTCGTCCCAACATTTATAATATCGAGAGGAGAGCTTATGATCATAGTAAATGAGATCGCAAATATATATACATATATATAATGTATCACAATACGCATACATAACATATAGTGTTCATGCAAATACTTTAAATCAACATAAAATAATTGTCATAAAAAAATTTTGAAATTTTGAGATATACGCACATATCGTCCTCACTCATTCTAGGAATTTCTAGCAGACTCTAAACATGAATACTAGGAAACTCTATCATATCTCCACAATTTGACACGGGAATGATCCTAAGGATGCTGGAACTAGAACTATAATACCAACTGTGACGCCCTAGGGTTCACACAAGGTTGCAGTCCAAGGTAAAACCCGAATTGTCAAACCTGCCAAGAACCAAACACCAAACACCATGCTACGACATATTTCATCATCACAGTCACTATCTCTCTAGTGGAAACAAAAAATAGGTGAAGGTACAAAACAGGCAAATAATAGAAGTAGTACAAAACCAGATATGCACGGAAGAAGTATATCAATAAATGAGCCCAACTGAAATAGAATGAGAATATCTCTGAGTCTGAAATACATCTCAACACAATGAGTCAAATAAAATCTCACTAAGGCACTCGGCCTCTATAAAATGAATACAATTCTAAAGTCTGAACAATGAACATAACTATATAGTGAAGCTTTAACTGCAAAAATTGAACGACGGCAACTATGCTAGAACTCTGTCATCCTGCGGCTCTCCGAAACTTTAATCTGCCTAAAAGATATAATTTAAATAAAAACAACAACAACAAGAGCTTCAGAGCGCTACAGCAAGATCACCTCCCTCCGCCCCCAGAGGAAGGCTGTTAGATGAAGTGGAGGCTCTATCTATTAAGCATAGTTATATCATTTTTTCGTATCTAATGGAGTTAATATTTAGACACCTACAAGACGAGACATAGTACGTCGAGCGAAATAATCCAGACAAGGAAACTCTCATATATATACCATATGTCTTAAATTGTAGATCCCTAAATACCAATTTCAACTCTATGAATGAAAACAACACTCAAAAGAAATACTCTAAGCCTAAACTATATAGGAGCAATATCACAATCTCGAACTACTTCTTAAGTAGTTGGTGCAATAATAAGAGAATATCGTTCAACACAAAAATCACCATAGGCCATATCATGTATGCTACAAACCAAAAAAATGTGTCCTACTCATGGGTAATCTAACATGGGAGTAACTACAACTGATGATACATATATGTGTGCATCTCCTTATGGGTAATCTAACATGGGAGTAACTACAACTGATGATACATATATGTGTGCATCTCCTTATGCAATAGCGATACTCTTGTAATATTCTTACTCAATCGCTCTGCGGCAATAGGTTTTGTCTCTCTATTCCGGATACATAAAATAATGATACTATTGTAATACTCTTACTCAATCATTCTGCGACAAATAGGTTTTATTTTCCTATTCCGGATACATAAAATGACGATATTTTTGTAATATTCTTACTCAATCATCCTGCGGAAATAGGTTTTATCTCACTATTCCGGATACATGAAATGACGATACTTTTGTAATACTATTACTCAATCGTCCTACAGAAATGGATATTATCTCCCTATTCCGGATACATGAACAACTATACTTCTTTAAATGTGCTTACCAATTCAACTTGCGACAAAAGTATGTTAACACAATATAAACTAAGCATATGTGCACATATCTCTGTGTGCATGACCATAACTAAAGTTTAATAACATCTCAGATACTAAACAATTCTTAATCATTGTAATATAACAGTACAAGATCGAGAAACTCTCTCGAAAATAACAAACAAGAGCAAAACTCAAGAAACTTTCATGTTATATATCAATTATTTCAAATCAGCACATTTGTAATTTTCTGTAGAACATATCATTAGTCAGTTGAACATAACAAGCATGATTATTTGCACAAGAAATCATATTTAAACCTTCAATCATGTTTAAAACATACTGAAACATTTATAAAATATAAAACAACACTTAAACTTTGACAATCACCTACTGAAATTGTCTCGAACATAAATCAAACTCTTGTGTTAATCTAATTAGGGTTTTTTAACCTAATTAACCAAATTCTTTAATCTAAATCATAAACTTTTAACATATTAAACATAAGCATGAGTGTCAAATAACTTAAAAAAGATATACATTTATTAAATTATATTTTTAACACTTAGGTATCACAAACCTAGGGTTTTCTCATCTTTATCCACATGTAAACTTAATTAAATGTCAAATTAGGGTTTAAACATGATTAGAACATGAATAACAAGTTAAAAATAAAATTTTTAAGAACCCTAATAATCATGATCATGTTTTTATTATAAACAGTAAGAAAAACATGTAGATCTAACATTTGTTTAATATCTAACATTTGTTTAAGATCTAACAACAAAAACCTATTCTTTTTCACATTTGATTAAGATCTAAGCATGTAAACACAATTTAAACTTCTAAACTAGTTATTTAACTTAGGGCATGGGTTTGGATGTAAGTGATCTTGCTTTAATATCATGTGCAAGCCTCTAACACAAATAGCAAGTAAACCACAAGCATAAACAACCCGTTCTCCCTCGCCACACGTCGATGATCTCGCCCTCGTGTCGATGTTTTGCTTCACAAAGCTCTCCAAACTCATAAGAAAAAGTTCTAGGATTTTTTAGGGGAGATGATGGTTACTAGGGTTCATAGATATGATAAAAGAAATGAATTTTTGTGAAAAACACAGGTATTTATAGAGGCAAACCCGAAACAAACATGTTTGACCCGAATCAGGAAACCTAGTCTGACTAGGAAAACAACCTTCGGTATTTTGGCTGTAACTTTCTCATCCGACCTCGGAATGAGGTGATATAAGATTTGTTAGAAAGCTGTTGAAGAGATATAAAATTTTGATCTTTTATACTTTTTCAGATTCTGACTGCATCGGTATGCAAAACATAGAAACTCATAACTGATCATTTTCCCAGATTTTCACTCTTTTGGCCTTTGTGCATTTGTACTCATATATTTTCACAAATATACATTGAATTGATCTCAAATCAATTCTTATCACATTCAAACATCAATATAAGTTATTTTTTACTATATAACATATTTATTATTATTTATCATAAAATATTCAAATTTACGAGGTCTTATATGCATACTTGTATTTTAGAAATAATTAAAATGTTCTTAAAAGGAAAATTTTCAATTTTTTTCAATTTGTCATTTACAACTCCTAGATTTGTTCTCTCAAGAAATTTTTTTAATTTTTTTTCTTTCAAACTACGCTCTACATGCAAGTGAGCACAGTGACAAATGTACAACGTTCAGAGGCATTTTGTGAAACACCTCCGAGCTCAGGGGGCTTAAGCGGGATAAACAAATTTCAAGGAATGATTTGAACATCCCCAAAGTTCAGGGAATTATATGTTATTAGCCCTTTAATCATTCTTAAAAAATTTATGAAATCAGCAAGTCTCAGAATTCTTTGAATTCTTGGCAACGATTTATTTTTTCTAAAATGAAAGATATTTCTTGGCTGCATCACTAATACCCGCTGGAGCAAGGCATCAAGGACACTTTGATCAGTCAATCAAAAGAACATTATCGTTATAGGAGACGCATCACAAAGACCCTCAAAGAATATATTGCTCTCATATATTACAGCTTCAAGCAACATGAACATACGACACGTCTTTGACAGCAGAATCCGGGTCTTAACTTCATGCAAAACCAGTCAGAAATATATCCAATTCTCATACAAACAAACAACACTCCTATCAAAAGCTATAATTTATACAATAAAAACATACAATGAGGGACACAATTTCTCCTGCCTAATTATTTGATAGCATCACTGAAGATTTGTGGAATCATGATATGCTGTGATATGAAAATCAATGGGAACTGACAAGGAACGGATGCTGGCAAACTCCACATTCTATTGTTTCAGAACCTGATGCAGGGACTTGTACCTGTAAATAAACAAAAAGACAGACATTTATAACTATCAGATGTTCCAATCTCTCTCGAAAATTGGTTCACACGTCAACATTAAACAAATTATAGCAGATATTATCTATCAGTATTCTCACAAGCAAATGGCTCAAGATTTGACCTGTAGATGGACGGTACAGATGGGACATGCAACTTCCCTCATTCTTCTCCCAGGTCCATCTGAAGTCTTTGATCCTACTCACAGACAAACGGAAAAGTTGAATAAGATTCAAAGAGAGAACCATGATTCTGATTCAAGCAAAAGGGATCTAGATATTTAGAGATCTTACCTGATGATGATTTGCGATTTCTTTCCATTTCCTCCTGTTAAAACCCATCACAAGTTAATCATAAAGCAGCAAAAAAGTTACTCATATAAAAAAATAAAAAATTTAAAATAAATAAATAAAATAAAGATCATAGGCCTATTAGCGAGTCAGTTGCAAGACTGCCAAGAAAGGTTGATATCTGAAAAAAAAATGCTATTTCCATGATTGATAACAATGCCCCAATTCCTTTGACAATCTAACCACAATGGCCAGCATATAATTGACAAAGAAACCCATAAATTTTATATGTTTTTTTTTTGCAGAAAAGACCAAAGCTTCAATACATATTTTTTGCAGACACTCATAAAAGCTGATGAGAAAGTAATTAGCAAATTTATTAAGGTAGATACATTAGTACATAAAGGATATGTACTAATTAGCAAATTTATTAAGGTAGATACATTAGCAAATTTATTAAGGTAGATACATTAGTACATAAAGGATATAGAGCAACATGAAGAGCATTTGTAAGAACAAGGAAAACATAGTTCGACTCATTTGCCAGAAGTTAATTGGCATAAGCCAACCCAAAAAGTTTGGATTCGGATCCTCTCCACTAAAAAAAATAGTGCAGGGACCACTACATAATCACAGCCATTGATTATCTAGTTGATGGTTATGATTTTTTTCTTTTAGTGCAACTACATAATCACAGCCATTGATTATCTAGTTGATGGTTATGATTTTTTTCTTTTAGTGCAAATTAGGAATGAGTGCAATACACGGGGGTATGGTAAGTGTTAGATTTAGATTGTATCATAACCGCCTACTAAATAATCAATGCTTGAGATTAAAAGTAGTGGTCTCTCCACTACTTTTTTGTAGTGGAGAGGATCCAAATCCAAAAAGTTTGGGATAAAAACTTTGCTGTTATGTAGTAGTTCCTAAGAATGCAAGAAGAAGCCACTAAGATAAGAATGGGTTCATTCAACAGTGATGCTACAATCTAGAAGACAACATGACATGTAACCAGCAGATCAGGAACTTGACATTGCACTATGGTACTGCCGCATTTTAGATAAAATAATTGAAAACTGGCATGCAACTTAACAAGTTTAATACAACCTGGTTTCTTTAATTGTTTCGAAAAGGAGAAAAAAAATAATAGCATTACAGTATTCATGCACCTTCAGCTACAATACTGGCGAAATCTAGAAGACAACATGACATGTAACCAGCAGGTCAGGAACTTGCCATTGCACTATGGCACTGCCACATTTTAAATAAAATAATTGAAAACTGGTAATCCAACTTACGTCTTTAACAAATTTAATACGACCTCGTTTCTTTAACATTTGGAAAAGATAAAAAAATAATGACATCTGATTTCCAATATTCATGCACCTTCATCTATGAAGATATGAGCAACTATCTAGTATTGCTAAAAATACACAACTTTTAAGTATGAAAACAAAAGAATTTTATTTACAAAGAAATTCAAACTCTAAACTCACCTGAAGCTTCTTAGCAAGGTCCTCATGGCTGTGAATTGCAATAGATTTATTGGCAGTCTCCTTCGCATTGCTCAACCTCTGTGACACTTCTGCCTGTAGTTGTCAAATATAAATACAGTCAAGTATGAATAAGCCATGGTAGATATCTGAAAATAGAAAAAGACCAACTTTCATTTACTATAACCAACAGAAATCATTTTACTTAAAAGCTTAAACTATAGGGCTGGGCATTAACAATATATACATCACAATGTATATCTAACATATAATCAATATTCATATTTAATACTCACCAGGTCAGCCTTTCAGCCACATGAAAAGGCCTAAGGTTTTGAACTTTGTTAAGAAAATATAGAATAACAGGGGTACAAAATTGTAATTTAAATTTGAAAGCAATGAGGTCTAAATCCAAGACCTCTTGAAACATAATGCTTTAAACACCATCTCAAGAGCCAATCCATCCAAAAGCTTAAGGCTGTGGGTTAATATAATATTCTTCAATCATTCATATAAAGAGCAAAACAAAATTGAAGTTCAGTTATTTTTGCATTAATTGTTAAACAAATAAATCCATTGGAGTCTTACATCCAAATACTCGGGTTTGTTAGCCCTTATGTTTTGATGATGTTTTACAACCACCATTATCGGTACTAATGGCTTATTGAGTTGTTTTGATGATGTTTTACAACCACCATTATCGGTACTAATGGCTTATTGAGTGCAAATATAGTAAATTCTTTTATCAAGCTCGTTAGTGCCATTAATGGAGGATGGATGGAATATATGCTACAAGGATGATATCCAAAGGAAGAGGTCAAGAGATGAAGCAACGTTATTTTAATAACGACAAATTCGAATAAAAGCTTCATCCGATTCAAGCTATATCAAAGCTCAAGTATTGCTCTCTATATGAGGATATTAGCTTTCTTTTGTTTTTCTCTCTAGTGCTAGAATATAGGCAAAGAGTTACTGAGTTTACTTGAAGCTATTGGGAATCACACACACGTTTTCATACTTGTGTTTTTAAGCGTTTTTCACAAAATACTATTTTTCACAAGTATGAGGACCTATCTGCAAAATTTCTTTTCCAAGCAGTTTGTTTTTAGTATTAAAAACTTTTTACAAAGTTTCAGAATTTACAGAGATCAAATAAATATTTTACAAATATTTCAAGTTGAGTCAAAATCTGTTTTCTGCAATATATCAGAAAACGGTCGACCGGTCTGGTCGACCGCTCCTATGATCTTTAGTCAGAAGTTTCCAGAGAGTTCATCGGTCGACCGGCGCGGTCGCCCGAAAGCTCAAATCTTTGGTCGACCGACCGTGTCGGTCGACCGATTAAGTCTTTGCTCGTTTTCTAATTTTTCAAAGCGGCTAGCGGTCGACCGGATTTTTCGGTCGGTCGACCGACGTAGTTTTTCGGTCGACCGAACGTTTACTTCGGGCGACCGAATTTCTCTTCGGTCAGCCGCGACTTTTTCAGACGGTCATTTGCCTAGTAAACTGCGCTTACACTTAACTGTGTTTGGCACAGTCTGAGATAAGGGTCTGTAAAGGAGATTATTATCCTATTTGGGAAGATTGGGTTTTGTTTTAAATTGATTTAATCTCTTCTATAAAAACCCCAGTCTTCTTCTTCCTCCTTAGCCCTAACGTTTGCAAAAACCAGAGTCTGCTGTTTCCTGAGAAAAATTTTCAAAGTCTGGTTTCTGTGTTTTCTCTCTGTTTTTAAGTGTGATTCACTTCCCAGCTTCAGTACTTTTTCTCTTTGCTATAAGGGCTGTGTAAAGAGAGTCTTGCATCTTTTCTTCTGCTGTGTGAGTGAGATCTTGTGTAAATCAACTGTGAGGGAGTGTGATCTGTTGAGATCAAACTGTGTAGTGAGAGAGATCATGTGGGATCGCTGTGTAGACGAAGTTCCGGCTTCCAAACCGGGTGTGTAGTGGATTTCTCCTCGAGAGTGGGGAGCGGGGACGTAAGCCAGAGGGCCGAACCTCGTTAACACATCGCGCGTCAAGGATAACGAACTCCTAACCCTATCTCTCTTACTTTAATTGCTTTACTGTTTTGTGGTTTCCTTGTGTTTGTTTTTTTATTGCATATTAGAGCCTCTTGACCCTAATCACCCCCCCCCCCTCTAGGGTCCAACAGGGTTCACATTGGATAACTCTGCAGATTGATATAATGGCCTTTCAAGAGTTTAAGAGATCACACAGTGCAATCATTGGATAACTAGTGTCTGAAAGCATGTGCAGATTTATATATCTCTGCAGATTTATATCACAGCCTTTCAAGAGTTTAAATTTACGAAGACGAAAATGATTGGAGCAGGAACCACTCTAAGAACAAATGGTATGCCTACAGTAGGGGGGAAGAACTCCAAGGATCACACACAACAAAGGAAACTGGTGTCTGAAATTAAAGCATCAAGCAAAGATAGCTAAAAATAACAGGTTTAGGAGGTTGTTAATCCAAAATTAAAACAATAAAAAATTGTATAATATAACTTGCTAAGGGTACTTACACAGTTAATGAAACAAATAATTCCATTCACAGATTGATAAATTCACAACAGTAGTATCCTACTATCCTGCTTTATGAGCAGCTAGTTAACAGGATTCACATCACATTACTGTAGAAGGCATGTGCTACATACCATGCATCTGTCACAGACGCGAACTGGTTGAGCCTGTTCATCTGCAGTAAGAGCAATTCTACCCTGGGTACATTTGTCGCAGAAGATATCACCACAATTCCTGCAATGATGCTGAGTAATAGTACCCTTGTCAGCTGACTGAACATGGATAAGTCTAAAATGGAATGAAAATGATCCTGAAAACAATCACCTTACGCACGAAAGCTCCAAAATCTGCTGCACATGATGTGCATTTGGAGACCGCTTCATCTGGAACCTAAATGCATAACGTAAAATATGCACTAAGAAATTGAAAATATACAACATAAAAACTAACAGATAACTTTCTAAATGCAATAGGAGTAATAAATGCATAAAATTGAGCCTTCACCAAGATACTGACTGGCCTGGATACAACCAGAGACTATGGCAAACCAACTTTTACATCTAAAACCATTAGCTACCCAAATAACAAGGACACAAAGGCTAACTCTATCATCTAATATATAAAAAAATAAAACTATCTATTATATGTAACAGGCATCATCCCTTTTTGAGAGCTATGACGTATATAACCTCTGAAATAACATATATACATCCATATATAACTTCGTTAACTTCAGATTCCTTCTTCACTTGAACTAGTCATGATCAGTTGAACTTCTTGAAACATTGTGTGATCAAATTAGAAGGAACCGCAATAGTGTCTGTTTTATACTATTTGATGACCACAAAAAACTAAAAAACCTTTTCTGTGTAACCTAAAGGGAATGTTACTAGGTATTGCAGAACTTCAGTAGTTCAAGGGGCTTTAAAAACATCCAATAGCAAACACTGCTCCAAGCCCAAGGATATGTTAAGAACCATGCTCCTCCCTGACGGCCTCACACACTCTGGCGGTTAAAGGGGTTAGTAATATCATCAATAGTAAACCCTATTTTAGGCACTGTTAACCTTTGTCCTCCCTGACGACCTCACAAAGTCATCCTCCACAAATGAGGTCATTTGGACATATACGACTAGCATACAGGATTTTATAGCATAACTTATCACATCATATCCAAATCTGATCTCCTAAGAATTAGCATACACAAAATTTGAAGATGAAGGTTAAATATACCTTAAAACCATAAACGGAGAGGGGAAACATGTAGTGAAGCAGTCACCTCACTCAGCTTTGATTAACATTTCCCTTTTTAAATTACAAACAAAAATTGCCAATACTATCAAACTCCAAATCCTTACTCACATGTGCGAACACATGAAGCAAGACATAAATGTAGCACATATGTGCCTTTATAAGTTTGCATTGACAAGCTAAAAACCAATACAGCAATTTCCTTTTGCATTGACAAGATAATAAGCAGTTCTATAAAACATAGCTTAAAGCTAACTTGACCCTGAAGAAAAATGGTACTTAAGCACAATGTTTGTTTCTTCTAAATAATAAATAATTAGCATGTAAAATCCAAGGAAGCAGCTTTATGAGTAAAATTGATCTAAAGAAGGAAAAGTTTCAGACATACCCAATGGTCTTTCTCCTCATTGCCAGGTTTTACAAAATTCATCCAATCAGCCAAACCTTTCTTCTTGTCAGCTGTCTGCTCAGGGGGCTTGCTAGCATCTGTACTGCTTCTAACAAGACTATCGTTTCCACCCATCTCCTTAAGCTATGTCCAGTATAACCATTAAAAAAAGACAAGCATCACAAACATGTATAATACCATGGAATACTATTTGAAAATATAACAGGTGACAATAGCAATCAAAAAGTAAGATAAAGTAAAACTAAAATGTCCACTTGTACACAGAAAGTTCTTGCCGTAAATATCAACTAGATACCTGTTCTGGTATGTAAAATGCGATTAGGTTTCAATCAATTTTCAGAAAAGAAAAAAAAATCATTATTACATTAACATTCTTGTTCAGGATGAATCTGTTCAACCTGAATTTAGCCCAATCAATTCAGGTTTTTGTAACTTAGTTGCGATTTGATTGGAACATATCAACCAAAATCAATTGTGTTAAGTTAGGCTTGATACTTCTTCAAAAAATAAAAATGGTGAGTTATATGTCTCCATTAAATACTTAACCAGCATACTGTGTTCCTTGCAACCACATATGTGCGAAATTGACGCACGGTCAGAACCAAGGTTTGAAATCTCAGCCATATTAGATCATCCCCTTTCTTGGTAGCAGTATTTTGTACTTCAGCCATTTCGAGATCACAAACAATTCAGATTGTTGACATTGAAGCCTTAAGGGGGAAAAAGCTAAGAGGCGAGTTATGTGTCTCCATAATATACTTAAGCCGCATGTTATGTTCCTTGTGGCTGCATGCATGCTGCAAAATTGACTCACGGTCAAACCCAAGGTTTCAAATCTCAACCATTTTAGATCATTCCCCTTTCTTGGTAGTATTATTTGGCATTTCAGCCATTTCGAGATCACAAACAATTCAAATTGTTTGAAATTGATTATAAGGGGCAAAGCTAACTGTTTTCTTTATATATAAAAAACTACCAGGATTTCAAATGATGTTTTCAATAAATTGATGAACCTTAAGGTTGTGTTTGGGAAACTAGATTTGAATTTGAGATGTAGATTTCAAATCAAAGGATTTGAAATTTACAAATTGAAATCCATAGATTTTGTAAATCACTTGTTTGGATGCTTTTATTTAATGAGAGGACTTCAGATCTTAATTCAAGTCGATTTTTCATAATGTCTCTATGTATAATGTGAGGGGTTTTCTTGCTAAATGGCTCCTCCAAACTATAATTAACCTTAAAGAGCAAATATTAATTACAATTTAGAAATGCACAAATGAAGAAAAAAACGAAGGAATAACCCAATCATGATTTGCAAATTTAGTTTAAAAACAAACATAGGGATCAAATTGCAATAACTGTTATAAATGGAGGGGACTTATTGACAACTTCAATAATTTGAGGGACTTTGGTCAAACATCAAAGATTTAAGGTACCAATATCTAAAAAAACATTTTTTGAACTCAATACTCTTTGTTATTGTTGTTCATGTATTTCATCAGATCTTATTACTTTGGACAAAACCAACATTTTTATACCAATCGTTGCTGTTAAACCCTTAATCAAGTCAAAAACGTCAAATTTGGGCGCTAAATGGAATTGAATTTACAATAGGGAGCAAGGAGGAAATGTAAATCTTGATCTTCAGGCTCCTTTCTTCCTTGTCCTGCCATGGCAGCCTTTTTCAAGCTCTGCAACAACTGAGCTTCATAGGTTTTAGAATTGAGAGAGTTGGGTGGGAGGATTAGAGGGATGTCGACGAAGAGGAGGCCTCAGGTGAGACACCGATGACGAGGAAGTCTCAGGCGATGCGCCGACAACAAGGAGGCGGCATTCAGGTGAATCGCAGTAGATCTAGGGTTATGCGAGAGGAAGACTACAAAATGATTTTGGGAGACGAAATCTAATATCGTGATCGTAATTTGAGGGAATGGATTTGCCAAATCACAGGGGTTAGGCGAAGATTTGAAATCTCAGTTATTGGGCTTTGAAATCAACCCGTTCAAAATCAACTGATTTAAAATTCATGGCCAAAATTCTGCCCAAACTTAGGATTTGGATTTGAGCTACCCTTGATTTCAAATCCAGGGTCTAAATCCACATTCCCAAATAGACCCTAAAGAGCATATTCTGATGAAATATATATGATTTAGTAGCTTATACAGCAAGAAATTTCCACAGGATAAGCATTTGACTTAATAATTTAACTTACACGAATAAGTACTGGAGTTAAATAATTCTCAAAAAAAAAGTAGTGGAGTTAAATATGTTGGTCGAACTAAAAGTTGTATCTATTTTATCCATTATACTTTGCGCTTGGGATGTTTGATTCAATGAATAGGAAAACAATTCTAAAAGATATTTCTTGAATCGCTAAACTGTTTATGAAACAAGAAAATAGATAGATTGTAGACATTACCTTTTTTTTTTTTTTGCTTGAAGGACTTTAACAAAGTAACAAACTACATTTTTATTTATGTTTATGCAGTGCAATAATAAATTATGCTATTAGAGGGTTTGCAAATTATACTAGTCATATCATACTCCCTTTAAAAGCAGGAGTTCAGAAAAATCTTTTGGTAGACAAAAATACCCTTGAAATTCAAATACTAATCCATTAAGTGAGAATGAGTTGATAAATTGATGAATTCTTATTAGATATACATAGTATGAAGATAATGATATAGTTTAAATTAAAATGTAAACATGAATGAAATTATTAAATGCTAAATTTTAAATGTATACAAGATGAAGGGCGTATATGCAAAAACCAAATAAATTAATGAGACAAATAATGTCCGCCCCAGAGATCGAACCCAGGAACAGCACAGACCCACTAATGTACATAATGTGGATGGGGTATTTGCAAAATCCACCAAACAAATTAAAGAGACAAAATCGTTCTCAAAATTATAAAAAAGAAAAATTAAAACAAACGGCTACGATATAAGGACACAACGTGACAATCTCTCACCAATTAAAATTCAAGTAGTTCACGGTACTGCATAATTAGTTTTAAAGTTTAATTATACTTTTATTATTTAAATAGAACTCTATTTACAATTGTTATCCTCCCACATGCAACATCACATACCAATGTATATAAACCAAGAAATTACAATAATTTTCATAGCACTTTCATCTCCTTCTACAAATATATGTCTTTGTTATTTTCTTCTTATTAGATTAGATTAAATTATTTTAAAGCAATTAATTATATTATATATTTGATCTTTTTCACATCAAGAAATATCAACAATTTTCACAGCACTTTCATCTATTTTCTTCATATTAGATTAGATTACATTATTTTAAAGCAATTAATTATATCGTATGTTTGATTTTTTTTCAGATTAAAAATTATAATAATTTTCATATTACTTTCGTCTCTTACAACAAGTATGTGCATTTGTTATTTTCTTCTTATTAGATTAGATTAAATTGTTTAAAAATTATGAATTATAAAATTATAATAATTTTCACATCATTTTTATCTATTTCCTTCATATTAGATTAGATTAGATTAGATTATTTTAAAGCAATTACTTATATTGTATGTTTGATCTTTTTTTCAGATCGCAAAGTTTAATTATACTATTATTATTTAAATAAATATTGTTTGTATAAAAATCAAAGAGAATATCACACATATTTTAGATCTCAATGCCAATTATAATATTTACACATGGGTGTTGGTTAAAATAAATTTCATGTATGGGCTTAACATATATGATTCTACTTTAACCGGATTATATAATTTAATTTTTGTAACACCCAAACTCTTCCACAAAATCAAAAGAGAGTAGCAATGTTATAGCTATATATATATCTACAGGACCACAGATATCTTGAAAATGAACGAAGAAAACCATACAAATAAAAACCATATTAATTACCCACACGCACCCACAATTTTTAAAAACACTCTTCTCCATCTCCATCTATAATATATCCACATACTGAATTATGCTGCTAGAGTTTCTCCTCACCAACTACACCATCGATTAACTTGCCTTTTTCCTTTGTACTTAAATTGTATAACAATCATTTCAATGAGAACTCACATGGGCCCAACAAAAAAATAGTAGGCCTTGTAGTTAATTAATAATGAGATCATATCATTATAAACAAACTAAGTAAAGATTAATAATTCTTAAGAATGTACTACAATCCCCATGTTTTCACTGCAAACTTGTTAGTTGTTTGTTCCTGACCCCAAGAGATTTTCAAAATTAATCATCTATTTTATAAAAAAAATTTAAAATGTTTAAATAAATTTAATGGCAAATGTAATAATCCATATTTATAGATTTTAACTCAAAATGAATCTGACTAGTTTATAGTAAGATAATAAACAAAAAAATTTATTGTGATATTTAACCACGTGCATTGCACGTGCACAAGAACTAGTAGAATATAAAAATATAAAAGAAAACTTTTCTTGAGATTATGTAATAATAGCACAATATCGAAATAGGTACTGGTAGAATATATATTATCAGATGCAGACATTGATATTCTAATATTTCTATGTTTTTAGTGTCTTATGGTCTATGTTGCATGGGTATGGGTACGGATGTCGGTACAGGGACAGGACACGACAAATTTGTAAAAGGTAGGTTACTGCGACACGGCTACATAAATATTTACATACACATTACATATTAGAACTAATAATCTATATGAGAACAAGGATGAGAATTAAAAGTCCTATTACAGTTTTATGTTTTTTTATGATGTGGATTATAAATTGAAAAATCACTAGTTTTTGAACTAGACATCCAAACCACCCTTAAAAAATCATAATTCAAAACTTGACATATGTCCAAAGAGTTTCAAGAAGTACGTGCGAAGCATAGGCTATATGTCCAAAAATTGTATGACAAGTGTTGTAAATTAAAACATGCATTCATAAATGAGTACATGCCCAAATAAATGCATGCACATTTATGCAAGGAGACCCCAAGGAGTTTGGGTACAGGTAACATCCGGTATAGGTACGGTTTCATATTAGAAGCACCCAGGTAACATAGCCTATGGTATAAAAACTGTGCATCCATGGGTATAAAACTATAATCATAGATTTATTTTATTTCTAATTTAATTTATATGAATCAGTTTCTGCTGAATCAGACTGATTTGCCTCCACCTAGATTGGGTCAATCACTGCCATAGACTAGATCAAACCAATACTGGAATGTACAAGGTTTGTTTCACCAAGAAAAGCTTGTGAAACCAAACATAAAGGTCAGACACGATTTTTAGGCATTAAACTAATTGAGACCCTCCAGATCTAATCCCCCTGATTAATATCAATCAGAATTTCAAACCTCGGTCCACATGACTCGAAATCTGCTCCATCTGACTCATGGTGGTATTTTATAGCGCAACGACAACCGTAAAGAGGTCAAGTATTTCCCAGAAAATGACAAAATCTCAAGGAAAACAAGTCAACTGACAAAATGCATGGAGGTCACCTGAACAGTTGCAGCAGTCACTGTATCGAGTATAGTACTAGTTGTGTAGCTGCTGGATTGGAGTCTTATGCGCCTTGGTTCAAAATCTACAGGACTCTTAGACCAAAAGGCAAAGATGTTTGAATCAAGTACCTGAAAAAATTACAGATTTTAATATCCCTTTTTAAGATTAGAAGCATAAATCACACTTGACTTCTCAACAATGAACAATTCTATCATGAAGAGGACAAGAAACTTGCCTCCCATCTAGTGACATTCTCAAGGGGATAGATTCTCAATGTTCTGTTAGTGCTTGGATCAAGCATGCGAATTCCATCCAAACCAATCTGCAAAAAAACATAGATGTAAAAGCTTAACAAAATTATTGAAGTGACATAAGATTTAATCTGTTGATTTATGGTTCTCTAATTATACCGAAAACAGGCAATGTCTAACATAAGTTCAATAGGTTGGAGCAATAATCAAATGAGCAGAAGAAAAGAAAAATTATAGTTTCTTGATGGTCATTTAGAATGCAAAGTGGTGCTAAGAAAACTAAAATTTCTTATTAACCCAAAAGCAAGTTTCAAAAATATGGCCTGCATCAGACAGTTCAGTCTCTTTCATAGTTGATTGTACCTACCAGAGATGACCACTCATGGCCTGATACTTTGAAGTACCCTGATCAAGAATGTGGAAAGACCATGT
>NC_033795.1:52995273-53019158 GCF_001876935.1 Asparagus officinalis
ATTTTTACAAGAGGCAATTTCACCAGCACATGTTTGGAATCTATTTTAGTTAAGTACTGCGTATAGTATATTGCCCAATTATAGACTTTGAGTCCCATGCCTACCATGCAAATGGTACTTCTAATATTCTGAGTATCTGAGATATTCTAAACCAAACTAAATCGTGCTCTATTATTGATGTTGAAAGTATATCTTCCAATTAACAAGAGTGGATCATGAGGATAATAGGAAATAGGCACTGTCTTTGTTTATTGTTCAATAATAATTTTGACTATGACTGGGTATTTGCAAATGCAAACTGTAAAGTTGTCCATGGACAACATGGCATACAAAACAGGGATCCAATTATTAAAATGTCTGAGAATAAAATGATCCACTGTCCTCTATAACTTGTTAAATTTCAGAGATTATTAGCGGATTTCTACAGCATGATTCACTGGATTTAAAATCTCAGTTCCGATAGTTTGGACCCAAAGTATCAGTATATGTAATATGTCAATCTAGTTAAAAATTTTATTCAATGATTCAATTCTTATTTCTCCCATATAT
The DNA here is from genome assembly GCF_001876935.1 of Asparagus officinalis. Classification (NCBI taxonomy): domain Eukaryota; kingdom Viridiplantae; phylum Streptophyta; class Magnoliopsida; order Asparagales; family Asparagaceae; genus Asparagus; species Asparagus officinalis. The sequence continues at coordinate 52,995,823 of NC_033795.1, forward strand.
AATTTTATCATATCAACCTTTGTTACTTTAAATCTAAGATTTCCTCCTGCAGTGGCAGTTAAGTATCTGGTACTCTTCCAATTAACGAGAGTGGATCATGAGGATAATAGGAAATAGGCACTGTCTTTGTTTATTGTTCAATAATAATTTTGACTATGACTGGGTATTTGCAAATGCAAACTGTAAAGTTGTCCATGGACAACATGGCATACAAAACAGGGATCCAATTATTGAAATGTCTGAGAATAAAATGATCCACTGTCCTCTATAACTTGTTAAATTTCAGAGATTATTAGCGGATTTCTACAGCATGATTCACTGGATTTAAAATCTCAGTTCCGATAGTTTGGACCCAAAGTATCAGTATATGTAATATGTCAATCTAGTTAAAATTTTTATTCAATGATTCAATTCTTATTTCTCCCATATATAATTTTATCATATCAACCTTTGTTACTTTAAATCTAAGATTTCCTCCTGCAGTGGCAGTTAAGTATCTGGTACTCTAAATTGGATCAAACCACTATACTTAAAATCTGATGCAGTCGTTACATGTCAATATTGGTATATACTTAAACCTTGATGATGATGATCTTCATGAATTCTAGTATGCACTATGCACTGTCACCAAATCCACATTTTTTCAGAATCCCATATTCAGTACCCAATGGCAAAGATATACATCACTAGATCATTCAATTCCACAGAGGGTCACCAAAGCTACATCATGTTATAACTAAACTTTCTACCAAGGGACAAAACAATAACTCCATACAGAACTCATATTAATGCAATTTTGATATAGCCACAGAAAGGTCCTTTGCAATATCAGGGTGACTACGTATACGCATTGGCTATGTTTCTGGCTAAATATACCTCAGGTTGCAAAACTGATCTGAAATACCTTTTTAGCCTTTTCCTCTAACCTAGCCACTCGGAGACTATGTTTTCAGTTATTCATAACTTTGAACAGCAAAGTTCCAACATACTTTTGACTTTTAACTTTGCTAAAAAATCAAGATTTTCTTACTTGATCCCCGACATCATGGATTCAGTGACAGCTTCGATAGAATATGTACTTAAATGTTCCATTTGATACAAATTTTATAATCAATTTAAGCACCTAGGAAAAATAAATATTCCTAAATCATAGTAATACCAAGGGTGGGGGGACAAGATTTAAAGAAAGTTTAGCTTTGTTTACAATGCAACATCTCAAAGGCTAGTTGGTTGGTAGGTGTACATTGCCATGTACAACATGGCAGACATTTCACTTAAGCCTATATCAAAAACTATTTCACCCAGCTTAATAAGCCATCTTGACTAATCAACTCTTGATAATGCAAGTACCAGTTGCAGGAAATTCAAACCATTTATAACAAAATTATCAGAATCTTTAGGACGAGCTAAAGTTGAATGAACCTTAATGGCCTATTTGGGAGATCACTAAGGGGAGGGAAGGAAGGCTAAACTTCTCTTGCCTTCCTCTCCTTTACTCTTCAATTTGGGGGATAAGATTTTAGTGCAAATTTTCTCTAAGTTCCCTCCTCTACCCTCCGAATGGAACTCCCAAACAAGGTTAAATTCATATTTCCCTTCCCCTTCCATCCTCTGCCCTCCATCCAAACACAACATAAAACTGGCATCAAGATAACATGAACATATAGAATCTCAATGCCATGCCATATCAATTAAGAATTAGAATATTTAGAGTTACGAAATAAATGATAGAAAATACCAGTTTTCCCTTGTACGTTTGTATCCATTCCAACAACAATTTGAACTAGGAATTACACCTCCACATGGTGATATAATATAGGCACAACCATTGGCCAACCTTCCCACTGAAGATGAAAACACAGAACTTCCATAATGATCAAATTTCAACCGAGAAGGAAATTCAAATAAGCCAGTCACGAAACCTCAGTTCCAAAACTACCACGTGTTCAACATCTGCTAATCAAAAGCATAATCCCACTTGTTTCCCATCATTGGAGTCTGCACTGACCCCAAAGTTTTCTTGAATCTATATCTACCTACAGAATTGTCACTTAAAAGCCCTAGAACCTAGCATGATATCATTTTGGAATCCATAAGAATAGCATCTGGATATGGGTTAGTAGGGAGGGAGAAAGAGCAACAGCTTTAAGTTAAAGGAAATTATAAGGGTAATCTGGCTGCTGGATGAAGCAATAAGTTGTTGGAGAAGTTGGCACTTGGCAAGAAAGAGAGAAGACTGATTCATAAACCATATGGAGTGCATACAACAAAACTCCAAGTGAGAACTAATCAATCAAGTTGTTTGCATTGTGAAATTATTGCATCATCCTCCACTTCAGTTGTATTTTACAGTCTATGCCAATATTCAATAGTCAGCAAAGTTTTGCCCTTCTAAGTGTCACCAGTTAAAATCTAGTAACGTGAGTACTTTGAAATTCTATTTCATCCATATTAGTTACCCACATGCACACGCATGATGTGCGTACATATGGAATACCACTTCACAGACACGTGGAGCACTGCTTGGTGGTTTGCAACCAGTTCCCAAATCAGGACTGTTCGTTGTATGAGGTACTGAATGTTTGTAGGTTTATGATTGAGTTCCTGGGTATCTGTAAAAGTATTAGCAAGTTGAGGAAGCATGAAAAGTGATTTAGCAGATGGTAATTTGGTGCCATGATCAATATTGAAAAGTTCAAAATTTAAATCCAATGTGAAAGTAATTAAGAAAGTTTAGGTATTTATAGGGATAATCAAGGGAAAGATAGGTCACATGTTTCATTAAGACATACATATAAGTAATATCAATGTTTTAAAAAGCCTCCGCCTAGCCCGCCTATGCCTAGGCGTCCTCCTAGGCCTAGGCGGTACCTAGGCCGGCTGCTTAGCGCCTAGCACCGAGGTGGTTCTTACGTTGGCACGTGGTTTTTGGGAGCGCCTAGGAAAGCATGGGCTGCTTACATGGACTGCATTCTTTAGGCTTTGATCATGATTTATTCCGTTGCAGTCTTCATGTCCTCCAACCCCTCCAAACTCTTCCAGCTTCCAACTATGAACACCTCTAACTCCTCCGACTTTGAGTAAAATCTCCTCCCCTACCACTTAACGATGAAAGAAATCTGCCTAGGCTTCAGTCCGACGCCTAAGCTTTCTATAATATAAGCATTTACTATTAATTATTGTAATTAAAAAAATAAAAATAGGAAAATTGCCCAGGCTCCTGCCTAGGAGCTAGGCATCGGGTCGAACACCTAGGCCGCACCTAGGCCGCCTAGAGCTTTCTGTAACCTTGAGTAATATAGTTAGAAATGAATCAACAATCAAAATATACTTGCAGAAAAGCAAACCAAAATGAGGACTTTACACTTTAACAGGATAAGACATTTATTTAACTGCCTCGGTGAATTCAAAATTTGATCTTTCTTCTCGAAACTAATCAAAGCCAAATTTATGGTTCCAGTTGAACTCGCAAGATAATAATTTGAGTTTATACCAAACCTGGCAGAGGACGTCTGTGGTAGTAATGCTTGTCCCTTCAGGCAGCAGCTTCACCCTGAACTTCTGCACCCCATGCTTCACATCCTGCTGACTATCCATCTTCGGCACCGCCCTCACAATCTTCGCCTGTTCCTTCGCACCAGACGTGGGCCCGGATCCAAGAGACCTCCCATAGTCGTCAAACCTCAACCCAGAACCCGACGAAGAAGAAGACAACCTACTAAACCCTCCGGTCCCTCTAGCACCATAAGGCTCCTCCTTCCCCCCACTGTAAGCATAAACCCCATCCCCAAACCCATCGCCACCAGTCTCAGGGACAAACCCGTACCTAGCGGTAGAACTATCATTGAGATAGCCACTACCCTGATCAAACCTCGCAGGATTCCCATAAGGGTTCTCATATGGAGGGTACGACGGTGGATTAGGGTTAGGGTTTGGCAGCGGGGCGTAGCCTGAGGCGGGCTGGTGAGGGCTGCTGAAGATGGGGGTAAGGCGCTGGCGCCGGTTCCTGAGGATTGAAAGAGGGCTGAGATTGGGGGAATTGGGGTTGAGCGTAAGAGGGAGCTGAAGGGGGGAGATTGGGGACAGGATCGGGATTCTGGGGATAAGAGGAATAAGTAGAGGAGGGGAACTCCGATGGGGGATGCTGGGAATAAGGAGGGGCGGAAGCGAAGGGAGGCTGGATCAGATTGGAAGGGGCGAATTCGGTGGGGTTTGAGGGAGGATTAGGGTTAGGGCTCGGGAGAGGGGTTGGATGGTGGTAGGGGTAGTATTGGGAGCTGTAATCGCTTCCTTGACGCATGATTTTGGGTTGGAATTGGGGGAGATTAGGGTTAGGGTTTGGGAGATGAAGTGGGAGGCAGAGGAGGAGGAAGAAGACGAGAGAGAGGGAGAGAGCGCGTGTGTTTTTCGGTCACCGACCTGCCTTTTACTCCGTCTCCTTTTGCAAATGAGCACACACCTGTTCGGGTTCTTTGTTTTGCTTTTCGTAGAAGTCTGTACGTATGGCATTTTTTTATTTTTTTTATTGAAGGCATGTTTTCCTTTTTTTTTTTTCTTAGGGAAGGACAAATTTTCAAAACCACCCTCTTTAGCTATTTATTTGCAAAAAACGACCCCTTTTGAAAATAATTAAAAAAACCGACTTGTTTTCAGCCCAGCGCTGAAAACAGGTCGGTTTTTGTAAAAACTTTTCTGAAACATCACGGGAGTTCAACTCCCGTGAAGTTTATCGAGAAATTAAACTTCACGGGAGTTGAACTCCCGTGAAGCTTAATTTGTTGTTAAATCTTCACGGGAGTTCAACTCCCGTGAAGATTTGGCCAAGATCCCGACCCCATTTCACACGAACCCTAACTCCCTCTTTCTCATTCGCCGCCGCCCCAGCTCCCGTGAACCGCCGCCCAGTTCGATCCCGACCGTCGCCGCCCAGCTTCCGACCGCCGCCGCCGGAGATTCTGTCCGCCGTCAGATCTCAGTCTCAAGGAAAAAAAAGGTAAAATCTTTCTAAAAAAATTTATACTCCCTAATTTTTGTATACTCTTACTATTTGATTGTGATTTCATATAAAAATCTAGATTTTAGAATTTAATTCACAATTATTTACGAATTTTGTGAAGAAATGTGAAAATTAGAGGGGAAATTATCAATAAATATGAAAATTAGAGGGGAAATTATCAATAATTTTGTGAAATTTGTGAAGAATTAGTGTGGAAATTATCAATAATTTTGTGGAATTAGTGTGGAAATTTCACAATTATTTACGAATTTTGTGAGAAAGTGTGAAAATTAGAGGGGAAATTATCAATAAAATGTGAAAAATAGAGGGGAAATTATCAATAATTTTGTGAAATTTGTGAAGAATTAGTTTGGAAATTATCAAGAATTTTTGTGGAATTAGTGGGGAAATTATCAATAATTTTGTGAAATTAGAGGGGAAATTATCAATAATGTTGTGGATTATTTACGAATTTTGTGAAGAAAAATCAAATAATTTTGTGTATTTATTTGGCTTTTCGTGTAATATTGATCTTGAATTTTTCACTCTGATGAATGATCGAATTGTAATTCTCTGTTCTTATGATGGGAAGATTAATTACCTCGAAAATAATATGCCCGTTTATGAAGGAGGCACGACGAGACCGTTGTTCATAACAAAATTGTGTACTTTCGATGAGTTGGTTAATGAATTACACAAACTTACATTAACTAACTCACGTGAGTATCACCTCAGTGTGGTTTGCAATTATCCTGTTGTGGGGAACAGAACAAGTGGCATTCAAATATCAAGTGACTACGATATGGGTCTCATTCATGTCTTACACGACGAGAAGCGTTCGGTCGAATTGTTCATTGAAAAACATCAGAGAGATTTGGGCAAATCGTTGAACTACGAAGGAATGTATTCCCGCATGTTGGAGGATCCTGAAGTTGATTCTGTAGGCTTTTTATCTCCTCAACAAGATGAATGTTGGACACAATCACAATACATGAGCGGTCCTTCGTTGGTGGGCACTTCGAATGCTTTCGATACTAACACGGGAATTCAAGAAGATAATGCAAGTGTTGAATCCGAGAATGATGAAGAGGAGGGATTACAAATTAATAGCATGACCTTGATAGATCGTGATGACGGGGAAAACCAACACATCGACGGGGCTTATGTTAATAATGAGTATGTCGGCTTAGAGGATCCGCCGCCCGATGAACTTCAAGGAGATGAATGGATTGATAACTCCGCGATGGAAAGTGTTCCTATTGGCACTAATAGCGGTGTTGATACACAGGCCGAGGACTTCTCATTCATCAAGGGAGATCTTTACGAGAGTAAGGAGAAATTGATCCATGCTATTCGCACGTATTCCATTGCAAAAAATGTGAAGTTCAGGCCAACCAAAAATAATACTACAAGCTATAATGTGGTTTGTTTCTATCGCAAAGATGACGATGTCGAAGATAATAGTGGACACCACGACGGCAATGCGAGGTGTCCGTGGAAGCTTAATTCACGCTCGGGTTCAAGAGTAGGTGGGCAATTCAAAATCACGGCATACAATGGACTCCACACTTGTAGCAATCCTCGATTAGAGATGTCTCATGTTGTAGATTTTTAGGTATTAATTCCATCTATTGTATGCTCTTGTTAATTGGATGATTAGACTGATCGCTAGCTACATGATCTCGTTACCTGATCGATTCTGGATGCTTTATGTTATCATGATTTAGTAGTGTTTTCATATTGATTTGTGAATTTCAGTTATACGTTTTTTTGTTGTTTTTGTTATCGTATCGTTCTTCGCATTGGATTTCCATTCGTTCTATTTTCTTTGTGGGGTCGGGTCATGGTGCCATGCACCCTGACGTACACCTGTTTTCTCTGGTGTACGTCAGACTTAGGAGAAGAATAGGTTCACCAGGAGCCAGATGATTCTCAGCAGGAGTGCCTAGCGGATGGAGCAGAAGAAGAAGCCAAAGTTTAGTTATTGGTCCTCAGTTTTCTTTTGTACTACATTTCATTTCTATTTGATCAGTGTATTTTGTATCTCTTTAGTATTCATTTGTTCAAATTTGTATAAGGGCATGTTTGACCCGAATATTATGTCTTGGATGATATTCATTTATGATATGTCTATTTTTATTCTGGGTTGTCTTTATATTCTTGCTATCTGTGATCGGGGACCTGTGACTTCGCATTGTACTTATTTCTAGACGCTTAGCGTATTGGATTGAGAAGAAAAGAAAAAAAAAGATAGTGTATATTTCTTCTCAATCTAATACGTCGCGGGCTTGTTCACGTTCCGATTCCCGGGTATTTTGGGAAGCGGGGCGTGACAGGTTTTTTTGGTGGCCCATGCAGGTCACGTTTCCGATCACGGTCCCGAGTCCTCACTAGTAAGAATATGGTAGACAATTCCGATGCATATCATATTTCATCCGTGAGACTATCCTTGATCCCTTATCATATTTTCTTGATAGATTTCCTTTCGTCCCTATCTTATCATTCTTTGACTCCGGAACTTTCCACTATTTCTTGTCTCGTAACTTTCCATTGTTTCCTGTTTCTTGTCTCATCTGCTTATGGATATCATTCCATATCTGTCCCTGGGGTTCTTATTTTAATTCCGAGGACGGAATTTGTTTTAAGGGGGGTAGGATGTAATGATCGTGAATTTTGATACTAGTTAAAATAATTTTCTGGTATTTTAAAATATTTAATTATGATTTTTAAAAGAGTATTTATATTTTTCTCGATTTTCTACAATTTTCTAAGATTTAAAAATCTGATTATATATTTATTTAAATGATTTTGATATTTATAAATTTATTTTGTTCGGTAAAAATTTCTAGAATTAATTTATTGTGTTATCGGTACTATTACATAATATTTTAAATAATATATTGTATTATTAATATTATTACAAATTATTTCATATAATACATAATATTATTAATTACGTGTTTTGGTATAATTTATTGTATTATTTCTATTGCTACATATTTTCTATCGTATTAGTATAACTAGTACGTTTTACTGTGTACGTAATTATCCCATAATTATTTGATTTTAAATTTAAGTAAAAATATTTTTATTATTAATTATTCTCGTTTAATTATATAATATGAGTATATTTTGACTATTTCGTATCAATTATTGTAATAGCATAACATGTACGTTTTTAATTATAAATAATTATTCTGTAGTTAGTTTGATTTTTAAATACCCGTAAATATTTATTTTAATTATTTTTGTTTTTAACCCTAACCCTAACCCTAATATTATATATATATATAGTTATACATCTCTTCTCTCTCTTGTTCATGAGAAAAACACCGCCGCCCCATTATCATCTTCTTCTTCCTCTCTCTCTCTCGTTAACTCCCTGAACCATCCCCGTCGAGCTCCCCATCACCCCCTCCAGCCTTCACCGCCGTCAAGCCCAAGCTCCAGATCTAGCCGACGAAACTCCGACGCCGCCTGAGACCCCCGCCCCACACCGCCTGATCCCCGCTCGGCCTCTCTCACCACCACCTCCAGCACCCGAACGCCGTCGACCAGCCTCAAGCCCAACCCAACGCCATCTCCTCCTTCCTCCTCTGCACACAACCCAGCCACCGACCACCACGTCGAGCGCGCTCGAGCCGACGACGAACTCCGCCACATCCACCTCCTTTGCCCGCATCGTTCGTGTCGAGATCCCGTCGTTCAGCAACCCCGCACCGTTAGCGTCGATACATTCGACAAAAACCCTAGGCAAGATACCTCTCCTCAAGTTGGTTTTTATTCATTAAGATTTTAGATCTGTTGCTTGTCTTTTAATAATTATTTCTGTTATTATTAATATGCATAGATTAGACTGCGATATTCTGCGTGGGTTGTTAATGAATGATATTAATTACTGCTATATTCGTGAAGAGATGAGTACGATATGTATTTTGAGCCGTATGTGATGAAAAGATATTTTGACAATGAGGTTATGATTCATTATGAGAAGTTTTTGGAAGAAAGAATATTTCTAAGGATTATTTTGAATTAATTATAGTAATAAATAAATTAAAAGAGTTATTTTGGAATAATGATTATTTTGAATTATTAAGAAATAATTTTAAAAGATTTTATTTTTTTTAAAAAAGATTATTTTTGGAATTAATTATGATTGTATTTTTTGATGGTTGCGGACTGTGGCATTTCATGTGTATAATCCATGCTAATAGTAGTTTAATTTTGTACTAAATCTTAGTAGTTATTCATGCTTCTAATCATGATTCACAACACTAATAATAGTAGTTGTTCAGGATTTTTGTTATGTAGTATTTATTGCATTTAATTGAGACTCGCGAGAAATGCATGATTATAGTTAATTGTGTAAGATGAATAAGAACAGATGTTGTGTGTTGTTGGCTTAGAAATACAGAGAGGTTGTGATGGGAAGTCTTAGTACAGGTAATTAGATGTGACTGTTTATGTATCCTCTAGAGTCACTCCAGTGAACCGATACGCACTGGATTAGTTTGTCAGGCCAGTGAACCGATACGCACTGGATTAGTTTGTCAGGCCAGTGAACCGATACGCACTGGGTTAGTCTGTTGGGCCAGTGAACTGATACGCACTGGGGTTAGATAGCGGACCAGTGACTTGTTATAGAATGGCTAGTTACATGAATTGTTACTTGGATGAGTTTTGATCCTTGTGAGATATATGCTAGTTGTATTTTCTTTTCATACATTGATCGGGATTAATATTTAATTATTTACAATTTGAGGCATATGGTATATACATGAGGGTTTCCTTGTTTGGATTATTTCGCTCGACGTACTACGCCTCGAGTTGTAGATTTTTAAGTATTAATTTCATCTAGTGTATGAATATGTTACTTGGATGATTATTTTGATCGCTAGCTGCATGATTTCGTTACCCGGTTAATTTACGGATTCTTATGATTAACATGTTTTGGTAGTGGATTTCATGTTGATTTTGTTGGATTCTCAGTTGTACGTCCTTTTATCATTTCTATTATTGTATCGATTTCTGTTTTGGTTTCCGTTAGTTCGTTATTTTTCTTTGTGGGGTCGGGTCTTGCTATGCGCCATGCACCTGACGTACACCTGTTTTCTCTGGTGTACGTCAGACTTAGAGGAAGAACAGGTTCAACAGGAGCCAGAAGATTCTCAGCAGGAGTGCCTTGTAGATGAAGCAGAAGAAGAAGCCGAAGATTAGTTATTCCCTCCAGTTGTTCGATGGTCTTATTTTTGTAGTTCTTTCTTTTCAGTGATCGATGTATTTTTGTATCTCCTCAGCATTCATTTGTTCAGTTTTGTATAAGGGTATGTTGGACCCATATTTTCATGTCTGGGATGATTCACCATTGATGATATGTCTATTTTTATTCTGGGTTGTCTTTATATTCTTGCTATGTGTGATCGGGGACCTGTGACTTCGTATTGTACTTATTCTAGACGCTTAGCGTATTGGATTGAGAAGAAAAGAAAAGAGAAAAAATAATGATATTGTATATTTCTTCTTAATCTAATACGTCGCGGGCTTGTTCACGTTCCGATTCCCGTGTATTTTGGGAAGCGGGGCGTGACAGTTACGGTTTAATTGTTAAGGTTATGGGTTTAATTGTTAAGGTTATGGGTTTAATTATTACGGTTACGTGTTTAATTGTTACGGTTACGGGTTTAATTGTTAAGGTTACGTGTTTAATTGTTAAGGTTACGGGTTAATTGTTAAGGTTACGTGTTTAATTGTTAAGGTTACGGGTTTAATTGTAAAGGTTACGGGTCAATTGTTAAGGTTATGGATCCCTTCTCTCTCTCTCTCTCGTAACCTTAACAATTAAACCCATAACCTTAATAATTAAACCGTAACCTTAACAATTAAATCGGTAACCTTAACAAGTAAACCCATAACCTTAACAATTAAACCCATAACATTAACAATTAAACCGTAACCTTAACAATTAAATTGTAACCTTAATAATTAAACCCGTAACCTTAACAATAAAAACCGTAACCTTAACAATTAAACCCGTAATCGTAACAATTAAACCCGTAACCTTAACAATTAAACCCGTAACCTTAACAATTAAACCCGTAACCTTAACAATTAAACCGTAACCATAATAATTAAACTCGTAACCTTGACAATTAAATACGTAACCTTAATAATTAAACACATATCCTTAACAATTAAACCCGTAACTTTAACAACAAATCCGTAATCTACACAACAAATTCATAACCTTAACAACAAACCCGTAACCTTAACAACCAACCCGTAACCTTAACAAACAATGCATAACCTTTACAACCAACCATTATCCTTAACAACAAATATTCTAAAAATACGAAAAGAATAAAAAACGAAAATAATAAAATAATAATCCTCTTCAATCATTTCAATATCATCAAAGTAACATCATGATAGAGAGAGAGAAGGAGAGATAGATAGATAGATAGAGAGAGAGAGAGAGAGAGAGAGAGAGGATTCATAACCTTAACAATTGACCCGTAACATTAACAATTAACTCGTAACCTTAACAATTAACCCGTAACTTTAACAATTTCCTAATACAAACAACGAAAATAATAAAAAACAAAAATAATAAAATAATAATCCTCTTCAATCATTTTAATATCATCAAAGTAACATCATGATAGAGAGATAGAGAGAGAGAGAGAGGATTCATAACCTTAACAATTGACCCATAACATTAACAATTAACTCGTAACCTTAACAATTAACCCGTAACTTTAACAATTTCCCAATACAAACAATGAAAATAATAAAAAATAAAAATAATAAAATAATCATCATCAATCATTTCAACTATCATCTTAGTACATTATGATAAAGAGAGAGAGAAAATAAAAATAATAAAATAATCCTCATCATATTTTAATAAAAAAAGAAAGAGAGAGAGAAGGGTATTATGGTCTTCACATATTTTAATCTCTTGGGTTTTGTGTTGTGGGGGCTCAGAGAACAGAATCTTTATTTTTGGGGGTAAAACACCCATTGACCAAGTCTTAGGGGTGGGAATCACGTTTTCTTAGCTTTTGGGGGCTGGAAGCATTTTCCCCTTTTTCTTATCTAGTATGTCACACGTGTGTTGCACGTGATGCATATTACTAAACTACAATAGTTTAAATATTGAAGGTCTAGTAAATTTTCACTCAAAAATTTTACAATTAGTTATTAAATACATTCTTCACATAGATTATATAATACAGACGCATGCTATGACGCAAAGCGTGAGATAGAAAGAATTCCCAACTAATGATAGAAATGGCAGAAACTCGTCATTTAGATAGTATACATACATGGTGACATTTTCTTATAGTATTACTGTCACATTACTTCATCGTGTATTTGAACCGATGGTTTAAGTACAATCACAGACAACTCAAACCGATTGAACGCACAATACTCGTACAAAAACTGCAGCATATAGTGGGTCGTTGCAACTTAGTTTATACAGAAACTACTGATTACATCCTTATGCAACTTAAAAACCAGGCTTCTTGCAAGATCGATGGATTTTTCATGGCCAAAGAACTTATCTACTATGGCCTGCGCAAACTACATGGAAGTCTCTAGCCCTCTGTTTGTGATCAGGTCTCCATCAACCATCACCCTATTCTCACATTCACTTTGATCAGAAAGCCTGCTGCACATAGCATGGTATGCTTTTACCTACTTCCCCTTAAAAAAGAAAATCAGAAAAAAAAATTATAATATAGAGAATATTATCTGTAAGACTAACAAATGATTGAATGAATCACACACAAGGGTAAGCCTTGAAGTCGTACTTTGTGTAAACCATGTGGCTCAAGCGCTAGTGCTGGAGAAGCACATATAGCCCCATACAACTTATTTGATTCAGCCTGCTTTTTAAGCAAATCAACAAGCTTTGCCGAGTTTGTGAATGCTTGTGCACCAGGAAGCCCTCCCTGCAAACAAAGTAAGAGGAAGCAAATATAAACTTAAGTTTGTGAATGCTTGTGCACCAGGAAGCCCTCCCTGCAAACAAAGTAAGAGGAAGCAAATATAAACTTATTTACATATGTACACATGGTGCAGAGTTTGATATTCAATGGCTATATTAACTTACCGGCAAAACAATTAGGTAATTTTGTAATTTAATAGCCTCATCCAAAAGCTTATATGCTACTATTTTCACTTTTCTAGATGCTACAATTTTTAATCCATCTTCAACTGACACAACAACAACATTAGCTTTGGCTTTCCGTAGAATGTCGATAATCATTATAGTCTTGCACGTGATGCATATTAAAAAACTACATGAGTTTAAATATTTGTGTCGGACCCTTAGGTCGCTATGAAAGAACCCTAGAGGGGGGGGGGGGGGGAATTAGACCCTAAGGTCGCTATGAAAGAACCCTAGAGAGGGGTGAATAGGGTTTATGCTAATCTAATCTGATTTTATGCCAATTAAAACTAACTAACAAATTATTCTTGCAAGATAGATATACAATGTGATATGAACAAGAATAAGCAATATAACTAAGGTGATATATCCTAGCAAAGAGATATACTATATGGTATATGCAAGGATATATTTAAACTATCACAAGGGTGAAACAAACTAGTGGAGAATGTAAACGAGATGCAATAGGCTATAAGATGAACAGTTATAAGTGCGCCAATGCAAACCAAACACGCTATATGTTCACATAGGCTATAAGATGAACAGTTATAAGTGCGCCAATGCAAACCAAACACGCTATATGTTCACGAGGTTCAGACCTTCCGTCCTACGTCCCCGCTCCTCACTCTCGAGGAGAATCCACTACACAATCCGGTTTGGAAGCCGGAACTTCTCTACACACTCGGTTTTCTAGCTAACCGAAAACTCTACACACTCGGTTATCAAGTCAACCGACAACTCTCACAAATCCTCACAATGTACATACACAAGCTACAACCTCAAGTGTTGGTCCTCACGTATCGACTCCCTCAAGTGCTCAGAATTATCACCTTCTACTAGGCCACCGACGCCACTCCTCTCGGTATCGACTACGTCCTCACCACACACTCCTCTCGGTGTACAAGTGTATTACAAAGTGATCTACACAATTAGGCACACAACAAATGATTGTTCTCTAAACAAGGTGAGAACTCAATTAGGCTCAACTCAAAGTTACTATCTCTCACAATGCCAAATATATTATGAATGCAAATACAATAAGCTCAATAAGTTGTGTGTGAACAAAGAGATTTAATAAAAACAATTTAACTAAACTCAATATAAATCTAGCTTATGGAAATTAGAAACAAAACAATAAATAGCTAGAATGAGTTTAGGAAAACTTCTCTATAGATCAAGAGAGAGAGAGAGATGAGTTGAAGCTCAAACACCGAAGCATGATCTCTTCTTCCTCTTGTGAAATTATCTTCACAAAACCAAAACTTTGAAACAATGCTTTAAACACCTTTAAACAAACTTAAACCCTCGTTAAACTTGATTAAAACATTTTCTTGGATCAAAGAAGAGTTAAAGGAAATGTGGTATTTATACCCACTCAAAACTTCAGCAAAAACCCAAGCAAAAAGACCAAAAACCCAAAAACAAACAAAACAGAAAACTAGCTGTTACTATGCAACAGCTCTCTGATAAGTCGACTTATGAGTCGACTTATGAGTCGACTTATATGAGTCGACTCAGCAGAAGAAAAACACAACTGGGCTGCACTTCATAAGTCAACTTATGAGTCGACTCATGAGTCGACTTATACGTGCACAAACCTGAAATGCACAGAAAAAACTCAACTTTGAAGTGCCTTCGAAAATAGCAAATAAATTCCAAAAATTATGAAACTTTGGGAAATGTTTATAAACATGTAAATGAACATGTTACAAAAATTTTTTTTAGAATTTCACTTCAAATTTGTAAAATATTATCATTTTGAAAAATAGTCCAAAAACATAAAAACTAAACATACATGTTTTGATATTTTGATGAAACTATGTTTTGAAACAATACAAAATGATTATATAGACTTAATAGAAGATGTATATCATTATTGTTAAGTCCATATACTAAGAAATCAATTGATAATCATATTTTTATTACAATTTTATATCCTCATTATCTATTTTACATGAATAAATATACCATTAATAATTGTTGTTTGCACATAAATGAATGAAAATATAAATAAATATTATTAAATGTAAAAACCCCTTAATAATCTCTCTTCTCTATTTTTTAGCAATTTAGAAGTCCATCAAGCAAAAGCCCACAAATGAATGCTATGAAGCAAGGCCAAAAATCCTCCTACACGTCATGCTCAAGAAGAAGCCACAAAGGCCCAAAGCCCATCAAGAAAAATGATTACACCAAAAAGTTGGAATGGACTTGGATGCAAAGAGTGGAATTAATTGGACTTGGTTGCAAAATGGTTCTCCAATCAAAAACTTGATTACTGCATGTGTACAAGTGGGTCGAATTGCTTTAAATCAAATGAAATGCTACTTGTGTACAAGTGGGCCGGACTTGCTTGTTTTTCATTTGCATTTTGGGAAAATCATCATGGGAAGCTTCATTGGGCCGAACTACTATGCTTGACTTCATTTGTTTGTGAAAATCATATGGATTTTTAAGTTAAGCTCATTGGGCCGAAAATTGATTGTTGCAAAATTGGATTTTGATTTTCTTTTGAAAATCAAATAAATCATATGGGCTAAAGAAGAACGAAAAGGTAAATTCAAAGGTGGAGATTGTTGCTTGGGGCTCAAGACAAATCCAATGGCTCATATTCATTGAAGATTACTATAAATAGGGGTAGAGAGTGAGGGGTTAGAGGAGTGAAAATTTTGTAAACTCCTTTTGGAGAGGAGGGCTACTCTTAATTGAGAAGGCCTTTCCAAAAATTATAACTTTAGTTACAATTAATAAAAATAATTTTTTCTTCTTTAACTTTGTTCTTTCTCCTCTTGTTGAATGATGAGGATGGAGATGAAGAGTAATTTGAATGTTTGCATTTATTTTCTCTTTTATTTCTTTTTAGTAATTTCTTTATTATTGCTTATTAGTTAGATTTAAATTCATGCTTGTAGTGTAGATTTACTTTCTTGTCTTTTTATTTCTTTTTGCGCTTTAATTTGTAGAATAGATTTATTTTCTTGCATTTAATTTTTGTAATATATTTTGTAGTTTAGATTTTATTTTCTTTGTAGTTAGATTTATTTCTTGTTCATAGTTTAGAATTTTCTTTTCTTTTTATTTTGTAATTAGTTCTTTTTCTTGTTTTTAAAGATGTGAATTTAATTCTTGTAAGAATCTTAGAATTGTATGAAACTAGTCTAATTTCCTTTATATTGTATGAATATTCTCTTGCACTTAAAATGTTCATGTTTAGGATAATCAACTAGAGAACTAATCGGTAGAAGAAGAATTTGATAATCTATGCTTATCTTAAATGGTTTGATAGGTTATGCTTATGAATTCTAGGATTATTATCATGTTGTTGTTCTTATCATGAATAGTGATTTTAACTTAGATGATAATTTGATAGGTTACACTTTCCTTAAATGGTTTGATAATCTATGCTTAATAAATCTAAGTTGAAATATGATAAAAAGAGAATAGTTTATATTTTGTAATTGAAATTGGTTAGTGGATTATATTCTAGATTTCTTACCTCTTTTGAATCCTTCATCTTAACTTTCTTAAATTTTCTTTTCATTTTTGGTTTTATTTCTTGATTTTATTAATTCATATTTCTTGCCTTATGATTTCATTTATTCTTTAATTCTTCCTTCTCTCCTCTAAAATTCAATTTATTACCTCTTGCATATAAATCAAAACAACCACTCATACAATCACACTTATTCTTTATTCCTAATTGTCACGCACAAAATATAAGAACCAAGTTTAATAATCTCTTAAAATCACCTTCTTCGTGGGATCGATATCTTTTTATACTATAACTTGATAAATTGTGCACTTGCAATTTTTGGTACATAATTATGTCGCATCAAGTTTTTGGCGCCGTTGCCGGGGAAGGTGCTAAAATAGGATTTTATTAACTTGATTCTTTAACTTGTGTATTTTTCTTGTGAAGGAACCGCTTGGAGCTTGAAAATCTTGGATTGAAGATCAAGAATTTGGAGCATTGCTTTCGGCTAAGTCTTCTTTCTAGTTTTCAATTCCACCCTTTTTAGTTAGCTTCACAATTAGAGACAATTAGGATTAAAAAAAAGATTTTATTTTTGTTGACCATAATAAAATTCATCTTTTACTTGGACATTAACTAACCAGATAATAAATTCAAATATGAATCATCTTCTCACATTTGATTATTGTTGACCATAATTAAAAAAAAAAGATTTTCTTTTTATCATCCTTTTTAGTCGCTTTTAATTTCTAGGGTTGCATTTCATATAGTGTAGTAATTCACCAAAGTGATTGTTGCACTTGATTTGGCACACACTTAAAAAATTCTTAAGGGCAAAACCCCAATCAAGATAAGGTAAGGGATTTCATCACCCTTTCCTTAGCCCACAAATCATTAATTCCTCACTTCATAAATCCAAGTCTTCTAAAACTCATTAGACGTTGGCTCCTAAGGATTCGAGCTCAATAAGGAACAAGAAATCCTTAAGTGAACGGTTAAAGTTTTCTCAGAATAGTTGGTGTCTAAGGAAATGTTTAGGGGTTGCGTAAAGCGCTCCGCAAGGAAAGAGGTACTTAATTTATCTTTGATCACCCTCTATTTCCTTTAAAAAAACTAATTTTCTTTCTTTTTTTAAAAAAAAAATTTGTTTTGGTGTATGCAATTTTGGGTTCGGGATAATTTTCATCGCTTAATCCGTGTTGAACCAATCCAAGAAATGGCAAATCAACCAGTTCTTCAGGATATGTGTTACCCCACCAGAAATGCAATTCCATCTTGCATAAGACTCCCCGAAGTAAATGGAGCAAATTTCGAGCTTAGACCGCATTTCATTAACATGCTTCCCAAATTCCTAGGTAATGAAACAGAAGATGCATATATATTTATCTCGGAATTTGAGGAAGTATGTATTATGATTAAAATGAGGGAATTAACTGAAGATGCGATTAAGCTCAGATTTATTCCATTTGCTCTTAAGGACAAAGCTAAAAAATGGCTGTACCGCTTACCGATAAATTCCATCTCAACTTGGGAGGAATTTGTCACCGTTTTTCTCAAGAAATTTTTCCCTATTCACAAAACGGTAAAGCTTAGGAACAGCATTCAGAATTTCAAAATTATCCCGGGAGAGCCATTCTGGAAATACTTTGACCGATTTAAAGGTCTTTTAATCCAATGTCCTCATCACGGTCTAGAAAAATGGCGATTGTGCCAAGTCATATATGAAGGATTAGACTATTCTTCAAAAACATCTTTAGAATCGATGTGTCAGGAAGATTTTATGAGAAAAAACGCAGATGAAGCTTGGGAATTTTTAGAGAGTTTATCCGAGAAAACAATACAGTGGGAAAATTGTGATGACATGATTTCATCTGTTTCCCAATCTAAGTCTAGTGGTCTTTCCCTGGAGTCAAACATTGCATCTGAAGCGAAGATGGCGACGATTCTGCGGAGGTTAGAAGCCTTAGAAGTTAAGGAACGAGCTCCGGCTCAAATCAATCATATTTCTGCCCCGGGATGTCATAACTGTCAGTCTCCTACCCACGTTTCAGAGGAATGTCCTCTTCTAGGAAACAACCATGCTTTAGAACAGATGAACGCTGCATTCCAGCGCCCTAGAAATGATTCATTTTCTTCAACCTACAATCCAGGTTGGAGAAATCATCCCAATTTTGCTTGGAACCAAGGAAATTCTCATGGAAACCAAAACTTTATTCCCGCGTCGAACCAACAATTCCCTAGGGGAAACACTGTCCCATTCAACGCACCGAACAATTTTTCTAACCCACCTTTTCCAAACCAACATCCTCATCCTCACCAGCCTACAAATCAATCAAATTCTGATCATGAAAAACGTTTGAGTATCTTAGAAAAGGGTTTAGAAGCTATGATCAAAGCTTTTACACAAACTACCAACATGTTGACCCAATCATCCACCACTCTAAATTCATTCATGCAAACCACCGGCCAAGTGCTCAACTCGAACACACAAGCCATAGCCCGGTTAGAAACCCAACTTGGGCAACTAGCCGCTGCCGTGAGTGAGAGAGAAAAAGGAAAATTTCCAAGTCAACCTGGTTGCAACCCTAAAGACACTGGATCCAGTTCCAACAATCCAGCTCAACTGAATGCAATTCACACTCTGAGATCAGGAAAACAAGTAGACAATCAAGTTATAATGCCACCGGATCAAACCCCTTCTCCCATTCAAAACACTCCTTCTGATAAAGAAATTCCTTCCGATGACCAAAACGCTGAACTTGAGATTGAGCCTGATCTAGATAGGTATAGGCCTGTTGCCCCCTTTCCAGATAGACTCAAACCTAGGAAAAACTCCCCGCAGGTTGAGAAAATCCTAGAAACGTTTAAACAGGTCAAGATCAACATCCCTCTCTTAGATGCAATCGAACAAATCCCTTCTTATGCAAAGTTCTTGAAGGACTTATGCACTAAGAAAAGAACCACCAACGTCCCCAAGAAAGTCTTCTTAGCTGCCAACCTCAGTGAAATTTTTTCGAAACCCATGCCATTGAAATACAAGGACCCTGGTTGTCCCACAATTCCTTGCATCATAGGTAACACTCACATTGATAAGGCACTTCTAGACTTGGGAGCTAGCATCAACCTCCTTCCTTATTCAGTCTATCAACAGCTAGGTGTAGGAGAACTTAAACCTACAAGATGTACCCTACAGTTAGCTGATAGATCTGTAAAAATTCCCAAAGGAGAGGTAGAGGATGTTCTGATCAAAGTTGGAGAGTTCATTTTCCCTGTTGATTTTATTGTCTTGGAAACGCAGCCCGTTTCCAATCTCAAAAATCAAATCCCTATCGCTCCCGGAAGACCGTTCTTAGCCACCTCAAATGCTTTGATAAACTGTAGAACCGGTCAGATGAAACTATCTTTTGGGAATATGACTGTTGATCTTAATATTTTCAACTTAGGGAGACAGCCTAGTGATCCATCTGATGAACCCATGGAAGTAAATTTCATTCAAGGAATATCCAGTGAACAACAAGAGGGAGAGTGTGAGTCTGATTCAAATGCATCTGATTTAATGATTAAGGAGCTTTCTGATGACGAACTAGAGATAGAACCGCTGGTCAATTATGTTTTTGCTGTTGGCCAGCAACGAGAACCTTTAGAGATAGAACCCCGAGTCCAGCTTCGCCCATCTGTGGAGGAACCCCCTAAGTTAGAGCTCAAACATCTACCCGAAAATCTAGAGTATGCCTACTTAGGGGAGAACGAGTCTTTACCAGCTATCATTTCTTCTGAGTTGACTACTGGTCAAAAGGAAGCTCTCTTAGCTGTTTTAAGAGAGAATAGGGAAGCCATTGGATGGACCATGGCTGATATCAAAGGGATTAGTCCAACCATTGTTCAATACCGAATCCATTTGATAGATGATGCCAAACCTACTAGAGATGTAGGTTAAACTCAGTGATGAAAGAAGCCGTTAGGAAAGACATTCTGAAATGTCTCGATCATGGGATCATTTATCCCATTTCTGATAGTTCATGGGTGAGTCCGGTCCAAGTTGTTCCAAAGAAATCTGGGATCACCGTGATCCAAAATGAGGCTAATGAGCTGATTCCCACTCGGATCCAAACTGGATGGCGAGTCTGTATTGACTACAGAAAACTCAACTTGGCCACTCGGAAAGATCACTTCCCTCTTCCTTTCCTTGACCAAATGTTAGAGCGTTTAGCAGGACATGAGTTCTATTATTTCCTGGATGGATATTCAGGATACAATCAAATCCCTATCGCTCCCGAAGATCAGGAGAAAACCACCTTCACTTGCCCGTATGGAACATTCGCATACCGATGCATGCCTTTTGGCCTGTGCAATGCACCGGCCACATTCCAACGTTGCATGATCAGTATTTTTTCCGACATGGTAGAGCGATTTCTCGAAATTTTCATGGATGACTTTTCCATTTTTGGTGACACATTTTCCCAATGTTTGCATCATCTTAAACTGGTCCTAGAACGGTGTAGGGAGAAAAATCTGACTCTCAATTGGGAGAAATGTCATTTCATGGTCAAACAAGGCATTGTCTTAGGACATGTAGTTTCCAATAGGGGAATCGAAGTGGACAAAGCTAAGGTAGATCTCATTTCCAATCTCCCTCCTCCCAAAACTGTCAAAGATGTCAGATCGTTTCTTGGTCATGCTGGTTTTTACCGACGTTTCATCAAGGATTTCAGCAAAATTGCTAGACCCTTGACCAATCTCTTAGCCAAGGATACATCATTTGTCTTCTCCCCCGACTGCCTCAAAGCTTTCGAATATCTGAAAAAGGAGCTAACCACAGCTCCTATCATTCATGCACCGGACTGGACCTTACCATTCGAACTGATGTGTGATGCATCTGATTCTGCGATTGGAGCTGTTTTAGGACAACGGTTTGATGGAAAACCGCATGTGATCTACTACGCCAGTAGGACTCTGAATGATGCCCAGCAAAACTACTCTGTCACAGAGAAAGAGTTTTTAGCTGTAGTCTTTGCCTTAGAAAAATTCAGGTCCTACCTCATCGGTTCCTTAACCAAAGTTTTCACTGATCATGCCGCACTAAAGTATCTTTTGACCAAAAAGGATGCTAAAGCACGGCTCATTAGATGGATTCTCCTTCTTCAAGAGTTTGACATTCAAATTCTTGACAGAAGGGGAACAGAGAACCCCGTAGCAGATCACCTCTCTCGACTCCCAAATGCACCAACATCAACCGTTCCAATCAATGAACATTTTCCAGATGAACAACTCCTAGAAATCCAATCTGTTCCCTGGTTCGCCGACATTGTGAACTACATAGTCATGAACCAGATCCCTTCTCATTGGTCCAAACAGGATAGATCCCGTTTTCTCTCCCAAGTAAAATACTTTTACTGGGATGATCCATATCTGTTCAAATACTGTCCTGATCAGATCTTTAGGAGGTGTGTTCCCACTGAAGAAACTAGGAGTGTTATATCCTTTTGTCATGAGCAAGCATGTGGGGGCCACTTTGGCCCAAGAAAAACAGCTAAAAAAGTTCTCCAGTCTGGGCTATATTGGCCCACTCTCTTCAAGGATTCATTCGAGTTTTGCAAAACCTGTAACCGCTGTCAGCTTTTAGGGAAGGTCACTAGGAGAAATATGATGCCTTTACAACCCATCTTATCTGTTGAACTTTTTGATCTGTGGGGTATCGATTTCATGGGACCATTTCCAAATTCCTTTGGAAATGTCTACATTCTAGTAGCCGTTGAATACATGTCAAAATGGGTTGAGGCGGTAGCTTGCAAAACTAATGACAACAAGGTCGTTGTCAAGTTTTTGAAAGAGAACATTTTTGCCCGGTTTGGAGTACCTCGAGCGATCATCAGTGATAACGGTACACATTTCTGTAACCGTTCTTTCGAGGCTTTGATGAGGAAATATTCAATCACACACAAATTGTCAACTCCTTATCACCCCCAAACCAGTGGACAAGTAGAGGTCACAAACAGGCAGATCAAACAAATCTTAGAAAAAACAGTTAATCATAACAGAAAAGATTGGTCTGTAAAATTGTGTGATGCTCTGTGGGCATATAGAACAGCTTTTAAGGCCAATTTAGGGATGTCACCATACAGACTGGTATTCGGGAAAGCTTGTCACCTACCAGTAGAATTGGAACATTGAGCAATGTGGGCAATAAAACAGTTAAATTTTGACTCAGACTCAGCAGGTAAGAACAGATTGCTCCAAATAAATGAGTTGGAAGAAATTCGGAATGATGCATACATAAACTCAAAAATTTACAAAGAGAAAACAAAAATTTTTCATGACAAATCAATTTTGCGAAAAAATTTCTCTCCAGGACAGAAAGTTTTATTGTACAATTCAAAATTGCATCTTTTTCCGGGAAAATTAAGATCAAGATGGACTGGTCCATTTTTTGTTAAACAAGTTTTTCCACATGGAGCTGTCGAGATAGAAAATCCTAAAAATGGTAATATTTTTAAAATAAATGGTCAACGTCTGAAACCATTTTTAGAATTTTCTACGCTCGGAGAGGAAGAGGTGTTGGTTCTTCATGAACCTCATTATCTATAAAAAAAAAAAAACTAATTTTCCTTTTGTTTCTTAAAAGAAAAAAAATTCTTTTGTTTCTTATAAAAAAAACAAATTTTTTTTTTGAATAAGTAACATAAATAAATAAATAA
>NC_033795.1:53024214-53062132 GCF_001876935.1 Asparagus officinalis
ATGGAAACCAAAACTTCATTCCTGCGTCGAACCAACAATTCCCTAGGGGAAATACTGTCCCATTCAACTCACCAAACAATTTCCAACAAGCTAACCCAGTTTTTCTAACCCAACATCCTCATCCTCATCAGCCTACAAATCCTTCAAATTCTGATCATGACAAACGTTTAAGTGTCTTAGAAAAGGGTTTAGAAGCTATGATCAAAGCTTCTACACAAACTACCAACATGTTGACCCAATCATCCACCACTCTAAATTCATTCATGCAAACCACCGGCCAAGTGCTCAACTCGAACACACAAGCCATAGCCCGGTTAGAAACCCAACTTGGGCAACTAGCCGCTGCCGTGAGTGAGAGAGAAAAAGGAAAATTTCCAAGTCAACCTGTTGCAAACCCTAAAGACACTGGATCCAGTTCCAACAACCCAGCTCAACTGAATGCAATTCACACTCTGAGATCAGGAAAACAAATAGACAATCAGGTTAGAATGCCACCGGATCAAACCCCTTCTCCCATTCAAAACACTCCTTCCGATGAAGCAATTCCTTCCGATGACCAAAATGCTGAACTTGAGATTGAGCCTGATCTAGATAGGTATAGGCCCGTTGCCCCCTTTCCAGATAGACTCAAACCTAGGAAAAACTCCCCGCAGGTTGAGAAAATCCTAGAAACGTTTAAACAGGTCAAGATCAACATCCCTCTCCTAGATGCAATCGAACAAATTCCCTCTTATGCAAAGTTCTTGAAGGACTTATGCACTAAGAAAAGAACCACCAATGTCCCCAAGAAAGTCTTCTTAGCTGCCAACCTCAGTGAAATTTTTTCGAAACCAATGCTGTTAAAATATAAGGACCCTGGTTGTCCCACAATTCCATGCGTCATAGGTAACACTCACATTGATAAGGCACTTCTAGACTTGGGAGCCAGCGTCAACCTCCTTCCGTATTCGGTCTATCAACAGCTAGGTGTAGGAGAACTTAAACCTACAAGATGCACTCTACAGTTAGCTGATAGATCTGTAAAAATTCCCAAAGGAGAGGTAGAGGATGTTCTGATCAAAGTTGGAGAGTTCATTTTCCCTGTTGATTTTATTGTCTTGGAAACGCAGCCCGTTTCCAATCTCAAAAGTCAAATCCCCGTCATTCTAGGAAGACCGTTCTTAGCCACCTCAAATGCTTTGATAAACTGTAGAACCGGTCAGATGAAACTATCTTTTGGGAATATGACTGTTGACCTCAATATCTTCAACTTAGGGAGACAACCTAGTGATCCATCTGATGAACCCATGGAAGTGAATTTCATTCAAGGAATATCCAGTGAACAACAAGAGGGAGAGTGTGAGTCTGATTCAAATGCATCTGATTTAATGATTGAGGAGCTTTCTGATGACGAACTTGAGATAGAACCGCTGGTCAATTATGTTTTTGCTGTTGGCCAGCAACGAGAACCTTTAGAGATAGAACCCCGAGTCCAGCTTCGCCCATCTGTGGAGGAACCCCCTAAGTTAGAGCTCAAACATCTACCCGAAAATCTAGAGTATGCCTACTTAGGGGAGAACGAGTCTTTACCAGCTATCATTTCTTCTGAGTTGACTACTGGTCAAAAGGAAGCTCTCTTAGCTGTTTTAAGAGAGAATAGGGAAGCCATTGGATGGACCATGGCTGATATCAAAGGGATTAGTCCAACCATTGTTCAATACCGAATCCATTTGATAGATGATGCCAAACCTACTAGAGATGCTCAACGTAGGTTAAACCCAGTGATGAAAGAAGCCGTTAGGAAAGACATTTTGAAATGTCTCGATCATGGGATCATTTATCTCATTTCTGATAGTTTATGGGTGAGTCCAGTCCAAGTTGTTCCAAAGAAATCTGGGATCACCGTGATCCAAAATGAGGCTAATGAGCTGATTCCCACTCGGATCCAAACTGGATGGCGAGTCTGTATTGACTACCGAAAACTCAACTTAGCCACTCGGAAAGATCACTTCCCTCTTCCTTTCATTGACCAAATGTTAGAGCGTTTAGCAGGACATGAGTTCTATTATTTCCTGGATGGATATTCAGGATACAATCAAATCCCTATCGCTCCCGAAGATCAGGAGAAAACCACCTTCACTTGCCCGTATGGAACATTCGCATACCGATGCATGCCTTTTGGCCTGTGTAACGCACCGACCACATTCCAACGTTGCATGATCTATATTTTTTCTGACATGGTAGAGCGATTTCTCGAAATTTTCATGGATGACTTTTCCATTTTTGGTGACATATTTTCCCAATATTTGCATCATCTTAAACTGGTCCTAGAACGGTGTAGGGAGAAAAATCTAACTCTCAATTGGGAGAAATGTTATTTCATGGTCAAACAAGGCATTGTCTTAGGACATGTAGTTTCCAATAGTGGAATTAAAGTGGACAAAGCTAAGGTAGATCTCATTTCCAATCTCCCTCCTCCCAAAACTGTCAAAGATGTCAGATCGTTTCTTGGTCATGCTGGTTTTTACCGACGTTTCATCAAGGATTTCAGCAAAATTGCTAGACCCTTAACCAATCTCTTAGCCAAGGATACGTCATTTGTCTTCTCTCCCGACTGCCTCAAAGCTTTTGAATATCTGAAAAAGGAGCTAACCACAGCTCCTATCATTCATGCACCGGACTGGACCTTACCCTTCGAACTGATGTGTGATGCATCTGATTCTGCGATTGGTGCTGTTTTAGGACAACGGTTTGATGGAAAACCGCATGTGCTCTACTACGCCAGTAGGACTCTGAATGATGCCCAGCAAAACTACTCTGTCACAGAGAAAGAGTTTTTAGCTGTAGTCTTTGCCTTAGAAAAATTCAGGTCCTACCTCATCGGTTCCTTAACCAAAGTTTTTACTGATCATGCCGCACTAAAGTATCTTTTGACCAAAAAGGATGCTAAAGCACGGCTCATTAGATGGATTCTCCTTCTTCAAGAGTTTGACATTCAAATTCTTGACAGAAGGGGAACAGAGAACCCCGTAGCAGATCACCTCTCTCGACTCCCAAATGCACCAACATCAACCGTTCCAATCAATGAACATTTTCCAGATGAACAACTCCTAGAAATCCAATTTGTTCCCTGGTTCGCCGACATTGTGAACTACATAGTCATGAACCAGATCCCTTCTCATTGGTCCAAACAGGATAGATCCCGTTTTCTCTCCCAAGTAAAATACTTTTACTGGGATGATCCATATCTGTTCAAATACTGTCCTGATCAGATCTTTAGGAGGTGTGTTCCCACAGAAGAAACTAGGAGTGTTCTATCATTTTGTCATGAACAAGCCTGTGGGGGCCACTTTGGTCCTAGAAAAACAGCTGAAAAAGTTCTCCAATCTGGGCTGTATTGGCCCACTCTCTTTAAGGATTCATTCGAGTTTTGCAAAACCTGTAACCGCTGTTAGCTTTTAGGGAAGGTCACTAGAAGAAATATGATGCCGTTACAACCCATATTATCTGTTGAATTTTTTGATCTGTGGGGTATCGATTTCATGGGACCATTTCCAAATTCCTTTGGAAATGTCTATATTCTAGTAGCCATTGAATACATGTCAAAATGGGTTGAGGCGGTAGCTTGCAAAACTAATGACAACAAGGTCGTTGTTAAGTTTTTGAAAGAGAACATTTTTGCCCGGTTTGGAGTACCTCGAGCGATCATCAGTGATAACGGTACACATTTATGTAACCGTTCTTTTGAGGCTCTGATGAGGAAATATTCAATCACACACAAATTGTCAACTCCTTATCACCCCCAAACCAGTGGACAAGTAGAGGTCACAAACAGGCAGATCAAACAAATCTTAGAAAAAACAGTTAATCATAATAGAAAAGATTGGTCTGTAAAATTGTGTGATGCTCTGTGGGCGTATAGAACAGCTTTTAAGGCTAATTTGGGGATGTCACCATACAGATTAGTGTTTGGGAAAGCTTGCCACCTACCAGTAGAATTAGAACATCGAGCAATGTGGGCAATAAAGCAGTTAAATTTTGACTCAGACTCCGCAGGTAAAAACAGATTGCTCTAAATAAATGAGTTGGAAGAAATTCGGAATGATGCATACATAAACTCAAAAATTTACAAAGAGAAAACGAAGAATTTTCATGACAAATCAATTTTGCGAAAAAAGTTCTCTCCAGGACAAAAAGTTTTATTATACAATTCAAAATTGCATCTTTTTTCAGGAAAATTGAGATCAAGATGGACAGGTCCATATTTTGTCAAACAAGTTTTTCCGCATGGGGCTGTCGAGATAGAAAATCCTAAAAATGGTAACATTTTTAAAATAAATGGTCAACGTCTGAAACCATTTTTAGAATTTTCTACGCTCGGAGAGGAAGAGGTGTTGGTTCTTCATGAACCTCATTATCAATAAATTAAAAAAACATAACAAAATTTGAATAAGTAACATAGGTTAAAAAAATGAAAAAAATGAAAAAAAATTACTTACAATTTTTCTATTTTGATTTCTTCATCCTCATACTAACAGTAATTGCAGATCCTTATCATTATTGTCAACCAAACAACTGTAAGTTCTTCAATTTTATCTGCTTTACTTTGTGCTTCAGCGAATTTGCATTGAGGACAATGCAAAATTTAGGTGTGGGGGGTGAGAAATACATATTTTCCTCTTTATTTTACCTTTTTAGTTGCATTTTTCTTTCTTTTTGTTAAAAAAATATAAAAATATTGTCACTTGCCAAATTAATAGAGTTAAGTAATAATTGATCAAATTGATAGATTTTAAATTTTCTAAGTCTTAGTTAGTGGTATATTCAAGTTCACCTTTTAATACTTAATGACCTAAGCCCAATTGGGTTGGGATTCATTGGCCCAAAACTCGTTAAATGGTCACTTAGAAAGCCCGTTAAAATAGAAAACAATCACCAAGAATTAGAGAGTGGAAAATATATATATATATATATATATAACACTAACCATTTTTGTTATATATATTGTTGTTTTGTATATAAGGTCTTGAAAACTAATTTTTGATCAAGAGACTTGAAAGTTATTTAAAACAAAGAGTTGGCATGTTCTTTTCAAAAAATTTTAATTAAATTTCTAAGATTTGACTTGGTTTTGTATTGCTATAATGAAAAAGATTTTCTAAGGGATTTACATTGGAGTTATATATAAAAACGTTTTCTTGATTATTAACTAGCTTCAATTAGAATGACTAAATATATCAAGGAAATCTGTTATTTCTGACTTATTTAACTTGGCAAGTTGACCGAATTTTGTAGGTATATTCACTGCAAACCCTCACGAGACTACAACTCGTCCACTAGGGTAACCTAGGGGTTTAAAGGCTTGTTTTATATGCTAAATACAACCGCGATTCCTGCGAAGGTGAGTTAGAATTTTCTTTGCTAGAGGACTAGCAAAAGTTTAGGTATGAGGGTATTTGATAATCATATTTTTATTACAATTTTATATCATTATTATCTATTTTACATGAATAAATATACCATTAATAATTGTTGTTTGCATATAAATGAATGAAAATATAAATAAATATTATTAAATGTAAAAACCCCTTAATAATCTCTCTTCTCTATTTTTAAGCAATTTAGAAGTCCATCAAGCAAAAGCCCACAAATGAATGCTATGAAGCAAGGCCAAAAATCCTCCTACACATCATGCTCAAGAAGAATCCACAAAGGCCCAAAGCCCATCAAGAAAAATGATTACACCAAAAAGTTGGAATTGACTTGGATGCAAAGAGTGGAATTAACTGGACTTGGTTGCAAAATGGTTCTCCAATCAAAAACTTGATTGCTGCATGTGTACAAGTGGGCCGAATTGCTTTAAATCAAATGAAATGCTACTTGTGTACAAGTGGGCCGGACTTTGTAAATGAAATGAAATATGGACTTGTGTACAAGTGGGCCGGACTTTGGGCATATGGACCGGACTTCACTTTGCTGCTGCAACTTGATTTATTTTTGGATTTTGATTTTCTTTTGAAAATCAAATAAATCATATGGGCCTCTTATGGTAGAGAAGAACAAAAAGCAAATTCAATGGTGGAGATTGTTGCTTGGGGCTCAAGACAAATCCAATGGCTCATATTCATTGAAGATTACTATAAATAGGGGTAGAGAGTGAGGGGTTAGAGGTGTGAAAATTTTGTAAACTCCTTTTGGAGAGGAGGGCTACTCTTAATTGAGAAGGCCTTCCAAAAATTGTAACTTTAGTTGCAATTAATAAAAATAATTTTTTCCTCTTTAAATTTGTTCTTTCTCCTCTTGTTGAATGATGAGGATAGAGATGAAGAACAATTTGAAGGTTTACATTTCTTTTCTCTTTTATTTCTTTTTAGTAATTTCTTTATTATTACTTATTAGTTAGATTTAAATTCATGCTTGTAGTGTAGATTTACTTTCTTGTCTTTTTATTTCTTTTTGCGCTTTAATTTGTAGAATAGATTTATTTTCTTGCATTTAATTTTTGTAATATATTTTATAGTTTAGATTTTATTTTCTTTGTAGTTAGATTTATTTCTTGTTCATAGTTTAAAATTTTCTTTTCTTTTTATTTTTGTAATTAGTTCTTTTTCTTGTTTTTAAAGATGTGAATTTAATATTTGTAAGAATCTTAGAATTGTATGAAACTAGTCTAATTTCCTTTATATTGTATGAATTATTCTCTTGCACTTAAAATATTCATGTTTAGGATAATCAACTAGAGAACTAATCGGTAGAAGAAGAATTTGATAATCTATGCTTATCTTAAATGGTTTGATAGGTTATGCTTATGAATTCTAGGATTATTATCATGTTGTTGTTCTTATCATGAATAGTAATTTTGACTTAGATGATAATTTGATAGGTTACACTTTCCTTAAATGGTTTGATAATCTATGCTTAATAAATTTAAGTTAAAATATGATAAAAAGAGAATAGTTAATATTTTGTAATTGAAATTGGTTAGTGGATTATATTCTAGATTTCTTACCTCTTTTGAATCCTTCATCTTAACTTTCTTAAAATTTCTTTTCATTTTTGGTTTTATTTTTTGATTTTATTAATTCTTATTTCTTGCCTTGTGATTTCATTTATTCTTTAATTGTTCCTTCTCTCCTCTAAAATTCAATTTATTATCTTTTGCAAATATTCATAACAATCACTCAACAAAATCACACTTATTCTTTATTCCTAATTCTCATACACAAAAAATAAGAACCATTTCTAATAATCTCTTAAGTTCACCTTCCTCGTGGGATCGATATTTTTTATACTATAACTTGATAAATTGTGCACTTGCAATTTTGGTACATAATTATGCCGCATCATCAATATTATCACAAAATTGCATATTCTATGCAATATATATTTAAACATAATATAGTATGAAACATATGAGGATATATATTAATGTATATTTTTTTTATATCTATATAGTTAAATCAAAACACAATAATAAATATGAAATATGTAATCTCATATTTATAAACATGAAAACTCAAAACTATGTAAGTATATATATAACTATATATATACATAGAAACCAAACATATATGTTTATATGAAACTATATATACATGGAAACCAAAAACTAAATTGTGTGTGTGTGTATATATATATATATATATATATATATAAACCAAAACTTGTGTTGTATATATATATATAACTATATATATACAAGGAAACTAATATAATGTGTGTGTATATATGATTGAGCTTAAAGTACTAACACATATAATATAAGAACCTAAACTACATATACCCAAGCTTGTGATATTCAACGAAGCTCTATCTTGGTACACTTGCGGATGAAGCTTGAACTTAGATCTTCAACTTTGAATTGCAACGA
This sequence comes from Asparagus officinalis, assembly GCF_001876935.1. Lineage (NCBI taxonomy): Eukaryota > Viridiplantae > Streptophyta > Magnoliopsida > Asparagales > Asparagaceae > Asparagus > Asparagus officinalis. Next base: position 53,032,064 of record NC_033795.1, read on the forward strand.
TTCACTCCACAATTCTGCCAACCTCCATTGGATATGATCATGAATGCACAATTCCATCCATCATCCAACATATTGTTTGCCTAGAACAAATATAAAATACAAACACTAGACAAACAACATTAGTGGTAAATTGTTTCTTAAACATCATCAAAACAAAGAGACCAACAATTTGAAGGCCAAGTAATTATTCACTCATCAAATTATAAACCCCACATAATAATTAGATAATTTGTTACTTTAACGTGACTCTTTTATAGCTTACAAATCCTTGAGCACTCTATGTTCCTGGATGGAAACCTTGGCTCATTCCATGAAAACATCTAGTAGCAAAGTAGTGGCAATTTATGTGTTTATTGGAATTACATAGGAATTTCAACTGCAAAAACAGGTTCTCCCAATTTACACTTATTTTATGTACACAGAAACCTTTACCAACCTATATGCAATGCTGAAATAACACGTAAAAATTATTTTAGTAAGCTAATAAAAAAACTTCTAAAGTTCCTTACCCTTTAGCAGTCGTTCAACATCACATAAAGTGAATGCTCCCAAAATGGACGTCATTGTTTGTGCAAAAAAGCTTATGTCTTGACAATATAGGATACAACACTTCCATTGGTTTATAACCAATAAAAAGTGAAACTACAAGTCAAACAACTGAAAATTTTAACATAGGTGAAGTATAGTCAGTTACTTCACATAATTGTCAGAAATCAAAGTAAATTTGTCCCGACCCCTCGGTTCATGTCATATATAGTTGTGTTATATCACAAATTAATCCATAGTATTTAGCTATAATCTATTGGAACCCAAAAACCAAGCCAATATCATATCATTAGTAGAACTCTATCATGCCCGCACTAATCAAGTACACTGTTGACCACTATAACCTCAGCTTTGCCTGTAAGTTCTTGATTTCTGTTTATAGAAAGTAGATGCAAATAACTTTCATGATCCAATAATGGTGGTTTCAGAAAAGAAGTAAATGCAGCATGAGGATTGAGGACAGTTGGAAGAGAGAAGAATTCATTCCCTATCACTATGCAGCATCAAGGTTGAGTGGAGATATTGAGAGAGGAAAAGTTTTTTTGACTTATATAATTTGGATTTGGATAATTGGTTCTCATCTGATCTACTTTATTCATGTGTTACTATGCTTAAACATGCCACATGCTCGTTTTTGACACAGTGTATCCAGCCTAAGTTATCACGCACTGTTCGGTACTTCAACACTTAATTTGGCGTGCCCAAGCCTAAATTGGATAGTGTGTATACCTCCTCACCTTAGGTGGAAACCTAAGTAGAAGTCCAAGCTACTTTCAAAACAAGTGTCTTTGACACAATTAAAAAAACTCATGCAGCTTATCTACACTTGAGATAAAGGTATAATAGACATAAAAAATATTGTTCTTTCTTTATCCACTACTGTAAGTCTATAATGGACATCAAAAGTAGTAATATTTATTAAATGATCCTCAATCACTTGATCTCATGAATTATACAATTCATACTTAGCTCATCAAACATGAAGCCGGAGAAGAAAATCATTTCCTCATAATAGAAGACAAGCGTTAAGAAAAAAACGTTTCTCCATCATCCATTTTAAAAATTCTTAAGTTCAAGTGCTATATCAATTCTTAACTATAGACTTATAGTAAAGATTTAGATTAAAGCCATTCCATTCTTCAAAAATGGTCAGCACAATATCACTCCTAAACGTTGATGATATAAGGCATCAAGGATTGAGAACCCACTACTTGCACACTTCACAAAATGATGGAATTATGTGAAAAAACAACCAACATGTTATAATCTTAAGAGGATCATACACAATCAACCATATGATTGACTAACATATGACGGTTGGGCTTAATCTCAGCCAGTATCATGAAGCGAGTTTTTCATTATAGCGAAAAACCAATTGTTAAATAAATGTACTTCTAAATGCAAGAAAATAAGGTTATGGCCAGAAGTCCATTGCTTACCTCTACTACAGGTTTCGCGACAGCCTCATAAACTCTCTTTTGAGATGAATTTTCTGTAAGAACCTCGTCAAATATATAGGACTCAGAACTCTAATTGTTTTTTCTCAACTTTATCCTTTTCAACTGCATGCACCAGACCAAACAATATATATGAGTATAAACATAAGCAAGTGAGGTAACAGTTAGACAAGACAATTTGATAGAATGCAACTTGTATAAAATCATAAAACATTACAATCGATGATTATCACAGATAGGATTTATTTTTATATAAAGATTATAGCAATTTCAATATCCTGGAGGGGGGGAAGAGAGGCCAAAAACCTCAGGCTGTAACTCGATACAGTCAATAAAATCTGTTCCATAACCAACATCGTCAGCATTTTTAGGCCGGAGTCTAATGGCAACTCGCACTCTCTCAGAATCTATCATAAGAGCAAGAAACATACATTAGTTTTCTAGGAGATGACATACCAACTATTTAACATGCAATTTGAGAAGTAGAAATAGGTCAAGTTTGCAATAGCTTTGATAGAAATAGAATAATTGTAATGTTGCTGAATGAAACTTAACCAACATCAGATAATTTTCCATATAAAGAATGGAAATCAACCTACTTGCCAAACAGAATAATTGAAATTACCAAATGGATTTCATCATACCATATAAATAAATCATCTTATGCCTTCACATAGACTTAATCCGCTGATTCTGCTCTAGAGGTAATCTGAGGACTGCTTGTTTGTCACATGAATGGTAAGTCAATCTACCTGCTAAATATTTTGTCTACAAGTGCAGATATTTTGGAGGTTTGATCAAAAAAAAAAAAAAAGAAGAAAAAAAAACATAGAAGAAATTAACCAATCATAACAGAAATTAAACACACAAGGAAAAAAAATCCACATTCAGATCAACAGTAGATCAGAACCAAAATAGATTAGAACCTAAGTAAATCATAAGTGAATTATAACAACAACCAACCTCAATTGAGCATGAACTCCAAAAGCGTCGTCTTTGCTCCATTAAATTGTAGCCCACTACGTGTATCTTATAGAGGTAGTTCTGGGGGGGGGGGTGAGAACGAAAGAATCCGGAAGAATCAGAGGAAAGGCGGAGGGGGCGGGGTTGAGAACGAAGAATCAGAGTAAGAGAGAACGGAGAATCGAAAGAGACATAGGGGAAAGACGGCAGGTGCGGGGGGTGGGTGGAGCGGGCGGAATATAGTACGGTAATGAGGAGCGGGGCAGATGAGGGATGAGGAGGCAGAGGATGTCATCCGTTTCTTCATTCGTTTCCTGAAAAACGAAAGAATCGGACCGGTCGGAGTGAATCAGGCGCGGGGGGGGGGGGGGGGGGGGGTAGGGGTGCGGGGTATGGGAGAGGGATCAAAGGACAGGGATTATTGATTATTATCATATAATTTTTCTAGGTAAGTCATGAATTATGGGGCTAAAAATAGAATTAATAAAATTAGAAAGGGTAAAATAGGTATGCAAAAGTTTTGACACTTGTTTTCTCTTTTAGAAGTAGTATAGATTAATAATAAAAGGGATTACACATGTGATGATGATAAGCGGGCAACAAACCGCGTCGCTAATCCTTTCTCAATTGCAAAACCCAACCTATAAAACACGTACTTAGCAAACCCTGCTGTCGTCATAATCTTATTCATGAATTTATGTACCCTCCTGAGGAACTCTACTGCATCAGCTACAAGGAAACCAAACGTATCGAAAGCAAACGGGATAAAGTTGTGGTAGTTGTCCTTGCAAGTTTGATCATGTTTGCCCACCTTTATTTCTGCTGCTCTATCCGTTGCATGCCCAACCTTGAACTCTCCATTACCAAACCCCACCAATGGAGACACCCTAGTAAATCAACACAAGCGTGCTTCCCCCCGCTCTAACTGTAGACAAGAACGTCCGCCAACCTTAGAGTAGATCTAGCATCTCTAGGAGGAGTGAGGAAGTTTATCGGCGCTTCCTTCTTTGATAGGATCCCTACTCTTTAGAGGATATCATACAAGACATCTCTAACCAAGTTGTGCATGTACTTGAACCCCGACTGCTTCTGACAGTGGATGTCATGCTCTCTAAAAGAATCCAGCTACGTTCTACAACAAACTGGGCACACTTTACCCTCCACGAACAAAGGAACCAACAACCTGTACCTAAGGATGGCCTGGTACTCCCCCGGAGTCATACACTGCCACAATCCCTCAATAGGTGTGTCCAACAAGAAATCCTGGGCGAGCTTTGCTCACAGGCACTCAACAATCGCATCATGCCTCTCTGAAAGGCCAAACTCCGTCGATAGATCTCTACAAACGCCACCATAAAAGATGTCTGTCAAGTAATGCATTGGTTTTGGGGGACAGACCCTTTAGTGGTGATTTGAAGAAGGTCAACCTCAGGTAGCTTGGCTTGAAGAAAGGCCCGGGCGGAAGTAAAATGCCCACCTATAGAAACCTCACCACAACCACTCAAAATGTGGTCTTGGAGCTCAATGGAGTGAATCTGAGAGGCCATAAAAGAAAACTGTATGGCATCGACCGCTGCATAGACCCCTAACCCGCCCGCCTTGATAGGTAAAGAGGCCAGCCTCCATTGGAGATCCTCAAAGCCTGGGCCTTCGGATGTGACAATGCTCTCGACTGACCTCCGAAGCGTAATATCAAACCGAGTCGCCGCCTGAGCAAAGAGTTGTGGCGGGCAAGTTCTCAAGGCAAAATACAACTTAGACAAACCCGCACAAGCCCTCAAAAGGACGAGCTCGCACTGTGGATCCCTAAGTTGGTCTAACGCTCCCATTAACTGAGTCGCCCTCTTCGCTACTAACCCACCAACAAACCCCTCATCCATGCTAACTGCTCCACCGAAAAGCCTTACTCCATCAGGAGGCCGATCGATGCCCAAGGGAAAAAGTCCCTCCAACAAACTCCTAGGATCCGGTGAGGGCCAGAATAATTTAGTTTTGGTGACATTGAGGTCCAACCCGAGCCTTGGGCCTTCAGTCTCGATCACCTTATATGCCTTAGCAGTCTCCAAAGTATCCCCGATCAAGGACCCATCGTCCAAGTACCAAGCATGAAGAGTCAACTTGCACTCTTCCTGCACTCGAAGAATCAATGGGTGAAGCATGAGCGTGAATAACAGAGGCCCTAATGGATCCACCTGCTGGATCCCCCGAGCAGACCAAATGAAATTCACCCCCAAATATAGTCAAACAGGCTACACATATAGAAATTCCACCCAAGGAGAGATCGTCAAACACTTAAGGCGCACTTCCTGCAACATACTACTCCTGTTGACCAAGTTAAATGCATTCCGAAAGTCGACTAAAAGCATGGAGAGTGAGTCCTCCGCATGATGGACATCAACGAACCTATTAACCGCATGCAAAACTGCTTCTGCCCCTCCTGAGACTCACACCCCAAATTGAAAATCTCCAAAATAACTCGCCATGTCCTTCCACACCTTTTTCATGGCCACTTTAGTGCCGAAACGCCTCCAAATGGTACCTACCGCAATCGGCCTTATGCCCCCATCACTCTTCAACAACGGAGTGAGGGGAGCACTAGCAATAAACTCCACCAAGGAGGCCGAACAACGCCCTTGCAACCACAAATTAACCACTGGAGTGAGAGTCGCTAGAAGGTCGTTAGCAATAGTGGACTCCGGACCACAAAGTGCATCTAACAAGTGCTGGACTCGAAGGCCATCACGGCCACAAGAGGTCCCCTCAGGGAAGGACCGTATGCAATGGAGAACCTCCCCGCAGTCCACTAAGAGTGGCTCTTGGTCATACCCAAAAGCTGGCAACACCGGAGGAGGCGCTGAAGGGTGCTTGTCCTTAAGGGACTGACATGTCTACGGGGTGTCTGGTGCAACTCCCGAGGACGTGAGGACCTTCACGACTTTTTTATTTTATTTTATTCTATTTTTAGGCCGTTTGGAGAAGCATCATGTGAGGAGTTAAAAAGAGATGAGTCATCTTTATATATATAAATGTAATATTAGAAGCTTTATATGAAAATATTTTTTAGAAGTATACCATTTATATGGTTGTATTCCATTAATAAAAAATGTGTTTAATTAGTAGTAAGTGAGTATTAGTCTCATATTAACTAATTGAATGTATTTTAGTTAGTTTAAATTAGCATCCATGTTATATATATTGTAACAAAGATGTTAAAATACACACGTGTATTGGCAAGCTGGGGAGCTTGCAAGCGGGGGCCGTGTTTGCTCTGCTTTGATGTATCCTTTATATTAGATCCATCTTTATATAAACGAAGCCAGAGAAGTACGAGGGTCTAGTGCAGAGAAAATTGCATAGTGGAGGGAGAAGAACTAAATAGCTAGAGGATGCACTTTGTTGGCTATGTCCAATATGCAATTCGATATCTGTTATTCTTTTTAGGTCACTTCAAAGGCACTAACGGATGAACTGGACAAAAAATGCTACGAAAGACCTCGGTCTTGAAAACTATTTTATATTCAAGTTTTTGAAATTTCGAATGGCCGTGGGTAAATCTGTGACAGAACAAGCATATGAGCTTTTATTCATTCGTCATGCTCTTCGAGAAGCAAAAATGGAGATTCCTCAAAAGTTTCAGGTTATGTCAACCATCAACAAATTTCGTCATTCTTAGGAGAGTTTTGAATGTCCCTTAAGTAGCAAAAGAAAAAGATAAATCCTGATAACTTGATGATTGTCATAGCCATAGAGGAAGAGCATAAGAATTAGAAACATACTGTTGAGCGCCAACCCAAAGCAAATATTATTGCTTCTAGAAAAAGTTTAAAAATAAACCTAATGGCAAATCAGATGACAAAATCAAAGCCATAGTTAAGATCTAAAAGAAATTGAAAGCAAATAAGCCATATTGGAATTGTGGATAAGGTTGGATATTAGGTTGTTTTACAAAGAAATCTAATGCCAATCCATGGTCTACTAGCCAGCCTCAGGTTAACATGGTTATGATTGAGCTTGTTGAATCCATTGAAAGGTATGTTTCTATTAACCTGTAGTTACTATCTATTTAGGAACGAATGAGTGGTTGGTAGACACTGCTATAAACATACATATTTGTGTTGATAAATTATTGTTTATGCCTTACTAGCCTGCACATGAAAATACCATGAAGATAAGGAATCAATCAACATACAAGGTGTTTAGATATGGACGAGCTGACCTGAAGTTCCCTTCAGGGTGAGTTCTATTATCACATAGGGTGCATCACGTTCAAACTGTTCAATGCAACATAACTAGTGGTTCATATTTAGTTAGGGAGGGTTGTGAATTTTTTTTAAATGTAACAAAGTGGTTATGTTGCATTTTGAATCTTTTATTTTTAAGAGCTCAATTCTAATAGAATGTATAAAGTTAGAGCAGAACCTATTTTAAGTTATAAATTGAATAAAATATATATTCCTGATTATCATGTTAGTAATAATATTGAATCATTTGAAATTTGGCATAAATGTTTTGGTCATGTTAACTTTAGTTTTGCAAAAAGAATGATGAATCTTAATTTAATTCCTAAACATTTTATAGATCACAACAAAAAATATCAAGTATGTGTAACCACTAAACAAACAAGGAAACCCATTTATAGAAATTCAAAATTGCTTTTAGTTCATACTGATATTTATGAATTTAATAATGTTTTGACCAAAGACATGAAAAACTACTTTAACACATTTGTTGATGTTTATAGCAAATATTATTATATTTACTTGCTTAAAACCAAAGATGAAGCTCAAGAAAAACTCATTATTCTTAAGAATGATGCTGAAACTCAAACTAGCGATAAACTTAAAAGGTTAAGATCTAATAGAGGAGGAGAATATACATCGAACTGGTTTACTCTTCTATGTCAATCATTTAGCATAGTGCATGAGGAAACTATTCATCATTCTCCTCAGTCTGATGGTGTTGCAAAATGGAAAAATAGAACCTTGAAAGATATAATTAATAGTCTACTTGGCAATTCTGGACTTTTTAAATATATGTGGAGAAAAGCTTTGAATATGGCTTGCTATATTCTAAATAGAATCCATCATAAGCATAAGGAAAGTAGTCTATTTGAAATTTTGAGAGCTTGAAAGGCTAGCTTGAAATACCTTAAAGTGTGTGAGGGTGTCTTACAAAAGGACTAATCCCAGAATACAAGAGAAAGAAGCTAGGACAGTGGATGCTATCTTTCTAGTTTGGAAGAGAAAGAACCTAGAACGAGTAAGAGTATAAGGCTTGAGAAGAATTTTGGAAGTGATTTTGTCACTTACATTATCAAGGAAGATCACTTCCTATCGATATGTTATAGCCTCAAAAGAGGCTAAGCAGTGAAAGAATGTTATTAAAAGTGAGATGGGACATGGGAAGTAGTTGATCTCCCTCATGAGTGCAAAACAATTAGATGTAAATGGATCTTTAAGAGAAAACTGAAACAAAATGGAACCATAAAAAAGTTTAAGGCCAGATTTGTTGACAATTGGGTCAATAATGTTGAAGGAATTGATTTCTTTGACACTTACTCTCTAGTTGCCCAAATGACTACGATCAAAATACTTATTCCATTGACTTTCATATATGATTTTACTTTCTATCAGATGGATGTGAAAAGTGCTTTTCTCCCTAGTTTTCTTGATGAAGATTTATATGACTTAGCTTGAGGGATTGTAGCACCTAGTAATAAAAAGGACAATATATAATTTTGTGAAGTCTTTGTATAGACTTCAATATTCTCCTAAATAATAGCATAAAAGAATTGATAAAAGTATCACTGCTTTTGGTTTCAATATGGTTGAGTTTGATAAGTGTGTTTATAGCAAAGTAAGAGATGATTTATGTATTCTTTTGTGCATTTATGTTCATGATATTCTATTGTTTGGGTCTAATATTAGGATATTCAATAAAATTATATTATTCTTGAATAGTAAGTTTGATATGAAGAACATGGGAGTCGCTGACATGATTCTTAGCCTTAAATTGATTAGATCAATTGAGGGCATATCAATTTCTTAATCTCACTACGTGAGATGATTATTGAGAAATTTGGCTATAAGAATTGTAAACCCATCAAAACTCCATACAATCCTTAAGTAACTCTCTACAAGAATTCAAACAAGACCTTTGTATCTTAGTTGAGATATTCTCAGATAATTGTAAGACTGATGTATCGTGCAAATTGCACAAGATTGGATATTTCATACCCGGTTTCTAAATTAAATAGATACACTAGCTGTACAAATAGGATTCATTGGGAGGCCTTGGATAGGATACTTCAGTATCTAATGGGAACAGTTTCCCTTGAGTTGTATTATGGTAGATTATCTCTTGTTCTGGAGGGGTACAATGATGCTAGTTGGATTACTATAGGCTTTGGTAGTAATGGTTGTACATGGTATATATTTACCTTGGATGGCAGCCCTATTGCCTGGAGGTTTGTCAAACAGACCATTTTATCTTAGACTGCTTTTGAGGTTGAGCTATGTGCTTTGTATACTACTAGTTTAGAAGCTGAATGACTTAAGGGACTTATGTCTGAGTTGTCCATGATCACCAAGCCTATTCTAGTAATCTTTGTGTGTTGTGACAATTTGACCACAATTGCAAGGATTAAGAGTTCAAAGTACAACTGCAAGACTTGAGGTCATATCCAAGTGTGGATAAGGACTGTGAAAAAAATTATGGATGAATAGGTGATAGCTATGAACTTCGTCAATTCCAAGGGAAACACAGCATATCCCTTTACTAAAGGACTTGAGTTGTCACTAGTTCTTCAATCCAAAATATGAATGGGGGCAGAAACCCTTATCTAATTCATCAACAATAACACCACAACCCATCTGAGTGGATGTTCGCGTCGAAAGTTATTTCTTTAAGGAATTCATTACAACTTCAGGCGTTTACAACGAATTCAAAAGAGGAGTCTTTTTATAAGATCTCTCTATTCATTACAACTTCAGGCGTTTACAACGAATTCAAAAGAGGAGTCTTTTTATAAGATCTCTCTACACAAAAGAAATTAAAAAAATTATAACTTTCTAGAAAACACAATTAGAGAGATCGTTTATCAGTCTTCTGCTTGCGTGGTATCTTTGCCGGTGCTGGGATTTATCCGTGGACCACCAAATAATCAGATCCGACTGATTTTGTTGCCTCGCAAAGGAGACAAGAAATTGAAATGAATATCTCAACAATAGTGAGATAAACACTCTTCTCGAAATCACATCAATGGTGCAATCTCAAGGGAAGCGGATGAACGAGGCTGTAGCAGCTGCAGATCTATCAAACTCTCCTCCTTTTTGTCGAAAAACTCGCTAAGAACTTGCTTCCTCCTTGCTGAAATTCATGCTCCTCGCTCTCTAATTCGACAAGGCTTCGTCGTTGCTTCGAAATTCCCCCTTCCTCTGAATAAAGGCCTAGGGTTGTATTTATAAGCTTCAGAAGCTCTAGTTTGGATAAGAACGAACGATTTGATCTTATCCTCAGTTGTAACCACTTAACCACATTCAAAGATAGCATCAAATCAGTTTGAGAGACTGTGGAATGAAATCTTATCAAAAAATGGGTCTCCAGGTGGTTAACGGATGAAAAAATAGCATTTCTGGGCATGAGACACCGCTGGTGTCTCGCCCTTGGGCCGAGACGCCGTTGGCATTTTTCTATTGTTTTACCTCTAATTGTTTCGTTCAATCTTGGAATAAAGTGATTCAAGATGCGTTGGAATTTGTCTTTTGAGCTTCTTCAGATTCGAATCGCATCATGTCCAAAATGTGTGAGACATCATCGACGTACTGCAGGTGTGAAACAACCTGGACCATCTCGGTTATTTTAGCTCTAACTTTCTCGTCCTATCTTAGAATGAAGTATTCCAAGATGCATTGGAAATATGGCAAAGAGATGTACAACCTCCCATAGGTAAAACTCTATTAGGCATGAGACACCATTGGTGTCTCGCCCAAGGGTGAGACACGACTGGTGTTTCTCCGTTGTTTTACCTCTAACTCTCTCATCCGATGTCAGAATAAAGTGATTCAAGATGCATTAGAAAGCTGGAGAAGAGATCTACAACTTCTCATAGGCAAAATGCACATGGAGTGAGCAAGACATGAGTGGTACTTCGTCCTTTGTGGGTGAAACATAACTCCCAATTGAGTCGTTTCTTCGTTATTTTGCTATCCCATTGACTTGTATGCTTCGCCAACATGCTTCATGCACTTATTAGCTTCCCTATGATATTAGATAATCCTCTTTGACTTGGATAATGACGTTTATTGTCTTTTCTCTGTCTCGAACTGCGTGCGAAAACCTATAGGAAATTTTTGATTCCTACAGATACCCCCTCCAAAGTATTCAGTCTCGTTCTTTTATAGAAGAGCCTGAAATACTTTGGATGTGATACATCCAACCTTCACTTCATTGACTTCTTTATCTTTTAGTCTATTTAGTATTTTGTCGAATAGCTAAAATTCTTCCGGTACTGTATTTATCATCTGATCGTTATCGAAATCTTAAACTGAGACTGGCGTGTTGATATCTGAATTAGCTCGTGTTATTAAATTGATGTTGAACTGATCATCTTCGTCGGAAGTTTATATCTGAATCGCGATTGAGCTTCCCAGGGTTAATTTGGAATTAAGAATTACCTTGAGCCTTATATTGTCAAAATTATTGACGTGTTGACCGACGTCGACCATCATTGTAACGCGTTGACTGGCATTGACTTACGCTGTAACGTGTTGACCATCATGATCACCATTTATACTCATATGTTAACTGGAGTCTACACAGTTTAAGCTCGAACGGTGTTGTAACGTGTGGCAGGCCTAAGTGTAGAGCTTGCAGGACCAACCGTTAATGCTGGTTCATCTGTAGGTATGGATCTTACCCTTACGTCCCTCTAGTTATTTGCTTAACCATAGGGGAGTTTTGGTTGTAGGACCAGCTATTAGAGCTGATACGGCTACAATTGCGAATGCGTCCAAGGTCCTTCGTGAAAACTTTGGCTGGAATTGATGTTCTCTTAAGTGTTCAAGTCACAAGACCGACTGGTGAAGTTGGTGCGTCAGTGACTTTTGTACCTTATTACGATTACTCATTCTGTTTAGAAAGTTGGTGCGTCAGTGACTTTTGTACCTTATTACGATTACTCATTCTGTTTAGAATAAATAACCATAATACTTATAGGTTGTACCTTATTACGATTACTCATTCTGTTTAGAATAAATAACCATAATACTTATAGGATTTTTGGCAAATCCTCAGCCATAAACGGGTTTGACGGACCTTTACTAACTACCGTTTGAGTCGGGCTAGCATACAGATTGTTTAAGTCCGTTCCGCATGTGATATTATGCTAAAAGAATGAACTCTCTTAGACTTGATGCTACGATATTGAATACATAGACTTCGTCATTCTTACAGGAATAGGTTACTCGGCAATGTGCATAGGATTTTTGGTAAACCCTCAACCATCAACGGATTTGATGAGCCTTTACCGATCACCATTTGAATCGGGCTATCATATGAATTATTTAAACCCGTTTCACATGTAGCATTATGCTAAAAGAATGAATTCTCTTAGACTTAGTGTATAGGATTTGTCAATTTCACAAAAATGGACTAACTGGTGACGCGTGTTAGGCGTGAACTTATCTCTACTTAGGGTTTGAGATAAAATTTCTCATCTGTGTAAGGCATGGATTATGGCGTTATTAATAACAACCTGCCACGATGTTGAATACGTGGCCTTTTGTCAATTTTACAGAAATAGACTAACCAGTAACGCTTGTTAGGCGTGGACTTCCCTCTACTTAGGGTTCGAGATAAAATTCCCTATGCGTGTAAGGCATGGATTATGGCGTTATTAATAACGATCTGCCATGATGTTGAATACGTGGGCTTTTATCCTTTTTACGGTAAAGGACTAACCAGTAATGCATGTTAGGTGTAGACTTATCTCTACTTAGGATTCGAGATAAAATTCCCCATGCATGTAAGGTACATATTTTGGTGTTGGAAAGTGGTGTCTTCTCTTGGGGAAAAGACGAACCGTGTGCTAGAGAGGAAGAATTTTATATTCTATATCCAGGTGCAAAAGAAACTCAAAATGAGATCTCTGCTTTAAGAATCTGAAGGGTGAAACTAAGAGTGAGATCTCCATTCCGAAAATCAAAAAAGATTTAGATAACCCTAACTGCTTAAAGGCTTGGGTTATCCAATCTGAAGGGAGATTTTTCATTTATCGAGATAAAATTCTAACTTTGGCCCTAACTGTTTAAAGGTTTGACCAAAGTGGAGTTAGATGACCCTAACCGTTTAAAGGTTTGATCACTCGATGTGGGTGGGGATCTCTCATTTATCGAAAAGGAACTCCGGTTATGGTCCTAACTATTTAAATGTTTGACCAAGAAGGGATTTTGAGACGACCCTGACTATTTAAAGGTTTGATCGCTCGATGTAGGTGGAGATCTCTCGTTTATCGAAGGGGAACTCTGGTTATGGTTCTAACTGTTTAAAGGTTTGACCAAGAAGGGATTTTGAGACGACCCTAACTGTTTAAATGTTTGATCGTTCAATTTTTGATGGACCTCTCATTCATGGAAGGAATCGAGAGGGGATTTTGGTTGTGGTCCTAACTGTTTAAAGGTTTGACTGAATGGGATTGGAACGACCCTAACTGTTTAAAGGTTTAATCATCCAATTTGGAAGTGGACCTCTCATTCATGGAAGAAATTGAGATGGGATTTTAGTTATGATCCTAACTATTTAAAGGTTTGCTAAGTGGGAGCGGGGTGATACAAATAACAGTGGGAGTGCTAGTTTGTACAGATCACTGTGTTAATACAGTAGGAGTTTCTGGTGTTAAGTTGCAAGGATTTTAACACGAGGGGGTTTGAAATTTCTAATATTATGTCTGGATTCTAACAATAGAAGTGTTGAGTACACAAACACATCGGGAGTTTGAGTGGATGTAATCATGAAGAATGTTGTAGACCCACTGTCAATTGATTTGATTAGTGAGGGATTTTATGATGGAGAACTATGAATCGTTAAACACTTTACAATTACACAGTGGCGGTTTCATGAGGGAAAATTGACTTAATAAAGTCATTGAATCTCGTCTCGACGAAAGAGTGCTCTATGAGTCACAGTGAGAGGGTTTTAATCATCTTAGAAATGATAAAATAACCACAGTGGGAGGTTCTTAATCATTTTTTATCATGATTAAGAATCAATTGGTTTTGCGTTATCCTTAAGAATATCATGTGTAGTATTCTCCAGGAACTTCCCATTGGAATGCATTGATGTATTCCACCCCCAGCTCTTTAGCAAACTTGAATCCAATTGTATTCGACCATGTTGTCGGGTTATCCTTAAGAATATTATGTGTAATGACCGTAAATTTTTAATACTAGTTAAAATAATTTTTTAGTATTTTAAAATAGTTAATTATTATTTTTAAAAGAGTATTTGTATTTTTCTCGATTTTCTAGAATTTTCTAAGATTTAAAAGTCCAAATTTTATATTTGTTTACATAATTTCGATATTTATGAATTAACTTAGTGTAGTAAAAATTTCTGGAATTAATCCGTTATGTTATCGATACTATTATGTATCATTTTAAATAATACGTTGTATTATTATTACTATTACGTATTATTTCATATAATATAGTGTATTATTATTAATATTACGTATTATTTATATCATTTGTTGTATTATTACTACTATTATGTGTTATCTGTTATATTAGTACAATTGGTAAGTTTTATTGTGTAGATAATTATCCCATAATTATTTGATTTTAAATATAAGTAATTATATTTTTTATTAATTATTCTCATTTAATTATTTAAACCCAAACCCTATTTCATACCTATATATATGTACCCCCTTATATGATTCTACTATTCATGAACCCAGCCGTCGTACTCTCTCTCTCTCTCCTCTCTCTCGTTCTCTTTCCCCCGTTGCCGTCGACCACACTCCCCTCGGCTGCCTCACCCTTCACCATTGGCCAACACCAAACACCGCACCAAGACAATGCTTCACCACCCAAACCACCTCCACTTCTCATCACTGCAGCCAGCCACTCCCAACTAATCCCGACCCAAACACCTTCCACCAGTTCCGCCTCTTCCCCCGACTCCTCAACTCCACCACCTCAAACCACCACCAGCCAGCACTCTCCCCCTTCCAAAAAAGCGAGCCACCAGTCCCTTCAGCCTCGCAGCCTCAACTTCTGACCGTCACGCCCCAAGCTGCATCCAGCTCCTCCTGCGCCACCTCGCGCGCCTTCTTCAGATCCGACGACCGTTGCCCTCTACGACACCCATTGCCCAAGGCAAGATCACTTGCTCATCTTGTCTTTTATTAGAATTTTAGACTGTTATGAATTATCTGTACATATTAAATTGTGATGTAATTATCTGCGTGAGTTGTTTGGTGAAATAATAATAATTAAATCATAACAATATGATAAATAATATTTTCAAAATAATTATTATAAATTTAAAAGAATTTATTTTGATATAAAAAATTTAAAATAATTTATTTTGAGAAAAAGAATTATTTTACATTTATTATGATGAGAAAAGAAATTATTTTGTAAAAGGGGTTGGTTTTAAAGTATTATGATAATAAATATCTTAAAAGAAATTATTTTATAAAAGGATTTATTTTAAATAAATAAGTTTATGATTTTAAAAGATTAGTTATGGATATAATGAGAAACAATTTTAAAAAGAATTGATTTGGAAAAAGATTATTTTTGAATAATTATTATGAGAAATAATTTAAAGGTTTTATTTTTGTAAAGGATTATTTTGAATTAATAAATTAATGATTTTTAAAAGATTAGTTTAGAATTAAAAGAATTATTTTGAGTTATTATAATAATAGATATTTTAAAATATTTTATTATATTATAATATGTGAATGTTACATGTGTTTGTCACATATTACAATGATACCGACATTATGACACTCTTATTTATACACATAGTATTTATCTTGTTTGATACTGTATTTGACCTGAATGACTATGGAAGCTTGTTGCTTTATCACTTAGTTGTTATCCAGTAGGAGAGACTGTACATGAAGATGACTCCTGTTAAAAGTATGATTTATAAGCATGCTTCAAAGCATGGCTACTCACTCGACATCGATATCCCGATGTGAGGAGTCTCGAGTTTCTTTGATACCGATATCCTGGTATGAGGTTTCCTTTACTATTACTATTATAGCATTGACTAGACGATGCACTCTTGATCGAACGTGTTATGGGTCATGGTTATTTTCATAGTTTTACAGAAGTCGTTCCACGGTAACTCCGTGGCTAGTGCACAATATTTCATATACGGTCACTTAAATTAATCTGACAAACATGTGGTTTATAAAGGGTAATTGGATAGAGAATACAACATGCATATAAACGGGCAAATGCACTTTCCTGTTATCGTGATATCATGAGTTTTATATACATGGACCAGAGGGCCAATACTTGACTTGAAGGCGGCCCCCGGACAGGTTTACGGGGACCCGATTATATACATAAAGATATTCTTCCCCAATTCAAATAACATGTGAAGTATGTATAATATGTTTGTGTGTCTTCTGGAAGACTTTGTTAGTTTTGTTGAGATGTGGAGTAGTGAGTTGTGATAGGATGGCTAGTAGTATGACCTCATCACTTGGATGTTTATGAATTCTCCTAATTGTTATACTCTACTAGTGGATTGTGTTTAGATTGTTAGTATTCCAGTTGCATGCCTCTATCGTTGTTACTATCATCACATGTTTCTATTTCTGTTATCGCATTGGTCATGCTTCTATTATCATTACTGCTGTTACATCTGTTATTGCCTTGGTCGTTCAATCGTTCTTTTCTCCCTTGTGGGATCTTGTCGTGTCCTATGCACGCTGACGTACAATTGTTTTCTCTGGTGTACGTCGGATTTAGAGGACGAACATATCCAGCTTGGAGATGTGTTAGAGCCAGGATATTCTCAGCAAGAGTGCCTTGCAGACAGTTTAAGAATAAGTCGAAACTCAGTTATCTTTTCTTAGTTGATGGTCCTAAATGCTTTTGTAGTACTTTTCTTTCTGTTGGATGATGTATTTTAATATTTCTCCAGTATTCAGTTGTTCATTTTGTATAAGGGCATGTTGACCCAAATATTATATCTTGGATGATATTCACTTATGATATGGATATTCTGTTCTGAGTTATGAATTATATTCTCACTATTTATGATCGGGGACCTGTGCCTCCATATTGTATATTGTTTGATGCTTAGCATATTAGGTTAAGAAGAAAATATTTATTTGAAAATATTTATTTTTATTTGTTCTCCTCAATCCAATACGTCACGGGCTTGTTCATGTTCCGATTCTCGGTATTTTAGGAAGCGAGGCGTGACATTATGTGACGCCCTAGGGTTCACACAAGGCCGCAGTCCAAGGTAAAACCCGGATTGTCAAACCTACCAAGTACCAACACCATGCTACGATATGTTTCACCATCATAGTTACTATCTCTCTAGTAGAGTCAACAAATAGGTGAAGTGCTAGTGAAGTATATATAGATGGAATCAAAAACGAAATCCCATCAACCTGTGATTCTCCGTGTGCTGAACTCGCTGCCTGAAAAGAGGGGAAATAACGAGTTTCAAAGTGCTAGCGAGATTATCTTTACCACCCCCAAGGGGAAGGGGTAGTAGTATATAAGAAAATACTGATTAGTACATATAAGTATAAAGTCATCAATACTACACTAAAAAAATGGTATTTAGAGATTCATAACATGAGAATGGGTAAGCCGAGTGAAATAATCCAAACAAGGAAATTCTTATGTATATACCTCGCATTCCAAATTATGAATCGCTAAATATCAATCTCAACTAAGAATAAAAATGTAAGTGAAATTAGAAATTAGAAATCCACAACTCGAGACTGGTACGCCGAGCGAAATAATCTAAACAAGGAAGCCCTCATGTATATATCATATATCTTGAGCTATGAATCACTAACTACTAACTTCAAACCTATATATGAACAACCATTATAAACAAAAATATTAAAGGTTCTACCCTCACTCATAATGAAACAATTTGTCACAATCTCAGACTACCCTCACGTAGCTAACACCATCATAAGGAAATATTAGCCAGCTCAAACATTACAAAATATCATGTCATATATGTCATATATCCAATGTATACCCTACTCATGGGTAAACTACATGGAATCATACTACTATATGTTTTTGTCAAAAGTTGCTTTTTCATTGCTGTTAAACTTGTTACACCGTTTATCAATTATAAGTTCAATCTGAAAGGCAAATCGATCTTTTTATAAGATCTTCTTACACAATAAAAATCAAAGATTACAACTTTATCCAAAACACAATGGTAGTTTATCTCCTGATGCTTTGCGTGGAATCTTTTCTGTACCGGGGACGTGTTAGTCTGTGGACCACCACAGATCAAATTCGCTTGACTGTATAACTACGCCCTTGTTTCACGAAGGAAACAATTGTGGCAACGACAATCACGACTAAGTAGGATTGTGGCTCTTCTCGAGACTAAAACAAGGTTTAATGGGGAGGAAGAAGGGGAAGAGAATCTTGAATCTTTCGAAGGCTTTTTCTTTATGAAAAAGTTCACCAAGATTCACTAATTTTCCTCTGAAATTCGTGGTTCACTGTTCAATTTAACAGCACCTCGCCCTCTGATTTTAGATCCTCTCTAATGAAGACCCTGGGCTTCTATTTATAGGCTTTTATCATCATGTTTTCTGACAAGATAGGTATTCTGATGTCTTCTGCAGTTGATAACGAATCAGATATGTTTGGGGGGAGCTTCAAACCGATTGAAGAAGTCCTGGAACAAAAGAACTCTGATAAAACATCAAAAACGTGTTTTTAGGAATTTCGACTGGTCGGGCTGTGCGAGCCACCATTTGGTTGCGAGCCACCATTTGGTAGCTCGCACTTACGCGAGGCTCATGGCTTCCGTTTAATCGTCTTTTTGATTTTCTGACGGTTTTCTGTTTCATCTATTCGTCTTCTCTGCCATTGTTTTCTGCTTTATGCGTGTTCGTTGATTCACCTCCTCATGCGCGATTTGCTTCATACGTTTTGCCGACTTCCGGATGATTTATTGAACTTACGACTCATTTCATACGTTTCGCTAGCTCATGATCGATTTACCAAGCCTGTGATTCGCTTTATGCATCTCGCTGACTCGCGGACAGTTTATCGAACTTGTGGTTCACTTCATGCATTTTGTTGATTCGAGAGCGAACGTTCATTGAATGCACGAACCTTTTAGAGCTGGTTGGCGAGCGTGTGAGCTCGTGGTCTTGTTTCAAACATTTCGTGACTTTGTTGCGTCAACGACTCATTATTACATCACCTTGAACTGTATTCGGGGCTGATAGGCAATTTTTAACACCTACAGATACCCCCTCCAAAGTGTTTCAGCCTCATTTCTTTTATAGAAGAGGCTGCGATACTTTGGACATGATACGTATGGTCCGTAATCCCTAAATTTCTCTTAGTCTATTCAATTCTTTGTAGAATAACTAAGCTTCATTCGGTTTTAAGTTTATCGTTTGACCATTGTTGAAATTTTTGGTTTAGACCGATGTGTTTGATGTCTGGATTGGCCCGTGTTTGTTGAATTGATTTGGAGCCCTGCCTCAATGAGGCAGTGGACACATTTATTAGCATTGAGTTCTCATCGCCATTCGTTCGGATGACGTTGAATTATGTTGACCAACGTCTATGTTTGCTCCTCCCCATGTTGAAACATGGTGGAAAGCTTATTTATAATTGCACTCCTTCGTAAATTGCCTTAATCGGTTTGAGTTCGAATATTTGCAGGGAGGCCGCGGGTTATCCTTAAGAATACGGTGTATGATACTCTTCAAGAACTTCCCTTTAAAGATCTGAATCAGTTCATACTTGTGAATCCATCAAATATCTGACCCAAGATAGGTTGGAATTTATCCGTAAATTGACCAAATCACTCATTTGTAGAGAATCTTAGCTTCATTTGGGTGATAATCGGTGGACCGCGGCTTCGTGCGCGTGCGGATCGGCGAATCATGGCTTCGTGCGCGTGCAAACCACTGAAAAACTCTCTTGGGGCTGTTTTGGTTTGGTCTGGTCTGGTTTGGTTTAAGATGGTTCAGATCGTGGTTTGGTTTGACTGAACCGGACCCAAACCAAACCCTTTACTTAAGTGTTTTCTCTTTTTTTTCTTCTTCTTTTCTTCTTCTTTTTTTTCTTCTTCTTCCCCAAACCCGAGCCACCTTCAGCCCTTTGTTCAAAATTTTGCATGCTGTTAGAGCCTAGAGGGGGGCTTTTCGAGGTCGGGCAGGAGCGCTTCTTTCGCTGCTTCTCGTGCTTCTCGCGAGGCGCTCACGTTTTTTTGGCTGGTTGTGATCAGATGTAGGAGAGAAGTTCGTTTAGGAGCATATAAAATAGATGCTATAAATAATCCAAAAAAGGGCTATACTAGCGCGTGCTGTCTCCTTTCACAGTGGTGCAAACGGTCTCAAAGAAGCGAAGTGGGACCGATCTAGGAAGTAGGGTTGATTCTTGAAGAAAAAAACCTAGGGCGTATCGCTCAAATTATTGGCCCAGTGCTGGATGTTGTTTTTGGGAGGTGATTAGGGTCTTATGCTAGTCTAATCTGATTTTATGCCAATTAAAACTAATACAAATATATTCTTGCAAGATGGATATACAAGAGTTATAAGCAAGAATAAGCAATATGAATAAAGAGATATATCCTAGCAAAGAGGTAATACATGCAAGGATATATAAACTAACACAATGGTGAAATAAACATAAACAAGATAAGAGTGATAGTGTAAATAAATAATGCAAACACACAATATGATCACAGAGTTCGGACCTTCCGTCCTACGTTTCCGCACCCACTCCCGGGGAGAAATCCACTATCACAACCGGGGTTTTTACGCTCACCCGAATAACGTTTACACATCACAGTATCAGTTTTCAATGGTCACCGTTCAACGTCTACACTCCACACCTCACAATACGGTTTTCTAGCTAACCGAAAACTCTACAACACTCTCAAATAACAACAAATGATTTGTTCTCTAATACAAGGCGAGAACTCAATTAAAGCACACACTGAATGTTACAATCCCACAACCCAATTTATACTATGAATGTAAATACAATAAGCTCAAGTGGGTGTGTGTAAACAAGGAGTGAAATCAAATCTAAACTCAATATAAAACTAGCTTTAATAAAATGATAATCAAACAAATAGATATAAAGCTAGAAATAGAGTTTAGAAAACTTCTCAATAGATCAAGAGATAAAGGGAGAATAGTTGGATGCTCAAACTCCAATAGATGATCTCCTCAAGCTCTTGTAGAATTGATTTTACAAACTCAAACTCTCAAATGCTTAAAAGCTTTTTAAACAAACACTAAACAAAACTTAAACCCTTATTAAAACTTTGTTAAAACATTTTCTTAGCTTATGATGAAAGATGAGATCAATGGGGTATTTATACTCACTCAAAACTTCAGCAAAACCCAATCAAAATGACCAAAAAGCCTAAGAGAAAACATCTCAGAAACTAGCCGTTGGAACCCAACGGTCGACCGCGAGCAACAAAAAGGCAAAACTGAGCTCTGGAAAACAGACGGTCGGCCATGGCGGTCGACCGTGAAATTCTCTGGACTACATACGGTCGACCACCACGGTCGACCGCGAGCCTCTAAAAATCATGCTGAGTCTCTGGACTCAAGGGCGGTCGACCGTGGCGATCGACTGCAAACAGATGCATGAAAATGAACAAGTTTGAAGCAGTTTTCTGATTTTAAAACCCTATTTAAAAATATCAAATAAATTCCAAAAAATGTAAAACTTCGAGAAATGATTGTAGACATGATAATACATATGCTACAAAAACTGGTTTTTATAAAGGACCTCCCAAGTGAAAAATATCATCATTTTGTAAAATAGTCCAAAACATGAAAATGTGAACATATGAGTTTTGACATTTTAGCTTAACAATATTTTAAAACAATACAAAATGATTTTTATAGACTTGAAGAAAGATGTAAACTATTGTTATAAAGTCTATAAATAATGAACATAGTATTTTCACAAATACAATAGAATATGAAACATATGAGTATGAATATGAATATATATTTGTTTAATATCTATAAAATTAAACCAAACCAATTTATCCACACAAAAAAACATGTATGACTATAAATATTTATTTATATGCTAGTAAAAACTTTGTTTGTGGATAAACAAAAAGCCAAAATGTGTGTGTGCACATAGAAACCAATAAAATATGTGTGTATATGATATTGAGCTTAAAGTACTTAACACACATAATATAAAACCTAAAACTAAATTTACCCAAGCTTGTGATTTTCAACGAAGCTCTATCTTGGTACACTTGCGGATGACGCTAGAACTTGGATCTTCAATTTGAATTGCATAGGCTTCACTCCACAATTCCGCCAACCTCCATTAGATATGATCGTGAATGCTCGATTCCATCCATCCTCCAACATGTTGTTTGTCTATAATAAATAGATAAGCACAAACGCTAGACAAACAACATTAGTAGTAAATTGTTTGTTAAATATCATCAAAACAAAGAGGCCAACACATGCCACCACCTTGCCCGCTCGACCTCGCCGCCGTGGTCACCACTGAAGTCTCCGCCGACAGCCTGCGACGCCACTCGCTACCGGTGAGCCCCCAAACCCGATTTTTGCAAACATTTCTTGGCCATCTTTTTTTGGATTTGAGAGAGATTCATACAATCTCTTTGTGGGCTTCATTGGGTAGGTGTTTGGGGTAATCCTCTCTTCATGACTTAGTTCAATTTGATGTATAATGGTGGAATAACAAAACCCCCTTTTTGTGATATTTCTAGGGTTTTGAAACTTGTGATTTTGGGCTCTTAGATTTGTGATCATTAGGTTGGGTTTCCTTCTGCTTGAAAAAGGGTAAGAACCCTATAATCTTCTTGTTTGAATTCCACATGGAATGGCCGAATGAGATGAAAATACCCTCTTTTTGGTGTATGTAGATTCTTGGCCTCGGTTGGCGATATTGCATTCGTGGTTGTTCGTAGCTAAATCCGCATTTCCTACACTTGAGGTGAGAAACCCCTTTGACCCTCTTCGTCGAATTTGAATTTAGCGAATAAATTGTTGTAATTTACCTCGAACTTGGTGTGAGCCGTAATTTTGGTCATGTGGTTGAAAATGGCAATAGAGAGTTGTAGCATTGAGTGTGGTGATCTCGAGTGATATTTGAACCCTTTCGTTGTTTGATCTTGCCTTGGTACTTGTAAACCGAATGAATTTGTTGGATTGATTTGAGTGAGACTATTGTATCGAGCCTTTAATTCACCCGATGACCCGTTGTAAGTCAATTGAGTATTAGTGTTTGCTTTGTAGGTGAGCTCTGCTGGAATTTCCCAATTCTGGTTTGATGATTCTTGGTTTCTGACATCATCATGTTGTTCAATCTTCTTCTTCTTTTTTTGCAGATATGTCACCAAAGAGGTCTCGCGTAGCTAAGGGCCGTTCGGGGACTCAGTCGCCTGAACGGTCACATGCGGCCAGGGGTCGTTCGGGTACTCAATCACCTGAACCAGCTCCATTCAATTGTGCCGGTATACCTTTATTGCACTTCTTTCCATTATAAAATGAGGTTGTCTATACTGTGCCCCACTTTGTTCTCCTTGGTGAGGCAATTAGGACGAGCGGCCACTCTCCTTTGTGGGGTGGACGCTTTATACGACGTATTTTGCTTGGTCAGAACATGTTTTGAGATGATATGGGGCAATTTCGTGTTGTATTATGTTACACGAGAGAGAAGGGATGTATAAAACACCGACAATTTATGAATAATATAATTAATATGTGATAAATTATGATATGTGGATATTTAGTATGATAAATATCATTAAATAGTATATGAGTATAATACCATATGTTTTGAGTATGAACGAGTTCATACATGTGATAGAAAAGAGTCGAAACATGCACAATGGCCAAACATATGCGGAACTGGAAAATTCCAGTCCGGTCGACTGCCGCGGTCGACCGCAGTCCGGTCGACCGCTTTGATGCTCATTGTTTCCCCTCTTTTAGGCAGCGAGTCCGGCGCACGAAGAGTCGCAAGTTGATGGGACTTCTTAGTTGTCCATTTAGCTATTTATTATACTTTATAGTTATTACAGAACTCCACATGTAGTTGATTATTTTCAGACTCTAGATTGATATTTTATTTTAGAGTTGAGAACTCTTGTGAGACTTTGTTTATTTGATTCGTTGTATTTGAGATCCAGCTTACACTCAGAGATATTTCTATTCTATTTCAGTTGGGCTCATTCTCGATATTTCTTATGCTTCTTCTGTATATATTTAATATTTCCTGTTTTCGATTATTTAGCTGTCTGTACCTTCATCTATTTATTGTTTCCACTAGAGAGATAACAATTGTGATGCTGAAACATGTCGTAGCATGGTGTTTGGTGCTTGGCAGATTTGACAATCCGGGTTTCAGCTGGGACTGCAGCTTTGTGTGGAACCTGGGGCGTCACAGTTGGTATTAGAGCTCTAGTTCACATATCCTTAGGATCATACCTGTGTCATATTGTGGAGTTTAGGATAGAGTTTCCTAGGGATCATGTATACAGTCCGCTAGGAATCTTTAGCATGAGTGAGGACGTACTATATATGTACGCAGAAAATCTAAATTTTTTTTTATGATGATCTATTTGCTTTGAATAATAAAGCATGATATGAGATATATTTTATACGATTTACTTATTGGTATATGTTATATCCTTCATGCTTGAGATCCAATTTACTGCGTAATAAGCTTTATTTTGGAATTATAGATGTCAGGAGGATGTCGTGGACGCCGAGTTACTCGTGCTCAGGGAGTTGAGCATGATGATAGGGAGCCCGAGCCACAGCGAGCTCTGCAGTACTTAGTGTATCTCATAGCACCCTTGGCAACTCGGTTGGCGGCAATTGAGGAGCAATTAGCAGATCAGGCTCGACAGGGAACTCCCATTCAGGAGGAGATACCAGAGAGAATACCAGTAGTTTCGCCACCACCTCCAGTTGATGATGGAGTGGCAGAGCAGGAGGCTTGGCTTCGCTTGGTAGAGAGGTACTAGAAATTGAAGGCTCCAGAATTTCATGGTTCGACGGACTCTATCGCCACACACAAATGGAAGGAGGATGTGAGTAATATTTTGGATATGCTGAATGTTAATTCTGTATAGAAGCAGAGACTAGCGGCTTTCAGCCTCAAAGGCGATGTAGGAGGATGATATAGGCTCCGTTTCACCCCAGAGCAGAGGATGATAGTTTCGTGGGAGACCTTTATATATCTTTTCAATGAGCAGTATATTTCATCTGTAGTGAAAGCCGGAAAAGAGTTAGAGTTGGCTCGTCTAGAGCAGGGGATATATCTGTCATGGACTTTAAGAGTAAGTTCATGTCATTGCTTAGATTCACCGGCATGTGGCACACAGAGGAGCGACAGGCTCAGATGTTTCTAATGGGACTTCGTCCAGGGTTGCGTCGGTATATAGTATCTCGGAGGTTCCGGTCAGTGCGGGAGGTGGCAGATGCTGCAATGGCTCAGGATACAGATACAGCCATATTCATCAAGGGCAAGGATAAAGGTAAGTCAGGACATTCTGAGGACAAAGGAAAGGGTAAGAGACCATTTGGAGGCTCCGGAGGACCCCACCAGCAGGGTAAGGGTCCACATCAGCAGGGTCCCTATAAGAAGGGCCATCAGTAGGACCAGAGAGTGCAGCAACAACACTGATTTTAGGGAGCTTGTTACAATTGTAACAAGATTGGACACAGAGCAGCATAGTGCCACAGTGCACCCGCAGCAGGAGGCCAACAGGGCAAGACACAGCAGCATCAGCGGAACCGCGCTAAGGGACGCGGTCAGGGCCAACAGTTAAGGATAGAGGCACCTCCAGCAGTTTTGAGGATTGAGGGACAGGTTTGAGCAGTCCAGGAGACCCAGCAAAGGCAGATGGCACCATTCATTCCAGGCGATGCAGAGTAGCAGACCGGTAGAGTGTATGCAGTGGTTCCTCATGATCATGGCACGAGCGGAGCTGTGGTAGAAGGTACGTTCCATGTGAACTCCTTTCCAACACGTATACTTTTTGATTCTGGCGCTTCACATTCTTTTATCTCCTATGATTTTTTATTAGACTTTAGCTTGTAGCTCAACCGTTAGATTTCCCATTATCTGTATCTACTCCGTTGGGAGAGATATCTCTGTTAGAGAGTGTTTGTAGGAGATGCATCGTCAGCTTGGACGATTCTGAGTTTGTGATTGATTTGATCGTGTTGCATATGTTTGAATTCGATGTGATTCTTAGTATGGATTGGCTATCTTCCTACCATATGAATATCGATTGTTTTACGAAAATAGTCAGTATGAGAGCATATGATGGATCAGAGTTAGTGGTAGCTACCTCCAGAGGCAACCAGTTTACGGAGTCATTTCTGGCGTACGTAGAGGAGGCGATATTACGGGATTGGAGCATAGATTTGAGTGAGATGCGAGTAGTCTCAGATTACCAAGATGTCTTCCAGGACATACCAGGATTATCTCCAGTGAGAGAGGTCGAGTTTTGCATAGAGTTGCAGCCAGGCACCGCACCAATTTCCCGAGCTCCTTACTGTATGGCACCTGCTGAGATGAGGGAGCCACAGATCCAGATCGATGAGTTATTGTCTCAGGGCTTCATTCGATCGAGTCATTCTCCATGGGGAGCACCGGTCCTCTTTGTGAAGAAGAAGGACATGAGTATGCGATTATGTATAGATTATCGCGAGTTGAACAAGGTCACTATCCGTAACAGGTACCCATTACCGAGGATCGATAACTTGTTCGACTAGTTGCAGGGAGCGTAGTGTTTCTCGAAGATAGATCTTCGTTTTAGTTATCATCAGTTGCGAGTTCGGGAGATGGATATTCCCAAGACCGCTTTCTTGACTCGATATGGGTCTTTTGAGTTTCTTGTCATGCCGTTTGGGCCGACCAATGTACCAGAAGTATTCATGGATTTGATGAATCAGGTTTTTCGTTCGTACTTGGACCAGTTTGTGATAGTCTTCATTGACGATATTCTTATCTACTCGAGGTCGGAGGCAGAACACGAGCAGCATTTGAGGTTAGCATTGCAGATATTGAGAGAGCACCAGTTGTATGCTAAGTTTAGCAAGTGTGAATTCTGGTTATCAGAGGTCAGATTTTTGGGCAATGTTATTAGCCGAGAGGGCATTACAGTGGATCCGGCTAAGGTAGAAGTCGTACTTGATTAGGAACCACCAAAGACAGTGACCGAGAGTCGTAGCTTCTTAGGCCTAGCAGGCTATTATAGAAAATTCATTCAGGACTTCTCGAGGATTACCACACCACTTACACGTCTTACTAAGAGGGTGTACAGTTCATTTGGAGCATAGAGTGCCAGAAGACATTTGAGACATTGAAGACTAAGTTAACTTCAGCACCTGTATTGGTTATTTCTAGCAGTGATAAGACTTTTGTTGTCTACACTGATGCATCCTTATCGGGTCTTGGCGGTGTATTAATGCAGACCCAGAGAGTCATAGCCTATATTTCGAGGTAGCTGAGGACTCATGAGCAGAATTATCCCACACACGATTTGGAGCTAGCAGCAGTGGTCTTTGCACTGAAGGCGTGGAGACATTATTTGTACGGAGTGTAGTTTGAGTTATTCACGGATCACCAGAGTTTGAAGTACCTCTTCTCACAGAAAGAACTCAGCCAGAGGCAACAATGATAGGTAGAGTTTATTAAGGATTATGAGTTTGCTATATAGTATCATCCGGGAAAGGTGAACGTGGTAGCAGACGCGTTGAGCAGGAAACGTCATCGTGGACTAGCAGCTTTGAGGTGTTCACTATATCAGGATCTTTATACCCTCAGCCATTTTAATTTCAGGCCAGAGATTGGCGGGAGCCATGTGTTCTTAGGAGCGTTATCTGTACAGCCATCTTGGAGAGATAGAGTAGTCGGAGCTCAGTTAGAGGATTCTTGGATTCAAACCCGTAAGGGGGAGATCTCCAAAAAACCCAAGGATGATTGGACTATTGGAGTAGATGGAGGCCTGAGGATGAAGGGCATGATCGTTATGCCAAACAATCTACAGCTGAAGAGGGAACTTTTTGATGAGGCCCATCGTAGCAGATATATACAGTGCACCCAGACACGACAAAAATGTACAAGGATCTGAAGAGACATTTTTGGTGGAGTGGTATGCACAGAGAGATTGCAGATTATGTGGCTAAGTGTTATACCTGCCAAAAAGTTAAGGCAGAATATCAGAGACTTGTAGGAACCCTACAACCTTTACCCATTTTCGAGTGGAAGTGGACAGATATTTCCATGGATTTCATAGTAGGGTTGCCCAAGTCACAGAAAGGAAATGATTCTATTTGGGTTATAGTGGACAGATTGACTAAATCCGCACATTTCTTACCTGTGAGGACGACTTATACGGTAGATACGTATGCGAGGATCTTCATTCGGGTGATTGTTAGATTGCATGGAGTTTCAAAGATGATTGTATCAGATCGGGGCTCAGTCTTCACATCTCATTTTTGGAGGAGTTTCTACGATGCTTTTGGCAGTCAGTTGTCATTTAGCAGTGTTTTTTACCCCCAGACAGACGGTCAGACCGAGAGGGCGAATCAGATCTTAGAGGACATGCTGAGAGCGTGTGTTATAGATTTCCAGGGTAGCTGGGAGGATCACATCCTACTGATTGAATTTGTATATAATAATAGTTATCAAGCTACCATCGGAATGGCACCGTATGAAACTTTGTACGGGAGACCTTGCAGATCGTCTATATGTTGGGCAAAGCCAGAGGATAGTCTATTGATTGGTCCAGAGTTAGTTAGACAGACCACAAAGAAGCTGGCATTGATTCGAGAGCGTATTCTTACGGCGCAGAGTCGGCAGAAGAGCTATGCAGATCAGCGGAGACGACCTTTAGAGTTCCAGGTCGGAGAATCAGTCATGTTGAAAGTATCACCGATGAAGGGCGTTCAGCGATTCGGTAGACGGGGGAAGCTTGCCCAAAGATATGTTAGTCCTTTCAGGATCATCGAGTGTATTGGAGCTGTTTCTTATAGATTAGATCTTCCAGTATCGATGTCGAGTGTACACGATGTCTTTCATGTCTCGATGCTTAAGAAGCATCTGTAGAAAGATGAGCAGTAGAGAGTGATTGACTCACCAGAGATTGAGATTCAGGATGACTTGACTACCGTAGAGGTACCAGTATGCATACTTGCTAGAGAGAATAAAAAGCTTAGAAATAAAGTTATTTCGTTAGTGAAAGTTTAGTGGAACCGGCAAGGAGCCGAAGAGATTTCTTAGGAGCGCGAGGAGGATGTTCATCGCGACTACCCACATCTGTTTGGATAGGTATGATGTTAATATGCTTATATGACTTGATAGTTGTCATTATCTATGATTGTTTAGTCACATTTATATTTATCTTTAACACTAGAATGGGGATATTTTTACCTGATCCTTAATCAATTGAAGTATATGGTATATACATGAGGGTTTCCTTGTTTGGATTATTTCGCTCGACGTACCAATTTTGTTTAGTTAAGGATTTAGGTAATAATGTTTACATTCTAGGTTGTTAACTTTAAATATCATTGTGCTAACACTATGTGATGTGTGCAGAAGGGATTCTTAATATGAATTACACCTTCTTAATGTGTTTTCCTAGTTTTTTTTAGCTTTGAGATGCGACTGTAGAATTTTGAGGACAAAATCCTCTTAGGGGGGGGGGAACGTAAACCCTGATAATTTTTTAAATGATATATTAATATGAGATTAATTATGATATATGGATTTTTTTTAGTATGATAAAGATCATTTAATGGTATATGAATATGATACCATGTGTTTTGAGTATGAACGAGTTCATACATGTGAGAGAAAAGAGT
>NC_033795.1:53062271-53076362 GCF_001876935.1 Asparagus officinalis
ACAACCCAGGTGAGTATCATCTCTACTAACCCCCCTCCTAGTTTTTAAAATGTTTTTAAAGAGATTTAAACATGTTTTGTAGAGCCTAAACGAATAGATTATGTATAAAGGACAAATTCTTTTGTATTATATGCATAAAGATTAGGTCTTTCCATGCTAAAAAGGTTGAGAACGTTTTTACAGATGTGATTAAGATCTGATGATGATTTTTAAACATGGTTAATCTAAAGAAAGAAATTTAATTTGTTGTTTTGAGCTTTTATGCATGTTTTAGGGTTTTGAATACAAATCTAATGCATAAAATCATGTTTATAATTGTTGAGTTGTTTCTAGATGTCTACTGTGGCATGTTTGCATAAAAGTTTCATGAAGAATTTGACATGTTTAGATCATAAAAACACTACGTGAACACAACATACACCAAGAAATTGAGAATCTGGAAATCAGGGTTCACGGTCGACCGCCACGGTCGACCGCGTGCAGGACAAAGACCTGGCCCGCCACGGTCGACTGCTAGTCTGTTTTGGCTGTACAGGTTTATTTGAGTTTGTTTTTGGTCATCGAATGGATTACTCGACCTTATGATGATAGACTATGATATTAGTGATTGTTAAACACCTGGGATGATGGTGAACTTCAGATGTGGACACGCACACCGAGATCTGTGCATTTATGCTAGATTGTGTTAGATTGACACAGTTCAACACGAGTTAAGTTGATAAGCGCATATGAATAATGTTGTTCTATACGTATCCGGAAATAGGGAGATGAAACCTATTTGCCGCAGAATGATTGAGTAAGAGTATTACAAAAGTATGGTTATTAGACGTATCCGGAATAGGGAGATAATAAAACCTATTGCCACAGAGCGATTGAGTAAGAGCATTACAAGAGTATCGCTATAGCACAAGATGATGCACACATAGATTTTTGATCAGATATAAGTCTTACTTCCATGATAGATTACCCGTGAGTAGGGTATTTATTTTACAATTTTGGCACACCCGTTATGGACGGCAGTTATATTTCATTTTGTTTTGGTTGGCATCCTCTTATATTAGAGCAGGCTACTCGGATGTACTTCAAGATGAGATATTTATTCTTTATGTTGGAGATTGGAGTATGTTTCCTTGACTATTTGTTTTTCATTCATAGAGAGCTATATGAATGATTTGATATATGTATGTACTGACACTATTTTCTTATATGCTCCTACCCCTTCCCCTGGGGAGAGGTAGTGATGATCTCACTAGCGCTTTGACGCTCATTGTTTCTCCTTTTTCAGGCAGCGAGTCCGGCGCACGGAGAGTCGCAGGTTAATAGGACTTCTTAGTTGTCCATTTAGCTATTTATTATACTTTGTAGTTATTGCAGAACTCCACATGTAGTTGATTATTTTCAGACTCTAGATTGGTATTTTATTTTAGAATTGAGAAATCTTGTGAGACTTTGTTTATTTGATTCGTTGTATTTGAGATCCAGCTTACACTCAGAGATATTTCTATTCTATTTCAGTTGGGCTCATTCTCGATATTTCTTATGCTTCTTCTGTATATATTCAATATTTCCTGTTTTCAATTATTTAGCTGTCTATACCTTCATCTATTTATTGTTTCCACTAGAGAGATAATGATTGTGATGGTAAAACATGTCATAGCATGGTGTTTGGTGCTTGGAAGGTTTGACAATCCGGGTTTCACCTGGGACTGCAGCCTTGTGTGAAACCTGGGGCGTCACAGGATGTTATCGTGTTATTTGCATGGTAATACGCCTTATCACTTGCGTTCGTGATATGATTAAAATCGTCTCACCATTTGTAAGGTCGTGACTCTATCTCATGGTTCGTGAGGCAAGTTCAACATATGATTAAAATCGTCTCACCATTTGTAAGGTCGTGACTCTATCTCATGGTTCGTGAGGCAAGTTCAACATCTTTATCATCTTAACACGAGTATTTATGATGTCATCTAATAGTTATGTTCTTTGTTTCCTTTAGTTGATTTCCCCCAATGGTACTCAATGCTCGCGGGGTTGAAAGCCGTTGCAGAGATGCATATGCTTTGACTGATGAGCCTATCCATGTGCCGACAGTTCCTTAGTTTGCCTCGGGTACGCCGGAGGATCTCAGTTGATATGGGAGGGTGAATGCTGTATATTAAGGTAGCTAATTATGGATATGCCTTTGGTGCATGACCCGAGTTCTACTCATCCACTGAGGAAACCAGATTATATGTTCGGTGATTCTACAGAGGATCCATCTACAGTATTTCATGAAGATGAACAGTGGCTTCATCATGATGATGGAGGTCATCTATATCTTCCCCCAATTTCTCGTCATCGCTCGCTGAGTGAGCTGTGCTATCAGGCTGTTCCTCAGGAGATGTCCTGGAAACTGATCGAGGAGCACAGTTGCATTCACAGCGGATATATTACCCACTGGGCGATTCCAGGATCTAGTGCTCGGAGTTGAGTAATGGGGTTGCATCCTGGAGTTCTGGGATTGAGCGACCCTCCTAGAGGTAAGGTCTTCACAGTCGCCAAATACTATGAAGAACCGACTTGCAAAGCTGGGTCATGAGATGCCGGCTACTAGTCATCGATGTTATGGATGGGTTCATTCGTCCGATAAGCTTTGGTGGACCCGCTTGAGTAGCTATATCTTAGATCGGTTCGCTGTTTAGTTAAAGGCGAGTGGTCTATATGAGGCGATCCGTGCCACCACTTATGGGTTGATGATGAGCATCCCTCACTTCTTGGCATTGTTGGAGATTTACAGTCCTGATACTAACACATTCTTGACTAAGCATGGAGAGCCGAGGTTGGCTTTGCACGAGATGCATAAGGTTTCTGGTCTCCCGATGGGTGATATGATTTATCAGGAGTATTTTCCTTTCGATCAAGATTTGTAGCAGTTGATGTGCACCGCAAGTTCCATCATGCACTTCTTTGAGAGTTTCTTCCTCCTCTTTGGTTGAAAGGTAGCGAAGGAGCAAACCATCGTATGCGCGACGATATAACGTCTGGGTTGTTGAATTGTAATAAAATCTTAGTGCCCTTCTTCTAACCGAATCCCTTTCTTTTACGTCTTGCGTAAAATACCATGCAGGACGTAATCGATAATAGGGAAACACCAATCTCAAGCTTTGAGTTCAATTCTCATTGAATGTGTCTCCTATCAAATCGTAAATTGGCACGATAAGCTGGTGAGTTATCACTGTAATTAATTGTTCTATCTCGGGAGGCTGTGCCAAAGATACAAATAATGCCGCCAATGCATCTGCATATACGTTTTGAAGATGTGGAATGTAATCGATGAAAAATTCTTCGAACGAGTTCGCCATTTCAATGGCTACCTGGTGGTATGGAATCAGATCTTGATTTTTGACCTCATACTCTCCTCGTATTTGATTAACTATCAGTTGAGAATCACCAAAAGCTTTAAGGTATTCGACCCCTAGCTCTTTAGCGAAATTAAGTCCAATTATTAATATGTTTTACTCAGCCACATTATTGGAGAATGGTTTAGTCAATGAATAGGCTCCAGGCAATACATGTTTCTCCGGGGAAATTAGTACGACTCCGACACCTGAAGATATTTTCGAACATCTGGGAGTGCTTTCTACATTAGTTGCCCGGGAAGCTCCGTCGAAGTATAATTGCCACACCTGTTGACGTGAAGTGGTGTTGACTTCGTGAGTTTCATCTGGCAAGTCCTCATATAATTCGGCTACATCAGTCATAGGATTAGCTACTAGAAGATCACAAATCGCTTGACCTTTAACCGTCTTTTGCTGTTTGAAATGCAGGTCGTATTAGGACAAAAGTAAGGCCCATTTCGCTAGATGCCAATTCATGGATGTTGGTTGCATCATGAATATTTAGACTGGATTAACGCGCTAGAGATGACATATATTGTTTGACCAACGAGGTAATGCCGCATTTTTTGAATGTCAAATACTAAGGCGAGACATTCCTTCTTGATCATTGGGTATCAGGACTCCGCACCGACTAATGCTTGACTTAAATAATAGACCGCCTATTCATAACCATTATCGTCATCTTGTGCGAGCAAAGCACTCAGCGAGTGATTCATCGCCTTAATATAAATGTAGAAGGGTTTTCCTGATTTTGGCAACGAGAACGTGAGGGTTTGCCAGATATTCTTTGATATCCTCGAACGCTCTTTGACAGGCATCGTCCCAAATGAAAGATACGCCTTTCCTTGTTAGCTTGGAAAACGGTTGGCATTTTTCTGATAGGTTGGAAATAAACCTTCGTATGTAAGCCAATCGCCCTTGCAATCCTCTAAGCTCTTTGAAATTTCTCGGGGGTTGCAACTCATGTATTGCTTTTACCTTATCTTGGTCAATGTGAATGCCCTTGGTAGTGACGACAAACCCAAGAAACTTACCGCTCGTCATTCCGAGGAAAGACTTAGTGGGATTCATCTTTAACTGGTGAGTCCGCATGAGATCGAGCATTGTTCTCAAGTCTTTAACGTGGTCATCTTTGTTACAACTCTTCACAACAAGATCATCCACGTAGCACTCAACAGTTTTCCTTAGGTGTTCTTGGAAGATTTTTGACTTTGCTCGTTGGTACGTGGCCTCTGCGTTCTTGAGTCTAAACGACATGACTGTATATCAAAATACACCAAGGGGTGTCCTAAACACAGTGTGCTTGTCATCATTCGGGTGCATCTTGATTTGATTATAACCCAAAAATCCATCCATAAAGGACATCCTCTCAAATCCGCACATATTGTTGATAATGACGTCCGTGATTAGGAGAGCGAAATCATCTTTTGGGCACGCAGTATTCAAATATCTGAAATCAATGCATATCCTTATTTTCCCATTTTTCTTGAGGACCGGAACGAGATTCACGAGCCAATCTGGATGTTGTTCTTCCCGGATAAAACCAGAATCGATTAATTTTTTGACTTCTTCTTCAATTGCTTCCATGATTTGCGGACGGAAACGTCTTTGTGCTTGCTTGATAGGTTTGGCATCTGACTTGATGTTGAGGCGGTGTACTGCCATGTTCGGATCAAGTCCCGGCATATCCTTGTAGTTCCATGTGAAAACATCGATATATTCATAGATAAGAGCAATCAACTCCTCCTTTTCACACAGTGGAAGACTATCGCTGATGAATATGGGCTTTGGGTTAGTTTCATCACCCATATCAATTTGAACCACTTTATCTTCGGTAGAAGGTTCTCTTTGTTTGAATCGGTCTCCATACTGAATACTCAAGTGATGGATCCATGGGTCCTCCCAAATTGGTAATTGGTCGTCTTCTTTCATTGCGGCGGGGTCAATCGTGGTCATGTTAGACATTAGGCTTTTGAGCATTTCCCCGAGACTAACATCGGAGTCCCAATCGGAGGAATCAGATGAATACCCATCTTTGTTTGTAAGTTGGTTAATACTTTGCCAACAACACTCACTATCGGATGAAGAAATATAGCCTAGACCTCTTCTCCGACTATTACAGTTATCGGGTTTTCCTTTTGGTACATAGGCCGGGCGAGGTGGAACTTGCGGGCCTTGACCAAAACAAAGACCTTCTTCAAGTGTGAAGTTATATCCCCATCTCTTTATCAAGATACGTGATTGTTGACTATACTTAGAGAGATGGGGTCCAGGTTTTTCTTCATCGCTGTCTTCCTTTACAAACGAATCTGAGAGTAAGGATGGTTTTCCTTTTTCGAAAATGAGGTTCTTTTCACCCCCTGCCTTAACGGGAATGACTACAGTTGTTCCAAATGAGTCTTGGACATGCTTTTTTGTTAAAAAGGATGAGCGAAGCGACATCTGTTTGTCGCGGTTACTATATAGTTACTGCATTGCCTTCTCAAGAGACAGCAGGTACTCTAAATCTCCAATTATTATTACCTCGGCAAGTTGCCAGTTACAACTCTCATCTGACGATTCACTATCGTCAAGACCGATTACAATGGGTAAAATATTATTTAACACAAAACCGCCATTGTAATTAAGCCTAGCTTCGGTGCTAGCTTCTTCTCCACTGCCCGTACCCTGGGCCAATAATTTAGTGTCGGATTCGGCACCATAAAGAAGGGAGTCAGTAAAATAATTTTCTAACCCTTTAAACGGTTGCTTATGCGCGACCACCGTCTTAACTTTATTATTGATGCCTATATATTTTATGCATTGATGGAGAGTGGAGGAGACTATAAGATTACCATGGATTCAGGGTCGACCCAATAGCAAGTTGTAGGAGGTTTCCGCGTCAATTACGTAGCATGTAACTTCAGACTTTAAGTCTCCTAGCTGGCACTTCACTCAGATTTTACCCAATGGTCTAGACCCACTGGTATTGAATTCGTAAATAACCATGCCTATTGAAGATAACCTGCTTGCAGGGATCCCGAGACTGTACATCAGTCGGAGTGGCATGATACTAACAGCAGAACCCTGATCAACTTGGATCCGGTTAACAACGCTGGAGCCTATGTAACCAGTGAAGTACAAAGGCCTATCATGCCTCGAATTTTTGACTTGCATGTCATCTTTAGTGAATGTTATGCATGGGAATTGCTTGGCTGTCAAATCACAATATTGAATTGGTGGTTCCGAGTCCTTAGGAATTAGCTTGATGTGAGCGAGGAACACATCAGTAGCAGCTAGAGCTTCTTGCAAGGCCTCACTCGTGTCTTTAGAAAGACGCAATAGCTCGTATAACGTTAGTCTCATTGGGATGTTAGCTAGTTGATTCATGACATCAAAATGGTACAACGTATTCGAACTCCTCGGTTTATCCCACCTAATCGAACGATTGAATCGGGTCTGCTTCAGGTTTTGAGTTTCTTAGTGTTGCTGTTCTTTGTCCTTCTGTTTGTTAATTGGTTATTGCTGAGATTTTTCTGCATAAGTAGTGGGAGTTGTTACTACCCCCAGTTCGGCCAATGTTTTAGCAGTTGCATCAGAAGCTTGGGGATATTTATAATGATACTCATTCTCTCCTCTAGTAACGAAGGCTTCATTTTCATCTCTAGAAAGCGATAAGGTAGGGATACCTTCATCGTCTTTTTCTAGGATTGCTATTGCGGGGCAGTAGGATTTGCCTTTGCCTTTAAACTTCTTCTTAGATGAGGATCCCACCCACTGTTCATCTTTGAGTGTAATGACCGTAAATTTCTAATACGGGTTTAAATAATTTTCTGGTATTTAAATATTAAATATTATTTTTCTAAAAGAGTATTTGTATTTTCCTAATTTCTCTAGAATTTTCTACGATTTAAAAATACGGTATTATATTATTTTAATAGTTTTGCTAATTATAAATTTAATTATTTCGGTAAAACTTTTAAATTAATAGTTAATTATTCATTGTTATTATTATTATTATTATTTTAACCATAAATTTTTAATATTTATTTGAATAAATTTTATGATATTTTTAAATTATTTTTAAAGGGGTATTTTTTCCTATATTTTTCTCTGCTGTATTTCTCTCTGTATCTCTCTCTCTGTATCTCTCTCTCATTCTCATACTCTCTCCCCTACCCCACTTTCCCTAAAACCCTCCCCCATGTTTCCCGCACACCCCCACTTCGTGATTCCCCCACTCCTCAAAAGAACCCCGAATTCATCTCTCTCCCTCTTGTTTTCATCTCTCAGCTCTCTCTCTCTCTCCCTGTCAATCTCACTCAATCTCACACGTCCCCTCTCTCTCTCTCTCCTCAATCTCACACGTCCCCCCTCTCTCTCTCTCTCCATCTCTCTCCTCAGCTCACTCACTTCCTCTCTCTCCATTTAAACCCAACTCCTCTCCCTCTCTCTCCGTCCAACTTCACCGCCACCATCACCCTGACCTCCGCTCCAAGCCCGACACCGCTGCCCTCTAGCTCCACCACCGAGCTTCGACCTCGCCAAGCCGCTGCTCCGCCGACCGTCGCCGTGCCCAGCTCCGCGTCCACGAGCTCCGACGCCATCACCGACCAACATCTCCTCCTTAACAACGAGCTCTAGCCCTCCATGGCCGCCGCCCCCTGAGCTCAGACCCGCGCAGCGCCTCGCCCAGCGCCGCTTCCAGCTCGCCGCCGCGAGCTCCGACGTCGACCTCCGACCACCGCACACGACCACCGCCTCCAGCTCACCGTTGAGCTCGCCCAGCTCCTCAGCCGCCGCCTCAGCTCCAGCTCCCCCTATCTCCACCTGCAGCACCGCCCTCGCCGCTGCTCCGACGAGCTCCACGACCACCCGCGTCCTACCCTCCGTTCTCCACCTCCCCCAACTTCGAACCCCCTCCTCCACGAACTCCGACCAAGCCTCCACCTCCGACAGCCACCCTCGCCGAGCCCAAGCCCCGTCTCCGCTCGTCGTCACCCCTCCCACCTCCGGCGAGCCCGCACAGCGGGAAGAAGCTCCGAACAGCGAGCTCGGATCAGTGAGCTTCACTGCAGAAAACTACAGTTCGGAGCCGACTTCATGCACGTTTTCCGGCCAACTCCGACCTCCGTTTCCGTCGATTCCTTCGCCGGTGCATAGCCCTTCGTGTTGTCTATCGCAGGGTATATTTCTTTCACTTGGGCTCCTTATGTACACCTCGTTATACTCGTTCGAATATCGCACGTCGCATTAACACTCTAATTGTTATTTTAGCCGTCGATTCCGCGAAACCCGTCGTAACGCTGTGCATTCACCTCGACGCTCCCTAATACAGTCCACGAAACCCCGAGGCAAGATCCCACTTGCTCAGAACTGAATTTTTATATTTATTATAAATTATCGGTAATTTTAGATCTGATATATTTATCTGTGTGGGATTGTTTGATGAATAATATTAGATAAATCATAATATTATGATAAATAGCATTTTCAGAATAATTATAATGAATTAAAAGAATTTATTTCGATAGCGGAATTATTTTTGGATAATTATGTTAATTAAAAAGAATTTATTTGAGAACAAAATCCTTTTAGGAAAATTATAATAATTTAAAAAGAATTATCTTGGAAAAAGAATTATTTTAGAATAATTATGATGATTTTTAGAAATTATCTTGTGGAAGAAATCATTTTAGAATGATAAATATTTTAAAAAAAGAAATTATTTGGGAAAATAGAATATTGTGAATTAATGAGAATTTATCTTATAAAAAGATTCTTTTTGAATTTATGAATTTTATTATTTAAAAGTTTATTTTTAGAATTATTATAATGAGAAAAGATTTATTTTAGAAAAAAAGGAATTATTTTGAAGTAAATAAATTATTATTTCAGAAGATTATTTTAGAACAATTTTATGATTCAAATTCTTAATCTTGATTACCTGATATGCTATGATATTATTGCACATGATTAGTTGCATTGATTGTTCTTGGTTGTGTTGAGAACCCTTAGTAGTTCATGACTTAGTGGCCTCGTGCGTCATGAACAGACCTAGTGACATGTGTGGGTGTGTTGACTGAGTTTAGGTGGTGAACCCGAGTTTCAATGTGGATTATGTTTGACTTAGAAAATACAAGAGAGTTGGGATGGGGAAGTCCATGTTCATGTGATCGGATAAGGCTGTTGATGTATCTTCCAGGATCGCGCCAGTGAATTCGTGTAGTCACTGGGGTTGGTTTGTTGGGCTAAAGTGAATTCGTGTAGTCACTTTAGTCAGTGAATTTGTGTAGTCACCTGAGCTTTGCCTGAGTTCGAACCAGGCCGAGATCGGATTGCGTGTAGTCCTCTGACCGATTCGTGTAGCGGTATTGGATGCGCGTAGGGGATTTGTGAACAGCCAGTTATCCGATGACAGGAGCGTTGACTCTGTGTGAGATGTGGACCACTGAGTTTTAGGTTGGTTAGTATTCGACCCAGTCACTGTATTCACATAGTTGTATGTTACCATTAGATTTCAGTTGCATGTATCATTATCTTTTTGTTATTATTATTATTATCGTAGCATGGAACATTAGACCGTTTTATTTGTTCATGTGAGATATTGCCGTGCGCCATGCACCTGACGTACACCTGTTTTCTCTGGTGTGCGTCAGACTTAGGAGACGAACAGGTTCAGTTCGATGATGCCGCCGAACCAGTGTATGCTCAGCCGGAATGTCCTTCTGATGGAGTGGAAGAACAAACTGAAGCCTAGACGCATTTTCTTTTCTGTAGTAGCTAATAGAGCACTCTTGCAGTATTTTCTTTAGTTTGGTGACAGATTTGGTTATTTTGTTAGTATTTCCTTTTATGGACTATGTATTTCTTATTTCCTAGTTGAACTGTTGTTGTAGTAAGGGTATGTTGAACCCATATTTTATGTCTGGGATGATCTGTTGATGATATCATATTTATGTCTGGGATGATTCACTATGGATGATATGTTTATTTCTTATTCTGGGTTGTCTTTATATTCTTGCTATTGTGATCGGGGACCTGTGATTGAGATTTGTATATTTGACGCTTAGCGTATTGGATTGAGAAGAAAAAAAATGATAGTATATATATTTCTTCTCAATCTAATACGTCGCGGGCTTGTTCACGTTCCGATTCCCGGGTATTTTGGGAAACGGGGCGTGACAGGTTTTGGTGGTGGCCCATGCAGGTCGAGGTCCCGAGTTTCTACTAGTAAGAATATATTGGACAATTTAGATACATATCATATTTCATCCGTAAGACTACAATTAAGTTCTTATATTATTATTTTAGACTACAATTAAATTCTTATATTATTATCTTAATAACTATGTTTTAGTTCCTATTTTCCAAATATATTGTTTGATTTTAACATTAATTTTTCCTTTTGATCCTCGTTTCATTCAGAACTATGGTGGGTACTCGTAGTAATGGTAACCCATCCAGTGGCAATGGTCAGATGCCTGAAGCAGATCCGCAGCAGCTTTTAGCGATGATTCAGGGGCTGGTGACGAACCAGCAGTTCTTAGCTGGGCATTCCTCGCTCGGAGCCTGGTGTTAGAGAGTTTCGATATATGCGGCCTCCTTCCTTTACTGGTGCCGATGGACCTTTAGCAGCAGAGGAGTTCCTCAAGGTCACGGAGACTATCCTTACGGTGACTCGTATTCCCCCTGCAGAGTGGGTAGATCTCATGGATGTTCAGCTCACGGATACAGCTAGAATCTGGTGGGTTGCTGAGAAGACACACCTAGAGAGGCCGATTCTGTGGGAGACATTCACGAATCGCTTCAATAGGAAGTATTTTCCTCAGTCGGCCCGAGATGAGCTCCTGCGTAGATTTGTCGAGCTCAAGCAGGGGGGTCGATCAGTCGACGAGTACGAGGCCGAGTTTTCTTCCTTGAGCCGATATGCTCCACACTTGGTCACAGACCCCACAATCAGGAGGCACCAGTTCCAGAAAGGTCTGGACAAGTATATCAGATTGGCGTTGGCTGGTAGGGCTCTCGTGACTCACGACGTCGTATTGGATGCAACACGTGAGATCGAGAGCGTGCAGAAGGAACCAGAAGATTCACACTTGATTCAGAGCAGGACACCAGCAGCTCCGACCCGGAATGTTGAGCGTCCCCCTCCGAGGCAGCAGCAGCAGGCTCCGCAGAGGCAGCAGTTTTCCCAGCGACAATCATTTCAGCAGGCTCACCCCTATCAGCGCCCTGGAGTGCAGACTCGTGGCCAGCCTTCAGTAAAGTGTTCCATTTGTAGCCACGCTGGGCATACTCAGCAAGAGTGCCCCAGGCGTCTTCATCTGTGCTTCAACTGTGGGTCCCCCGGTCATGTCAGTCGAGACTGTCCGCAACGACAGCAGACCCGCTTGCCCCCACCTCCAGTCCGGGCAGCTCTTCCAGCTCCACCTCGACCTGCAGTAGCACCAGCTCAGCAAGGACCCTATCCCCGAGCAGGGCCTCTACTTCCGCAGAAACAGCTTTATCAGCAGGCACAAGGGCAGCAACCTCCACGTCAAACATTCATGATGTCAGCTGTGGAAGCTGAGGCGAATGATCAAGTTATCACTGGTAAGAACTGTTCATTCTTAGTTTTACTTGCATTTGGATTTTCCCTTATCTAGCCTTACCTGATGATAGCATGATGGGATTTGTTATGAGTACTAAGTTTAGTCACCTTTACCTCCTCCTGTAATAGGCAAGGTCCTTGTTTCTTCCGTTCCTGCTTTATCACTCTTTGATTCCGGAGCCTCCCATTGTTTCTTGTCTCGTCGCTTTGCGAATACCCACTCTCTTCCTATAGCTTCTCTGACTACGGGCTGGAATATCAACACGGGCAGTGGTGTCTTAGTAGCATCTAGTGGTTATGAAGCATGCCCTGTGGTCATCTGCGGGAGGGAACTCTTCGCAGACTTTCTGGTGATTGATTTGCCGAGCTTCGATGCAGTATTTGGGATGGATTGGTTGGGGTCGTTCTTTGCCACCATTGATTGTCGTCGTCGGAACGTAGTATTCGAGATACCGGATCACCCGAGATTTGAGTTCACTAGTGGTAGCACATCGGCCGGACCTGTGGAGTTCAGAGCTAGACCGAAGAAGGCGACGTTAGCTGCGATGCAAGTGGAATCCGAGAAGCCAAATGTAGTTCGAGAATTTGAAGATGTGTTTCCCGATGATATTTACGGATTGCCACCAGATCGGGCAATTGAGTTTTCCATAGAATTGAAGCCTGGAGTTGCTCCGATCTCCAAGACTCCTTATCGTATGCCTCCGGCTGAGTTGACCGAGCTTCGGACTCAGTTGGACGATCTTTTGCAGAGAGGGAGGACTCTGATGTTCCCAAGACTGCATTTCGGACGAGATATGGACATTATGAGTTCTTAGTGATGCCGTTTGGTGTGACTAATGCGCCAGCGACATTCATGAACCTGATGAATCTGGTATTCTATGAGGTGCTGGACAAGTTTGTGGAGGTCTTTATTGATGATATCCTGGTATACTCTAAGAGTGAAGCGGAGCATGCGGAGCACTTTCGGTACGTGTTGAAGACCTTGAGAGAGCATCGGCTATTTGCCAAGTATAGTAAGTGCCAGTTCTGGCTAGATCGTATAGCGTTTCTGGGACACGTGGTGTCAGGAGACGGCATATCAGTGGATCCGGAGAAGGTATCTGCAGTGAAGGATTGGCCTACCCCTAAGTCGGTGTCAGACATTAAGAGCTTCCTGGGATTAGCTGGTTACTACCGTCGCTTCATCAGAGATTTTTCGAAGATTGCGGAGCCGATGACACGACTTACGAGGAAGGATATTAAGTTTGTCTGGTCCGACGCTTGTGAGCAAGCGTTTGAGGAGTTAAAGTCTCGACTGATTTCGGCCCCGGTGTTGACAATACCAGATAAGAGTGGGAACTTTGAAGTGTTTTGCGACGCATCAGGTAGAGGATTGGGATGCGTTCTTCAGCAAGATGGTCATGTGGTAGCATATGCTTCTCGTCAGTTGAAGAAGCATGAGCAGAATTATCCTACCCACGACTTGGAGTTGGCAGCTGTGATTTTTGCCCTTAAGCTTTAGGATGGATGAAATAGAGCCTCAACGATCATATTCAATGGAGGTTGGTAGAATAGTAGAGTGAATCCTTGCAATTCAAAGTTAAAGATCAAGTTCAAGCTTCATCCGCGAGATTACCAAGTAGAGCTTATTGAAGACCAATCAATCTTGGGTAATTTAGTTTAGGATTTATATTATGTGTGTTAGATACTCTAAGCTCAATATAATATACACACACGTATTTGGTTTCTATGTATATATATAGTTATATATATACATGCATGGTTTTAGGTTTTCATGTTTTGGACATACTTGCAAAATACATGAGTTTTCACAAATGGAAATTCAATTTGAGAAATTCTTTTTCTAACATGTTTGTTTTCATGTTTATAAACATTTCGTAAAGTTTCATCAAGTTTGGAATTGATTTGTTATGTTTAATGGAATTTACAAAATCATGTTTTTCGTTCGTGCATGTTTTACAAAACAGATGAGTTTTCGCAAATGGTAAGTGATATTTAAAAAATTCTTTCTCTGACATGTTTATCTACATGTTTAGAAACTTCCTTCAAAATTTTACTATTTTTGGAGTTGATTTACTGTGCCTAATTGACTTTACAAAATCGTGTATGTCAGCAGATTTTCAGAAACTGTATTTTTGTGTT
>NC_033795.1:53076429-53079234 GCF_001876935.1 Asparagus officinalis
ATCATGACCCTCACGGCTCAGTGGAGACTCCAGCAGGAAGTGAGGGATATGAGTATAGAAGTTCTTCTTCCAGGAGTCACCGCTTCTTTGATGAATCTTCAGATTCAATCGACACTGATCGAGCGAATCAAGGCAGCTCAAGCAGGTGACTCATTTCTTCAGAAGTGCAGAGAGTTAGCAGTGGCTGATCTTCAACCGGAATTTGTTGTTCATGAGGACGGATCCTTACGATTTGGGAGTCGTATCTGCGTACCAGGAGGAGATATTCGAGTTGAGATATTGCAGGAAGCTCATAGTTCACCATATTCTATTCACCCTGGAGGTACGAAGATGTATAAGGATCTGAAGCTGAACTTTTGGTGGCGTGGGATGAAGAGAGATGTAGCTCGTAGTGTGGCTAAGTGCCTTGTATGTCAGCAGGTGAAGGCAGAGCATCAGCGCATCACAGGTCTTTTGCAGCCGTTGTCTATTCCTGAATGGAAGTGGCAGTATGTCACCATGGACTTCGTTACTGGCTTACCTCGGAGCACTAAACAAAATGACGCTGTTTGGGTGATCGTAGATCGATTAACCAAATCGGCTCACTTCATTCCTTTCCGA
Source organism: Asparagus officinalis (assembly GCF_001876935.1). Lineage (NCBI taxonomy): Eukaryota > Viridiplantae > Streptophyta > Magnoliopsida > Asparagales > Asparagaceae > Asparagus > Asparagus officinalis. The sequence goes on from NC_033795.1 coordinate 53,077,030, forward strand.
GTGGGACAGTCGACGGAGCATCTTGCTCAGAGATACATGGAGGTAAAATATCTATCTCTATATGTTCGATGAGTTCCTTTCCAAGGGTGTTAGTAAATCTCTAGTATTGCAGGAGATCGTGCGATTGCACGGAGTTCCAGTGTGCATCGTTTCGGATCGCGATACCCGATTTACCTCAGAGTTCTGGAAGAGTTTGCAGGCGAGTCTTGGGACCAGTCTCAGTTTCAGCACAGCTTATCATCCCCAGACCGATGGACAGTCAGAGAGGACCATTCAGATTTTGGAGGATATGCTTAGAGCTTGTATGCTTGACTTTCACGGGTCATGGGAAGATCACTTGCATTTGGTGGAGTTTGCATAGGACCATTCAGATTTTGGAGGATATGCTTAGAGCTTGTATGCTTGACTTTCACGGGTCGTGGGAAGATCACTTGCATTTGGTGGAGTTTGCATACAACAATAGCTTCCAGGCTAGTATTGGAATGGCCCCTTTTGCAGCACTATATGGCAGGAAGTGCCGCTCTCCTTTGAGTTGGGACGATGTTGGTGAACGGGAGATTTTTGGACCAGAGTTGATTGAGAGATCAGTTGATGCAGTAAGGATTATTCGGGAGCGACTTCGCATAGCACAGGACAGATTCAAGCATTGGGCAGATGCGAAGCGCCGGCATTTAGAGTTTCAACCAGGAGATCATGTATTCCTGAAGATTTCCCCCAACCGAGGCACCATTCGCTTCGGAAGGCGTGGGAAGTTGAGTCCGCGATATGTGGGACCTTTCGACGTATTAGAGAGAGTTGGAGAAGTGGCGTATCGACTTGCATTACCACCCGCCCTGGCTGGAGTGCATGACGTATTCCACGTTTCTCAGTTGCGAAAATACGTTGGAGATCCGAGTCATGTCGTAGATTTCTCGGAGATTGAGGTGCGATCTGATTTGACATACGAAAAGCAGCCTGTGGCGATTTTAGACCGAAGGGAGAAGACTCTCCGGAACAAGACCGTCACGCTCGTTCGTGTGATGTGGCACCCAGATTCTCCTGGCGAGTCGACTTGGGAGACTGAGTCTGAAATGAGACAACGATACCCTCATCTGTTTCTTGAATCTTAGTTGTCACATCTTGTACTTTATCCTGTATTATTCTTGTCTTACTTTCTCCCCTGCTTATGAATATGCAGTTATTTTGAATCATTCTCTATATGTGTTGAGTGAGTATCTCTTTCCATATCTCTGTCCTTGGGATCTTTATACATCACTATTATTTTAATTCCGAGGACGGAATTTGTTTTAAGGGGGGTAGAATGTAATGACCGTAAAATTTTGATATTAGTTAAAATAAATTTTTAGTATTTTAAAGTATTTAATTATGATTTTTAAAAGAGTATTTGTATTTTTCTCGATTTTCTAGAATTTTCTATGATTTAAAGTCTAAGTTTTATATTTATTTAAATGGTTTTTATATTTATAAATTAATTTAGTCCAAAATTTTTTTTTGGGATTTATCTGTTGTGTTACCGATACTATTACGTATCATTTTGAATAATACGTGGTATTATTATTATTATTACGTATATTTTTGTATAATACGCTGTATTATTAACTACGTATTAATTGTATAATTTCTTGTACTATTGCGTATTATTGGTCGTATTAGTACAACTGGTACGTTTTATCGTGTAGATAATTATCACATAATTATTTGATTTTAAATATAAATAAATATATTTTTATTATTAATTATTTTCGTTTAATTGTACAATACGGGTATATTTTCGACAGTTTCATATCAACTGTTGTATTAGCTAAAAATGTACGTTTTTATTTGTAGATAATTATTATGTAATTAGTTTAATTTTTAAGTACCCGAAATTATTTATTTTAATTATTTTCGTTTAAATACCTGAAACTATTTGAAAATACTCCAACATTATTTTGCTCCCGCGACAAACCCCAACAACCCCGTTCTCTCCCTCCGCATTTTTTCAAAAATGACGGCTGCACGCGCACCGTATTCATTATTTTATTTTATCTTTTTTAATTTTTTATTATTTTTTTTATCTATTTAAACGCCCAGCTCTCTCTCTTTCTCTTCGTACTCTCTTCTCTCTCTCTCTCTCACTCGTACATTCTCTCTCTTCTTTTTCTTTCTCTCTCTATCGAGCTCGAGCTCGAGCTCCTCCGTCCGCCGCCTTCGCCGCTGAGCGAC
>NC_033795.1:53079934-53146066 GCF_001876935.1 Asparagus officinalis
AGGCAAGATCCCACTTGCTCAGAACTGAATTTTTATATTTATTATGATTTATCTGTAATTTTAGATATGTTAATAATTATCTGCGTGTGATTGTTTGATGAATAATATTAGATAAATCATCATAATATGATAAATAGTATTTTCAGAATAATTATGATAAATTAAAAGAATTTATTTTGACAGTGGAATTATTTTTTGGACAATTATATTAATTAAAAAGAATTTATTTGAGAATGAAATTATTTTAGGAAAATTATAATAATTTAAAAGGAATTATCTTGGAAAAAGAATTATTTTGGAATAATTATAATAATTTTTAGAAATTATCTTGTGGAAGAAATCATTTTAGAATGATGAATATTTTTAAAAAGAAATTATTTGGGAATGATAAATATTTTTAAAAGAAATTATTTGGAAGAATAGAATATTGTGAATTAATGAGAATTTATCTTATAAAAAGATTCTTTTTGAATTTATGAATTTTATTATTTAAAAGAATATTTTTAGAATGATTATAATGAGAAAAGAATTTATTTAAAAAAAAGAATTAATTTGAAGTAAATAAATTATTATTTTAGAAGATTATTTTAGAACAATTTTATGATTCAAATTCTTAATCTTGATTACCTGATATGCTATGATATTATTGCACATGATTAGTTGCATTGATTGTTCTTGGTTGTGTTGAGAACCCTTAGTAGTTCATGACTTAGTGGCCTCGTGCGTCATGAACAGACTTAGTGACACGTGTGAGTGTGTTGACTGAGTTTAGGTGGTGAACCCGAGTTTCAATGTGGATTATGTTTGACTTAGAAAATACAAGAGAGTTGGGATGGGGAAGTTAATGTTCATGTGGTCGGATAAGACTGTTGATGTATCTTTGACAGGAGCGTTGACTCTGTGTGAGATGTGACCAGTGACCTGTTATACAATGGCTAGTAGTATGATCTCGTTACTTGGATGATTAGTCTGATCATTAGCTACATAACCTCGTTACCCGTTTTGGATTCTCCTGATTATTATATTCTAGTGGTGGATTTCATTTAGATTATTACTATTGTTATTATTATTGTTCTTGCATTGGTCGTACGACAGTTTCTACTTTCCTTGTGGGATCTTGCCGTACGTTATGTGCGCTGACGTACACCTGTTTTCTCTGGTGTACGTCAGATTTAGAGGACGGACAGGTCCAGTATGATGATGCATTAGAGCAGGAGTATGCCCAGCCGGAGTGTCTTCCAGGAGGAACAGAAGAACAAACTGAAGCCTAGACGTGTTTTTCTTTTATGTAGTAGTTGATGAACATTAGAACTCGTTATCATTTTATTTCTTTAGTTAATGTCGGATTTGGTTATATTGTTAGTATTTCCTTTATTATGGACTATGTATTTCTTATTTTCTAGTTGAACTGTTGTTGTAGTAAGTGTATGTTGAACCCATATTTTATGTCTGGGATGATCTGTTGATGATATGTTTAATTCTTATTCTGGGTTGTCTTTATATTCTTGCTATTGTGATCGGGGACCTGTGATTGAGATTTGTATATTTGACGCTTAGCGTATTGGATTGAGAAGAAAAAAAATGATAGTATATATATTTCTTCTCAATCTAATACGTCGCGGGCTTGTTCACGTTCCGATTCCCGGGTATTTTGGGAAACGGGGCGTGACATTGAGTAGATCTGGATGGACCCATAAAATTTTGCCATTAGGTGTCATATGTTGCACAAGTCCCTTCTTGCTCTATCCATTTGGATCGTCATTAACGGTCCTTAACTCCACTTTTGGAATGGGTTTGGTTTGAAACCTGGTTGTGGGGATAGAACCAAAATTGATGGAGACTACGTTTGTGCCTACCCTCTTCTCCTTGGATGGCTTTGAAGTGATGATGCCGGCTTCGATCAAGGCCTGGATCTTGTCTTTAAGGGTATAACACATCTTGGTGGGATGGTGAACCCGTCTATGGAAGGCACAGTATTTCGGATCCGTTGTCCTTTGAGCTTCCTCCTTGTTGGTGACCAAAGGTAGCTTGATCTTATTATTGTCCATGAGGTATTTAAAGATGGCAGGGACTTCGTCTTCCTTAAAAGAATATTCCTTTGGGCATTTCGGTTCGGAAGTCATCTGCGGCCTTTGAGGTTGTTGCTGCCATTGAGACGTTTGCTGCTTTGGCGCTTGTTGTTGCGACTGCTGTTGGGGTTGCAATTGGAATCTCTGATTTGCATCCACTGTATTTGCCTGTGCCTTTCCTTTACCAGGGGTGAAGTTCTGTTTTTGGGCATTATTTACTGGCTGACCCCTTTCAGCTTTCTTCCTCTTGAGGAAGTGTTCAGCCTGCTCCCCTCACACCTTCAACTCTTTCCACATTTTGGATGGTGTCATGCCCATAACTTCTAACACGTCCAAGGAAAGGTTATTGTGGCATGTTTGGAGAATGAATTCTTCCGTGATCGGATCTCGGAAGTTCATTGCCTTATTCCGGAAGTGCTTGACAAAGTTCTCAACCAGTTCCCCATCTTTCTGCTTCTCATCAAAGAGTGTTCCAATTGACACTTAAGTGTCATCGTAGAATAAGTTGGTGAGAAACATGCTCTCCATGTCATCCCTGCTATTGATACTCCCCGGTTTGAGACGACGGTACCAATCGAAGGCAGCTACACGAAGGGTTCCCACGAATGATCGTACCATTAGAGGTTCATTGCCCGAAATGATTCATATGTGGGATTTGAAGTAAATCAAGTATTGAGTGGGCAAACCCCTTCCATCAAACGACGTGAAGTTAATCAGGTTGAACTTTGCCGGGTATGGAATTAATTCTCACTCCCTCGGATAAGGACACTGAATGTCGGTCTTCTTTACCTCTTGAGCAGACATTAAAGCATTGATCTTGCTTTCGAGGTCTTTCATCTTAAGATCTTCGCCTGCATCTTTTTTCAGGAGATTTTGAAAAAGAATGGTGGGGCCACCCCTAGTGTTGGTATTGTTAGTGGAGCTACCCCTAACGTTGAGGTCATGCTCAGCATTTTTATCATCAGGTTGAGTATCGACGTTGATATTCTCTTCTATTTCAGAGTCGCTATCTGCCTGATTGATTGTGCGATGATGACTAGATTCACCATGCTGATTTGATAACTCTTGGAGCTGCTGGGCGTGTAAATCTTTAACTCGTTGCACGGCCATCTCCATTTCGATTTTGAAATCCTCTTTCTGCTTAGCCAAGGCTTCTTGAAGGAGCTGAGCCATCTGCTTAGTAGTGATCATGAATGCCTCTTAAGTCCGTCCTGTGCTGGATACAGTGGCATCTAAAGCGATTGTAGAGTTTACATCTGATGCTTCATCATTTAAGGACTACCCTCTCTAAACTCTCCTATAATCTCTACGCTTGATAGCCCCGGTTCATAGCCGAGTCATTCGCTGGGATATTTTTAGGAAAGGTTCGGGGCTAAAACGTCGCATGGATTTTCCTTTGTTAGTCATGTTAATAGTGACTTCCGAAAGTTCATCATCTTGGGCAGCTGGTTTTCTCTTGTAGAAATGCCTTGGTTTGGCCTTCGATATTTTGGTATAGAGCCTTTCAAATACTGAAACTCTGTGTGAAGCAATTCTGGGACAACTGCACTCTGATAACACCGCTCTGATGAGCTTGGTGCATGAACAATGAGAAGCCGCTTCCCAAGTATTTTCCTTCCGAGTCTTTTTCGTACTCACGGTTCGATAGTACAACCCATCGACATAATTACCGGAGCAACCTATCGTATGTTGGTCATCTTCTTTTAATGAAGATAATTCCCGAAGAGTCTCACATTTAAAACCACGCTTTCGTGAGTGTGGGGCCTCAACGGGCTCTTGAACTTCAACTCGCAACCCAAGATGATTAGTCGCAGGTACCATCTCCATGTAAGTAGCCTTCAACCTATTGAAAAGGTGCATATATCTCCCAGTCCGGCATGTTGTGCATAGGTTATTTGTTAGCCCCGGACGCCCTTTTGCTTGGGTTTCATCTTAATTTTCATGCCAAGGACCGAGATAGTCCATGACCTTCACTTTGAATCGAGACAAGTCCACACTTTCATGAAGCTTAATCAGAGACTCCGAACTTGTGGGGACGAGAACAGAAGCCATCGGAGGCTCTGAAATAACCACGGGAACTAAAATTTCTGCAACAAAAGGTTGACCGAGCTAGGACTTAGTTCCAAACGAACCAATATTTGGTGGTTCAGATCTGGCTGAACCAGTCTTTGGCGGTTCAAGTCTGGCTGAACCAGTTTTTGGCGGTTCAAGTCTGTCTGAACCAGTTTTTGGCGGTTCAAGTCTGACTAAACTAGTTTTTGGCAACCTAGGTCCTGTAGAGTCAAATTTTGGTGGCTCAGATCTAACTGAACCAGTTTTAGTGGTTCAGGTCTGACTGAACTAGGCTTTTGTGGTTCAGGTCTAGTTGAACTAGGAATTTGTGGTTCAGTTTTTCCAGACTTCGTATTGGATTTTAGCCTCCAAATTTGGCGTAGTTTTGTCTGTTTATTTGGCACGTCGTGCCTCTGTAACTCCTTATCCTCCTGTATGAGGCTCTCCGCACGTACAAGCAACGCGCGGGGTTTCTGGATTCGCTCTTCAAGGGTTGAACGAGTCCTTTTGACGTGGGTCCACTTGTTAGCCGTTGCTGTAAAAGAAGAATCTTTTGTTCACTGTAGCGGGATTTGATATCACTTAGGCTCCAAGTTAGCCTCATGGTGGATTCCATCTACTGATTCTAAGGTCTTTGCGAATTGACGCGTGAGGCATTGGCGTTGCCTTTGACGTGCTCTTTTTGAGAGAGTCGGCACATTTTCAGAAGTGAGCTCTTTGATTGAAGAGCTGTAGTTCGTAGGCTTGGCTTTGTCATACGCCGGGAGGCTATTGCGGGGTGTATCTTGGGCCACCGCGGGGTGAGGATCCTGATTTTGGTCCTTCAAGTCTGAGTACCCCTGAATCTTCCTTGTGGAGTCTCTCCTATGCTTACGAGGAGAGGATGATCTGGAAGATGAGGATAAGTATTTCTCGTACTTTGCTTGGTCGAACTCGTACTTGACCTCTTCGTCAATCGGGATGATAATCTTCGGTTGCGACACTACAGCTTCGGCAAAGAAGCTGTTGGCTCCTACTATGGTCACCAGTTTGTTTTCGTCAAAAGTTGCTTTTTCCATTGCTGTTAAACCTGTTACACCGTTTATCGATTATAAGTTCAATCTGAATGACAAATCGATCATTTTATAAGATCTTCTTATACAATGAAAATCAAAGATTACAACTTTATCCAACAAAACACAGCAATAGTTTATCTCCTGATGCTTTGCGTGGAATCTTTGCCTATGTCGGGGACGCGTTAGTCCGTGGACCACCGCAGATAAAATTCGGTTAACTGTATAACTACGCCCTTGTTTCATTTTGGAAACAATTACGGCAACGACAATCATGACCAAGCGGGATTGTGGCTCTTCTCGAGATTAAAACAAGGTTTAATCCGGAGGAAGGAGGGGGAGAGAATCTCGAATCTTTCGAAGGCTCTTTCTTTATGAAAAAGTTCGCTAAGATTCATTGATTTTCCTCTGAAATTCGTGGTTCACTATTCAATTCAACATCACCTCTCCCTCTGATTTTAAATCCTCTCTAATGAAGATCCTGGACTTCTATTTATAGGCTTTTTTTGTCACATTTTCTGACAAGATAGGTATTCTGATGTCTTCTGCAGTTGATAATGATTTAGATATGTTTGGGGGAGCTTCAAACCGATTGAAGAAGTCCTGGAACGAAAGAACTCTGATAAAACATCAAAAAACATGTTTTCGGGAATTTCGACTGGTCGGGACTGTTCGCGGAGGCCCAAAACTGTGCGAGAAACCATTTGTTGGCTAGCAGACGAGCCACCATTTGGTGGCTCGCACTCACGTGAGCCCCGTGGCTTCCGTTTACCCATCTTTTTGATTTTCTGACAGTTTTCTGTTTCATCTATTCATCTTCTCTACCGTTGTTTTCTGTTTTATGCATGTTCATTGGTTCATCTCCTCGTGCGTGATTCGCTTCATGCATTTTGCTGACTTTCGGATGATTTATCGAACTTACGATTCGTTTCATACTTTTCGCTAGCTCACAATTGATTTACCAAGCTTGTGATTCGCTTTATGCGTCTCACTGACTCGCGAACAGTTTATGGAACTTGTGGTTCACTTCATGCGTTTTGTTGATTTGGGAGTGAACATTCATCGAACGCACGAACCTTTTAGAGCTGGTTGGCGAGCGTGTGAGCCCATGGTCTTGTTCTGAACATTTCGTGACTTTATTGCGTCAACGACTCATTGTTACATCACCTTGAACTGTATTCAGGGCTGATAGGTAGTTTTTGACGCCTACACTATATATATATGTATGCCTCTCTTTTTGGAATAGCGATACTCTTGTAACGTTCTTACTCAATCGCTCTGCGGCAATAGATTTTATCTTCCTATTCCGACTACATGAAATAATGATAATCTTATAAGGTTCGCACAATAACATGTGGGTTGTAGGCGTATAAAACTGCTTATGGATCCCTTAGCACAGCTCGGCATAAACCGACGAACCAACGAGGCGACGAGGTTAACGAATCGTACGCAAGCAACGGAATACATCCATTCGCATGCAGAATCAAGCCAACGAGTTGAAGAGTCAACGAGTCATCCAACCAAGGGGAGACTCGGACGAATCACGATCGAATCAAGATCAGTTTCGGACTCGAACTCAGAAGTGGATTTACTGTCAAATCAGGAATCGAGTCAAGTCCGGATAAATCAACCACAGAACCGGATCACAGCGGAACCAAAAAATGGATACAACTACAAAACGACGGAAAACCCAACACCTAGGGGACTCGGCCAAAACCGAGCCACCTCTAGGTAGCTCGGTGGCCGAGCCACCGTGGCCGCCCAGATCTGTGCGCGGGCACAGATCTGAGAGCCTATAAATAGGCCATTGAGTGTTTTTGTTGAAAGGTTGGATTTTTTGGAGGCGAAGCCCTGCCGGATTGAAGACTCAGATCTAAAAAAGATTCAAACTTTAGGGCTTCGAGGACTTGTTCATCCAGATCTGGTGCTCGGCGATCGTCAACGCCAAATAAGGCAAGAGTTCGAGAGGACCGGATCTCAGATCTACGCAGGCGTACTCCGGATCAAAGCTTGGCCTTTGATCCCGAGATTTGGGCGATTGTTTCCTTGGTGAATCAATCCCCCCGGCTATTATTTCCTTGGTGAAATAATACCCGTCGTATTGCGTAGATCCGACTGGATCTAGATCTCGTGGTGGTCCACGGATAAACCCCGGCGCAGGCAAAGAACCCACACAAGCGAGCGACGCAAAACAGGAGCTCGCGATTTGTTCGACAAAAGAGAAAAGTTGTAATTTCATTGTAACCGGATCTAAAAAAGACCGGATCTTCTGTAACTGAAAAAACTGTTATTCAAGATAGCAATGGAATCAATGAAGAAAGCAACAATTTTTCCCGCGAACAATCTGGCGACCACAGTGGGAGCCACCGATCTCGCTGCCGAGATCGTTGCGTCGCAGCCGCGGATCTCAATCCCGGTCGAGGAGGAGGTCGAATACGAGTTCGACCAACAGAAGTTCGAGGAATACTTGTCGTCCTCGTCCGGATCAACCTCCCCCCGTAAGTCCAAAAAGTTCTCCTCCAGGAGAAAAACTCATTGGTATGAAGACGTGGAAAACACCAACGAAGATCTCGTCCCGCTGGATGCCAAAGTCGCATCAGGTGAGATTCCTCCAATTCCTAACAAGGTCGGATCTGCTCTGGCCAACCCTTCTGCCATAGGGAGTGTGGTGACTCTCTCGAAGAGAGCCCGCCAAAGGCAACGTCAACGCCTTGCAAAACAATTCGCAAAGGCCATGGAGTCCATTGACGGGATCCACTACAACGCAGATCTGAAGAACAAAAGAGGCAAGCAGCCTCAACAATCAATGAATGGTGGTTCCTCCAAGCCTCCAACAATGGAATGAGTCTGTGTCAAACGGAACCGATCAACGCCGGAGGAACGCATTCGCAAGCGCCACGCACTATCAGTGCAGGCACGGGCTCAAGCTGAAGAAGCCCGTAGGAAGTTGCAGAAAGAGGTGGCCAAGAAGCCGCCATCAACCCGCAAAGCTTGGAAACCGAAGTCTGAAGCGGCAATTCAGACTAAGGAGCAACAACTGCAGCCTCCGAAAGTTTAACCTCCGGCGAATCAATCCAGACCACCGACGATTTCCACAACTGCTCCGGGAGATCCCACAGGACCATCCCAGAAAAGGAAGTCAGTCTTGGAGCGCCTCGGTCCACTTTCTGAGGAACGAATCAATGCTCCAATCCAAGGACGTTTGGGCCCACTAACAAAACCCCGAACGAATCAACATGATGGGGGTTCCGCAACCCTCAACATGACAAAGAAATCGTGGCAGCTATGCGCACCAATTTGCGCATTGAAGTCCAAGAGCCCGCTGAGAACTCACGCCCAAAAAGGCATGTTTCGAGGCGTGTAACTTTTGAAAGCCCGAAGAAGGTAGTTCGCTCTCAGAAGGAAAAGTTATCGTCTGATGATGATTACGTTATACCTGAGAAATCGTGCCAACACACGATAGGTTGCTCCGACTTTCAAACGGACGAGCTATACTATCGTGCTGGGGGTACGAGGAAAACCAAAAAGAGAAGTCCTCAAAGGCTAGAAACTCAGTGCCCTTGTTCAAAGCTCATTTGGGCGGTACTGTCTGAGTGCAACTGCATCAAGACGGTCCCCGAAAGAGTTTCGGTTTTCGAAAGGCTCAGTATCGAAACGCCGAAACCTAGGCCTAGGCGTTTCCGACAAAGAAGAAGGGTAATTGAAGATGGCGAACTTCCTAGGGTCACTACCAATATGACCAGCAAAAGGGTATCGACAAGGGATAATCCCGAGTCAATTCCGTCGGTACCCCAATATCTAACTCGTCTGAGGTCTGGAGCCATCATACGAGGAACTTATGGTAGGGTTCGGACAAGATTACCGTCGGAAGATGAAGAATCGGATTCCTGCTCTGCCGTCACATCAGATAACATGGTATCCAGCGATGGACAACCCCGTGAGTCATTCATGATAAGCACGGAACAAGTGGCCAAGATGCTCGAAGAAGCCATGGCTAAACAGCAAGAGAACTTCAGGTTCGAAATGCAGATGGCCATGCAGAGTATGAGAGAAATGCATGAGCAACAAATTCAAGCACTGACGAACCAGCAAGGCGAACCAAGCCGTCGCAACCAAGTTCATCAGGAAGACGAGGATACGACTGAAGCTCGTAATGCCAATAACCCTCCCGTTAATTCAGGGGGTGTCAATGAGGATGCTAGTCACAACATCACGCTTCCACCTCAGAATCGTGCTGACGAAAACTCGGGTGAAAGTCTGAAAATCAAAAATCTCGAGAACAAAATCAATACGTTGATTTCCGCTCAAGAGATAAAGAAGACTGGCATTCCTTGTCCCTACCCAAGAGAATGGGAATCAATCCCGTATCCGGCGAAGTTCAACTTAATCAACTTCACGCAGTTTGATGGGAAGGGTTCACCCACTCAGCATTTGATTTACTTCAAATCGCACTTGGGAGTAATCTCCGGCAATGAGCCTCTGATGGTGCGGTCATTCGTCGGCACCCTTCGTGGAGCCGCCTTCGATTGGTATCGCCGCCTCAAGCCAGGTAGCGTGAACAGCTGGGACGATATGGAGACCATGTTCCTCACTAATTTCTTCGACGACGACACCGAAATATCTATTGGATCGTTGCTGGACGAGAAAAAGAAAGACAGGGAGTTAGTCAACGCCTTCGTCAAAAGGTTCCGGAACAAGGCGTTGAATTGCCGGGACCCGATCACTGAAGAGTTCATTCTCTAGACCTGCCACAACAATCTTTCGTTGGACGTGTTGGAAGCAATGAGGACAGCACCTTCCGAAACGTGGAAGGATCTGAAGGTCCGAGGGGAGCAAGCTGAGCGATTCCTCCGAAGGAAGAAAGCCGAGAGGGGTCAATCAACAACTAAGCCTCCGAATTCTAACTTTGCCTCCCGTGGTAAGGGCAAGATACCTGCAACGGCTGTTGATGCTAATCAAACGTCGCAACAGCAATCCCGAAGGCAGCAAAAGACTTCGGGTCCAACACTCTAAAAAGAGTACTCTTTCAAGGACGAAGACGTTCCAGCCATCTTTGAATCCCTCCTTGGAAGCAACAAGATCAATCTACCACCTATCATAAATCAGGAGGAAGCTGACAACACTACGGACCCGAAGTACCGTGCATACCACAGGAGGGTCATTCATCCCACCAAGGATTGCTTTGCTCTCAAGAATAGCATTCAGACCTTGGTTGAAGCCGGCGTCATATCGCACAGATAAGCCAAATAAGAACGGCAACACTCCAAAGAGTATACGAGTATAAACTGTTTCTCAATCCTCCAACAGGTGCATGAGGTTAAACTGCTCCCTACATACTCCAATAGGTATATGAGTCTAAACTATTTCTCACTGTTGACGGGAAGTTCCTGGAGAATATTACGCTAATATTCTTAAGGATAACCCGGTCAGGTAACTGAGAATAATATCCGAGCCAGTTCCGCAGAGGAAGCTGGGGGTGGATGATTTATGTAACGGGAAGTTCCTAGAGAATCATATATTCTCAAGGATAACCTGAACATGCGATTGAGGATAACGTACTCCTCGTTACACCCAGTTTTGCAAGAAAGCTGGGGGTGGATAATTCGTGTAACGGGAAGTTCCCGAAAGAATGTTAATACTCTTAGGGATCACCCGATCAATATGAACAAAGTGATGAACACTAAGTCCCCTACCGATCAGACTAATTGATGGTGGGACCACCAAATTCTATCAAGTTCAATCCATTCAAACTTCCGCTATGTTCGTACACTCAACACTTTCATATTTAAAGTCCGGATATAATAAATCTTGATATGTCACCTGGTCAAACCTTCCTACAGTTAGGACCACAACCAAAATCCCCTCTCGATTCCTCCAATGAACGAGAGGTCCACAAATTGAACGATCAAACATTCTTACAGTTAGGATCGTCTCAAACCTCCCGATTGGTCAAACCTTCCTACAGTTAGGACCACAGCCAAAATCCCCTCTCGATTCCTCTAATGAACGAGAGGTCCACTTTCAAATCAAGTGATCAAACCTTCCTACAGTTAGGGTCATCTCAAACTCCTGCTTGGTCAAACCTTCCTACAGTTAGGACCAAAACCACAATTCACTCTCGATAAATGAGGAATTCATCTTTAGTTCGGTAATCAAACCTTCCAACAGTTAGGGTTATCTAAATCTTTTCGATTCTCGGAGTGGGGATCTCACTCTTAGTTTCACCTTTCCGGATTCTGGGGGTGGAGATCCCACCTCGAGTCTCCTTTCCAGCTGAAGATAGAATATAAAATTCTTCTTCTTCAGTGTCGGGAGATAGAATATAAAATTCTTCCTCTCCCATTTTGGGTTCGTCTTTGCCCCAAGAAAAGACACCACCTTTTTCAACTTCCAAAATCTGTGCCTCACACTTAGGAAGTTTATCCCGAATCCTAAGCAGGGATAAGTTTGCGCCTAACACGCGCTGCCGGTTTAGTCTTTCTCCGTAGAAAAAGATACCAGAGTTCGATTCTGGGGTATTCTATCCTGAAACCTAAGCAAGGATAAGTCTGCGCTTAACCCGCACTGCCGGTTAGTTCTTAACCGTTAAAAAGAACACCCGTTCACATATTCAACATTGTGGTAGGTTGTTATTAATAACACCAAAATCCATGCCTTACACGTATGGGGAATTTCATCCTGAATCCTAAGAAAGGATATGCCGACGCCTAACACGCGTCGCCGGTTTAGTCTTTCTCCGTAGAAAAAGACACCAGAGTCCGATTCTGGGGTATTTTATCCCGAAGCCTAAATAGGGATAAGTCAGCGTCTAATACACGTTGCTGGGTAGCCCATTCCCATAACAATGGCGAAGTCTATGTATTCAAAGTCGTAGCAGTAAAGTCTAAGAGAATTCACTCTCTCAGCATAACGTTACATGCGGAACGGATTTAGACAATTCGCATGCTAGCCCGACTCAAACGGTAGTCGGTAAAGGCTAATCAAATCCGTTGAAGGCTGGGGGTTAGCCAAAAACCCAAAAGTCAACGCCTAACACGCGTCGCCGGGTAGTCTATTCCCGTGAGAAAGACGAAGTCTACATATTCAATATCGTAACACTAAGAGTGTTAACTCTCTTAGCGTAACGTCACATGCGGAACGGACTTGAACAATCCGCATGCTAGCCCGACTCAAACGGTAGTCGGTAAAGGCTCATCAAACCCGTTGATGGCTGAGGGTTTGCCAAAAATCCTATAAATATAAGAGTCACTGATGCATCAGCTTCATTAGTTGGTCTCTTGACTTGAGCATCGAACGACATTCGAAACCCTGGGGTCAACGCCGGTCAACGCGTAACCCTAGGTCAACGCCAGTCAACGCGTTGTGATCAAAAAGTCAACATATGACGTTCAGAACCCTAAGGTCAACGCCGATCAACGCGTAACCCTAGGTCAACGCCAATCAATGCGTTGTAATGAAAGAATCCTTACTCCGAAAAGTATACGAGTATAAACTGCTTCTTAATACTCCAATAAGGTATATGAGTATAAACTGTTCCCTATTTTTGGTTGAGAAGTTCCTGGAGAATATTTTTTCTAAATATTCTTAAGGATAACTCAACAACACTACGCCGGACAACGCGTCGCAAATAAAGACTCAACGCCGACATCCGAGGGTCAGTTCTGTGTTGAACCAACAAGCACGAGCTAAAAGTCAGAAAATCGAGAATCGACTTCAAATTCAAAATTCCGACAGACGGTCAGATAATAAATACAGCACCGGAACCCTTACAGACATTCGACAAAGCACCGAACAGCCTGGGGGACTGAAGGAATCAAGAATGGAAGCCACTCCAAATATCCCTTCGTAACCAATCGAAGAATGGGACGATCATATCCAAAGTATTCCAGACTCTTCTATAAAAGAACGAGGCTAAAATACTTTGGAGGGGGTATCTGTAGGCATATAAAACTGCTTATGGATCCCTTAGCACAGCTCGACACAAACCGACGAACCAATGAGGCGACGAGGTTAACGAATCGCACGCAAGCAACGGAATACATCCATTCGCGTGCGGAATCAAGCCAACGGGTTGAAGAGTCAACGAGTCATCCAACCAAGGGGAGACTCGGACGAATCACGATTGAATCAAGATAAGTTTCGGACTCGAACTCAGAAGTGGATTTACTGCCAAATCAGGAATCGAGTCAAGTCCGGATAAATCAACCACAGAACCGGATCACGGCGGAACCGAAAAATGGATACAACTACAAAACGACGGAAAACCCAACACCTAGGGGACTCGGCCAAAACCGAGCCACCTCTAGGTGGCTCGGCGAAGCCCTGCTGGATTGAAGACTCAGATCTAAAAAAGATTCAAGCTTTAGGACTTCGAAGACTTGCTCATCCAGATCTGGTGCTCGGCGATCGTCAACGCCAAATAAGGCAAGAGTTCGAGAGGACCGGATCTCAGATCTACGCAGGCGTACTCCGGATCAAAGCTTGGCCTTTGATCCCGAGATTTGGGCGATTGTTTCCTTGGTGAATCAATCCCCCCAGCTATTATTTCCTTGGTGAAATAATACCCGTCGTACTGCATAGATCCGACCAGATCTAGATCTCACGGTGGTCCACGGATAAACCCCGGCGCAGGCAAAGAACCCACACAAGCGAGCGACCGCAAAACAGGAGCTCGTGATTCGTTCGATAAACAAAGAGAAAGTTGTAATCTTTTTTTTTATTTTCTTTGATTTTTATTGTAACCGGATCTTATAAAACGACCGGATCTTTGTAACTCAAAAAGTTGTTATTTAAGATGGCAATGGAATCAACAATAAAGAAAGTTGCGATTTTTCCCGCGAACATGGGTTCCCCTTCCTTACTCAATCATTCCGCGCTAATAGATTTTATCTCATTATTCTGGATATGCTTCTAGATGATTATACAATGGTCAATAGGCATATCAGTACAAAGCAGAAAAACACACCGATCATCTTTGAGTATTTGGTACAACCGAGGTCTCATTACGGGAAAACCAACCAAATACTCCTAGTGTGGTACAACCGAGGTCTCATTACGGGATAAACAACCACACTAAGCATTCATAACTGATGAGCAATAATTTATTATATGTTATTTCATTTTCATCAACTCTACGTGTGTCAAATACCTCGACAATGCATGTCAATTAAAGATAAACTAAGTGTATGTGCACATATCTCGGCGTGCATGTTAATATCTGGTGTTCACCAACATCCCAGGTGTTAAACAACTCATAAGATTCGTAATACAACACAACAAGGTTGAGAAAATTCCCCAAAATTAGAAATCAGGAGGGAAAACATGCACTAGCATATATCAGCCTGGCGGTCGACTGCAATATTACGATGCTCGACGGCATCACGTTTCAGAGACTACCCTAGCCTCTGGTTGACACGCGGTCGACAGGACAAGATTCCAGAACCTGTTCTGTCCATGTTTTTGCTATATCCGTGCGTGCGTTTGACTCAAACTTGTTTAATTCATGCTGAAACATGTGTAGAACATTGTAGACATCAAATCTACATCTCTGGAGATTATCAAACATGTGAAACATGATTAATCACATAATAAATCATATTTAAACCCTTAAACATGTATAAAACATCGATACGAAGAATAAATCATCAAAACTCAGTTAAACAACATTGTTAAATACTTTTAGATCTTAAAACATCTCTGTAATTTCATTCTTAATCTTTTAAACATGAAAAGGTCTGGTAGTTATACATATAATACAAAAGGTTTGTTTTCTATATCCAAACTAGTTAATTAGGCCCAAGAAATCATATTAAAAACTCATTAAATCATTTAAAAACAGGGAGAGGGATAAGCAGAGATGAAACTCGCCTGAGACTTGATTTAAAACATGAGAGAGAGAATTCCTATGCAGAATCTCCAAGCCACTAACCGAAATCCCGCTTAAAAGCATTTAATCTTCCTCAAATATCAAATTAGGGTTTGTAAAATTATTTGGTGGCTTCTAGGGTTTCAAAAATATGAAAGAATACTAAAAATCTCGTGAACAATATGTATATATATCAGGGAAAACGAATATGGGCCTCAAATACCCGAAACCAACTCAGATAAGGAAAAACAAAAAACAGGTTCCGTGGTTGGCTGTGGCGATCGACCGGACTACGGTCAACCGTGACAGTCGATAGGACTAGGAATTTCCAGTTCCTCAAGATTTTGCCTTTGTGCATGTTTTTGACTCGTTCTATTTTCATGTATGAACTTGTTTATACTCAAAATACTTGTTAATGTACTCATACACTATTTAATGATATTTATCTCAATAAATATCCACTTATAATAATTAATCACATATTAATTCAATTTATCAATCATTAACTCAAATTTTCTGGGGTTTTACATTCAACCCCCCATAAAAGAATTTCATCCTCAAAATTCCATGATTATATCTTAAAGATTAATAACACGAGAAAAGCACTAAGAAGGGATAATCCAGACAAGGAAATCCTCCTGTACACGTCTTGTGTTATTAATCCCTATTTATGAAACATAAGCAAATATTTAACTTAACAATCTAGAATACATGCACTCCCACTTAACCCCTAATTAGATGGAATGGAACTAGTATGCCAGGCGAAAAATCCAAACAAGGAACCCTCCATATATATATCATATGTTCCGAGTGATTAGGAGCTAAGTGTTAGTGCTTCATTCAAGCGTTAAATATAAATGTGACATAAAAACATAATGTAATTACTAATGCATAAAAGCATACTTAATATCAATATTTTATCTGCTCAAACACATGTAAGTAGTCACGACTTATATCCTTTTTGCACTTTCAATAAACTTCTTCGGCTCCTTGCCGATTCCATTGAACTTTCACTAAAGAAATCACTTTGTTTCCAAGCCTTTTGTTTTCTCTAACAATAATGCAAACTGGTATCTCCACGATAACAAATCATCCTGAATCTTAATACTTGGTATATCAATCACACTCTACTGCTCCTCATCGCGCAAGTGCCTCTTGAGCATTAAAACATGAAAGATATCGTGTATACTCAACCTCAATACTGGAAAATCAAATCTAAATGATGTAACTCCAACATGCTCAAAATTTCTGAACGGATTAACATATCTTGGGTACGTTTTCCCCCGTTTACTGAATCGCTGAACGCCCTTTATTAGTGATACTTTTATTATTATAAAATCTCCAACATAAAACTTTAGAGGTTGTCTGATCTACATTACTCTTTTGCCGACTATGAGCGGCAAGAGTATGTTCTCAAATCAATTTTACATTCCTCCTTAATGTGCTCTCACAACTTTTGGTCTAAGTAATAACTATCTTCCGGCAATGCCCACTAATAAGCAGTCTACAAGGTCTACCGTACAGTGCCTCATACGGTGCAATAGACATTCAATAACTGTTGTTATAAATAAATTCCATCAATGGGGTTGTAGTCATCTTGTTTGTCCTGATAATCCATATCGCATGCTTGCAATACGTCCTCCAAAAGTGTAAAGTAAACACCAATCCTTGGTTTGATACAATCATCTTTGGAACTTTATGAAATCTCACTATTTCCTAAATAATTACCTTTGCATACATTTTTGTTATATAAGTCGTTTTCAAGGGTATGAAATGCACCAGTTTCATCAACCAATAAACTATCATCCAAATAGATTCTGTTTCTTTCTTTGATCTTGGCATCCTTTCAATGAAATCAATAAAAATATCTGCCCACTTTCACTCTGGAATGGGTAAAGGCTGTAGGGTTCTAACTGGTCTTTGACGTACTGCCTTCACTTATTGGCAGGTAGAATATTTAGCTACATACTTCAAAATCTCCTTATGCAAGATACTCCATTAACACGTCCTTTTAAGTCTTTGTACATTTTCGATGTGTCTAGATGTACTGTATACTTAGTACGATATGCCTCATTCGATAAATCCTTCTTAAGTTGTGGATAACCCGGCATCACCAGCCGACCTTCCATTAAAAAACCCCTGTCAGTTTCAATAGTTCATTTTGCTTAAATATTTATAGAAGTTCCCTTCTTTCAGATTTTTAATCTAAGAATCTCATAACTGGGTACTGATCTTTCCATAACTATAAGATGGCTTCACTAATAAAGCTCCTAAGAAAATGTTGTTTTTGATACTCTCCTGTCTAAAGCTAATCTAGTTGAGAGTGTAAAGTTCTCGATACAATAAACATTAAACACTTCAAAACTGTATATTCACATCAACGCTTTATACTCAACGCGTCTATGACAACACTCGTCTTTTTTTAAGGATACTAAATTACAAACTCAAAATCTTTAATGAACTCGACTCTTTGTTGCTGCCTCTGGTTAAATTTCTTATGGGAAGAAGGTACTTCTAAGCTCTGATAATCCGTATATATTTTCCTTTGTACTCCATACAAATGATGTCTTAATTTCTTCAATGTGAAAACCACTGCTGCTATCTCCAAACCATATATGGGATAATTTTGCTCATGAGTCCTCAATTATCTTAAAATACAAATCTTTCCTCTCTGGGTCTGCGTCAAAACACCTCTAGGGCTCATGAGTCCTCAATTATCTTAAAATACAAATCTTTCCTCTCTGGGTCTGCGTCAAAACACCTCTAGGACCCGATACATTCTAAAATACAAATCTTTCCTCTCTGGGTCTGCGTCAAAACACCTCTAGGACCCGATACATTCACATACGTGTAAACAATTAAATTTTTCATCACTAATCGGAATAACCATCACTGGTTCTGTAATCAATTTAACATTCAAATGTTTTCTGGCACTCTATGCTTTAAATAAACTGTACACCCTTTTTCGTAAGGCGTGTAAGTGATGTCAAAATCTTTGAAAAATCTTGAAGTATCTTTCTATAATAGTCGGTCCAAAACTAAAAAGTAATGAATCTCTGAAACTATCTACACCTTAGCTATATTTTATTGCGATGCCCTCTCGGCTGATAACATGTTCCAAAATTCAGATCTCAAATAACTAGAATTCATACTTACTAAAAATTAGCGTATAGCTGGTGCTCCCGCAACCCCGCAATGCTAACCTTAAATAATGTTCATGCTCGGCCTCCGATCCTAAGTAGATAGGAATATCATCAATGAATACTATAACGAATTGGTCCAACTATGGATGAAAAATCTGATTCATTAATCCTACAAATACCGTGGGTGCAATGGTCAATCCAAACGACATGATAAGAAACTCGAAAGACTCATATCGAGTCAAAAAGGCAGTCTTGGGGATATCCATCTCCCGAATCTGTAATAATTGATAACTAGAACGAAGATTAATCTTCGAGAAACTGCACCTAGCTGCGCTCTACCGATCAACCAAATCATAAATCCTCTATAGCAGAAATCTAACTGGATCTAAAGCTTCTTTATCTCAATAGGTGTTATACGATAAGGTGCTAGGCGTATTGATGTGGTGCCTGGCTATAACTCAATGTAAAACTCGGCCTCTCTCACTAGAGGTAAACCTGGTATGTCCTACAAGACATCATGATACTCTGAGACCACTCATGTCTCACTCAAATCTGCACCCCGATCCCATCTCATCACCTCTTCAACATATGCCAGAAATAACTTCACATTCTGGTTACCCTATGGGGTTGCTACAAACCATACAAATCTATCGAATACTCACAAAATGACTGTCTTCACCAACAGTTGGTACTAACGTGGTAGGAAAGTAACTAATCCATACCAAAACATCATATAAGCTAGAATATATATATGCAAAACAGATAAATCAACTATGAACTTAGACTCATTTAAGTTGATAATGCATCTCTTACAAATACTCTCTAAGAGGGATGCCTCTCCCAAAGGAATGAAGACTGAGAAAGGATCGTATAGAGAATGTGTAACTAAACGAAAGCTATCAAGGATAGCATATTGTGAAAGTCCCCAAAAAGATACGAATTTAGAAGGTGTTCACCGAGAACATACATTCCACTACGACTCTTCTCATATCAAGATCACATAAAATATCTCAAATACTTGATTAATCACTATGTTCTGCTGCACTGAAGGCTATGAGCATGTGAATCTCTCTGACTCTAAGGTAGCTCTTGATTTGCATACATCTGATCTTCAATTCTCGAAGCTGACAGAGGTGATTCGATTCTCTGTTGTTGGCCATGCCCGTGATTCTACGGTTGTTGATTCTGGCCTTTTTCCTTCTGTCCTCCTACTGATGCTTTGTGACAATCTCTCGCTATATGTCCAATCTTGTAGCAATTATAACATGCACCCTGCATTTTGCGTTGTTTCCATGCTATCTGTACCTTTTACGAGTTCTGACTCTTTCTTTGTTGGTCGCCCATTGATTCTCCACGACACTCTATGGCTCTATGGCCGAATTTGTTATAGTTATAACAAAATCCTATAAATCTACACTGCTTTGTGGTTGTTTGATTCGGTTGTTCCCTCAGATTGGTATTATTTTGTTGCTTTTGATTTTCTAACTGAGGTCCTTCTGGTCCTGTAAATGTCCGCTTGCTCTTACCCTTGTCTCTGGTTTCTCCCATCTTAGGGCTCTCTTCCTTTCTTGTAACTTCAATGGTAGTTGGGGTTGGCGCAACTTCTGATGGCACCTTTATAATAAACTTAGCTGGTGCGACTGATGGAGGAATTTCAAATGATGACACTGCTGGCGATATCTGGTTGTCCAAATGCTCTTCTAGGGCCTCTAATCTAGCTGTCAATGATGCTAGGATGTTGATCAAATACTGTGGAGCCTGCTACGGCTCAAGCTCTGAATCAGGTTGCTCTGCTCGTCCTCACATCTACGGTTTTCAAAATAGAGCTTATACGACACAGTAAATGGGATCCTAGGTAAAAAAATAAAACGTATATCAGTAGGAAAATAGTATTACTTATCACTCACAACATGCTTTATACTTCAAGCAAATAGTTCATAAAAAAATTTGGTAATTTTCACGTATATCTATAATACGTCCTCACTCATACTAGGAATTCCTAGCAGACTCTATACATGATTCCTAGGGAACTCTATCCTAGCTCCATAATATGATACAAGGATGATCCTAATGATATCGGAACTAGAGCTCTGATACCAACTATGACGCCCCAGGGTTCACACAAGGCTACAGTATAAGGTAAAACACGGATTGTCAAACCTACCAAGCATCAACACCATGCTGCGACATGTTTTACCATCACAGTTACTATCTCTCTAGTAGATTCAACAAATAGATGAATGTACAAAACAAACAAATAATGGAAATAGTACAAGAATAGAATATGCACAGAAGAAATGTGAGAATGATCAACACATGAGCCCAACCGACTTAGTATAAGAATATCTCTAATCTATAATAAATGTACTAAGTCTCATAATCAAAAGTCAAAAGAGAATCTCTCTAAGGCACACTGTCTCTACAAAATAAAAATACAATCTCTAGAGTCTGAAAATGAACAACTATTGTAGAGCATCTGAAGAAACTACAAATATATATATATATAACTCGCCACCTGAAAAGAGGGGAAACAACGAGCATCAAAGTGCTAGCGAGATCATCTCTACCACCCCAAGGGGAAGGGGTAGTAGTATATAAGAAAATACTGATTAGTACATATAAGTATAAAGTTATCAACACTACGCTAAAAAGAAATTGGTATTTAGAGATTCATAACACGAGAATAGGTACATCGAGTAAAATAATCCAAACAAGGAAAGCCTCATGTATATACCTCATATCCCAAATTATGAATCGCTAAATATCAATCTCAACTAAGAATAAAAATATAAGTGAAATTAGTAATTAAAAATCCATAACTCGAGACTGGTACGTCAAGCGAAATAATCCAAACAAGGAAACCCTCATGTATATACCATATATCTCGAGCTATTAATCACTAACTACTAACTTCAAACCTATATATAAACAATCATCACAAATAGAAATATTATTGCTTCTACCCTCAATCATAATGAAACAATTTATCACAAGCTTAGACTAATCTCAGGTAGCTGACACCATCATAAGGAAATATTAGCCAGCTCAAACATTGCAAAATACCATGTCATGTATGTCATATATCCAATGTATACCCTACTCATGGGTAGACTACATGGAATCATACTACAACTATATATATATATGCCTCTCTTTTTGCAATAGTGATACTCTTGTAAGGTTCTTACTCAATCACTCTACGGCAATAGGTTTTATCTCCCTATTCGGGCTACATGAAATAATGATACTCTTATAAGGTTCACAGAATAATATGTGGGTTCCCCTTCCTTACTCAATCATTCTGCGGTAATAGATTTTATCTCCCTATTCTGGATATGCTTCCAGATGATCGTACAATGGTGAATAGGCATATCAGCTCAAACTAGAAAAACACACTAATCATCTTTGAGTATTTGGTACAATCGAGGTCTCATTATGAGAAAAATAACTAAATACTCCTAGTGTAGTACAACCGAGGTCTCATTACAGGATAAACAACCACACTGAGCATCCATAATTGATGAGCAATAATTTATCATATGTTATTTTATTTTCATCAATTCCACGTGTTAAATACCTCGACAATACATGTCAATTCAATATAAACTAAGTGTATGTACACATATATCGGTATGCGTGCTAATATCTGGTGTTCATCAACATCCTAGGTGTTAAACAACTCATAAGGTTTGTAATAAAACACAACAAGGTCGAGAAAATTCCCCGAAATCAGAAATCAGGAGGGAAAACATGCACTAGCGTATATTAGCCTAGTGGTCGACTGCAATATAGCGGCGGTCAACCGCATCGCGTTTCAGAGGCTTGTGGTCGACCGCCAATAAGGTGTGGTCGACCGCCAATTAGGTGCGGTCGACCGGATGAATTCCAGAACCTGTTCTGTGTAGGTTTGTGCTGTGTTCGTGTGTGCGTTTGACTCAAACTTGTTTAATTCGTACTGAAACATGTGTAGAACATTGTAGACATCAGATTTACATCTCTAGAAATTATCAAACATGTGAAATATAATTAATCACATAATAAATCATATTTAAACCCTTAAACATGCATGAAACATCGACACGAAGAATACATCATCAAAACTCAGTTAAACAACATTGTTAAGTACTTTCATGTATGCGTCAAAAATTACCTATAGGTTTCCACATGTAGTTCGAGACAGAGAGAAGACGATGAACGTTATTATCCAAGTCAAGGAGGATTATCTGACGCTGACAAGCGCATAAAGTGAATCCGCGAACCGTTAATGACATAGCAACAAGCTACCGGAATGCCAAACCAAGTGGCATGTATGCTCATTGGCTACTTTCATGTGGCCCACGCACTCATCATCCACCTACAAGTGGCCCGCGTGCTCACCGGCCATCTCCAAGTGGCCCGCACGCTCATCAGCCACCGCCAAGTGGCCTGCACGCTCACTGGCCACCTTCCAAGTGGCAATTAGTGCGCTCACCGACCCAGCTCCAAGTGCCAAAACGCGGCACCTCCAAGCTAATGAAACTCATAAAGCAAATTAGTGAAGCGGACAAGTCAACAAAATGCAAAATACGCGTAACGGTGAAATAGGTCCAACCCGAACGAATTCGAAAATGCCCCTGGCGGCCGAGTCGTGCCAAAACGACTCGGTCACAGCCGATGGCTCGGCCCATGGGCCGAGTCAACAAATGGTGGCTCCGATGGGCGCGAGCGCACCATTTGGTGCCTTCCGTATAGTGCCGAGCCACCGTGAGGTGGCTCGCTCCCAAAAACTCCCAATACGCATTTTTCGATAGTTTTTCGGGATTCTTTCATTCCAAAACCTCCCCAACTACTTTGAAACTATCCCTAAACATGGTTAAGCGGTTATTGACTACGGATGAGGTCAGATCATCAACTCTTATCAGAAAATGCTACAACAAAAATACAAGCCTAGGGCCTTCATTTAAAAGGATCTGAAATTAGAGGGTAAGGTGCTGTCAAATTGAAGAGTAAAGCATGAATTTCAGAAGAGGGCTAGCAGATCTTGGCGAACTTTAGCACAAAGAGGAAGCTATTCGAAGGATCTGAGGCCCGTTGCCCCTTTTCTCCGGATCAAACTTAGTTTTGATCTCGAGAAGAGTTGTAATCTCGCTTGGTCTCACTTCTGCTATTGTTTCCTTTGTGAAGCAAAAGTTTTTAATAATCACTCTCTCAACCGGATCTAATCTGCGATGGTCCACAGACTAACTCGTCCACAGCACAGGCAAAGATCCCACGCGAAGTAGCGAGTGATAAACATTCGTTGGGTGTGTTTTAAGGAGATTGTATTTGTTTATTTTCTTCATTGTGTAGGAAGATCTTATAAAAAGATCGACTTTTCTCTTTTATTGAATTTGTAATCGATAAATGATTATAACATATTCAATGATAATGAAGAAACCAATTTCTGACGCAAACACGCTGGCGACCACAGTGGGACCCAACAGCCTCTCTGCTAAGGCTGTCGTGCCGCAACCACAGATCAAGATCCCGGTTGAAGAAGAGGTCGAGTACGAGTACGAGTTCGACCATGCTAAGTTCGAGAAATACCTCTCCTCATCCTCATCAAGATCTTCCTCGTCCCGCAAGTACAGGAAGATATCGACAGAAAAGAAGGCTCAGGGTGACTCTCGCCTAACTGTTGTTTAGGCATCCCCTCGCAACACTCCTCCAGCATCCAATGAATCTGAGATTTTAGATTACAATGACGCCTATTTAATCCAGGAGTTGTTTAACGAAGGCGTGCCAATTCTGACAAAGAGGGCTCGTCAGAGGTAATGTCAACGCCTCGCACGTCAGCTTGCCAAGGCCTTGGAGCCAGTTGATAGGATCTGTTATCACACGGATCTGAAGTTCAGGGAGCGCCAAGCACCTCAACAGCAAGCAATGGCCCCTCCTCAAAGCCATCGGCTAGCGAATGGGTCTGTATCAAAAGGACTTGTTCAACTCTCGAGGAGCGCATCGAAAAGCGCAACATGCGTACCTTAGTACAAAAAGCACAAGACATGAAGGAGGATAAGGTAGCCAAGAAATAGCCAAAACCACGCTAAGAATGGAGGACGAAATCCAAAACAACGATTTGGACAAGTGTCGAGACACCCAAAACTCACAAGCCAACCAACCGTGGCTTGACCAAGGCCAGGCTAACTAATGGTGGCTCGTCTAAGACTGACCCAACAAATGGTGGCTCAGCCAAGGCAGAACCACCTCAAGCTGACCTGCATCATGGCCGAGCCAGCTTAGTCTGGCCGGCACTCGCCTCATCTCCCGCGGCCATTTCTGAGTTTCCTACGACCCTCGTTTCTGTTTCGACTTCTCCTGTACTTTCGGTGAAGTTCCATGGTAGGGTTGACCTATCAAAATTCAAGATTACAATTGCAGGTCGCCTTGGTCCTTCATACGAAGATTGAGGCAAAGCTCTGACGAACAGAACCTGAGTAGTTCCACAAATTGGGGGTCGTACACGTCCTCCCGTTAAACCATGTACTGCTCAAAGGTGTCTTGCTACCTCCAAACAAACGGGGATGCCTTATTGTATAGATTCGTGTTCCATGCATAAGGGAATTCCTGTCACCTCTAGACTAGGGGTGCGTGCAGAAGACTGGGAGCCCGTTAAGGATGCACCCTCACAAGGGCGTGGTCCCAAACACACGACTCCTACAAACGCCAACAAGGCGTTACCCATTCATAAGAAAACATGTTTGTTGAACGACAATGTTATACTTGGGGACTCAAACCAATAGCCGATAGGTTGCTCCGACCACAACGTTGATGAGTTGTACTATTGGGCCGGGGGTACGAAGAAATCTTAAAAGAGAATTATCCCAGAATCAGACTCTCACTGTCCTTGTTAGAGGTTAATCAGGACAGTATTATCAGAGTGTAGCTACCCCAAGACCGCTCCACGGAGGGTCTCTGTATTTGAAAGACTTTCCACTGAAGCGTAAAAACCAAAACTAAGACGCTTCTATAAGAAGAAAACGACCGTTCAAGATGATGAACTCCCAGAAGTCACCATCAACGTGACTGATAAAGGGAAATCACTAAGGCGATATAGCTCTGACTCTTTCTCGGCGGCATCTCAGTGCATCGCTTGGTTACGGCCAGGAACTAGACGACCTAAACCGGATAGAGGACACTCTTCGGAGGACGAAACGTTAGACGCCAACTCTGCGATCACTTCTGACAATATGATGTCCAGCACAGGAAAATCTTGTAAGGCGTTCATGATCAACATTAAACAAATGGCCAAGATGTTAGGGGACTATCAATGCTGATACTCCTCCTAATGACAAAGATGTTAGGGGTGGCCCTAAAAATAATACCAACCCTAAGGGTGACCCCATCACTAATGACAACGCTGGGGGTGGTCCCATCGTTCCTCCTCAAAATCACCCAAAGAAATATACAGGCGACAATGAGATAATTAAAGAGCTTGAGAATAAGGTCATAAGTGAGGAAAACATGTATTCCATGTCCCTATCTAAGAGAGTGTGATTTGATTCCGTATACGGTGAAGTTCAATCTAATTAACTTCATGTCGTTCGATGGAAAGGGCTCACCCACTCAACACCTAATTTACTTCAAGTCCCACCTGGGTGTGATCTTTGGTAATGAACCTTTGATGGTCCGGTCATTCGTTGGTACCCTTCGCAGAGCTACCTTCGATTGGGACCGCCGTCTTAAGCCGGGAAGTATCAATAGCTGGGACGACATGAGAAGTGTCGATTGAAGCCCTTTTGGAAGAGAAGCAAAAGGATGGGGAGTCAATTGATACCTTTGTTAAATGCTTCCGTAACAAAGCAATGAATTGCAGGGATCCTATCACAGAGGAATTTAGCTTGTAGACATGTCACAACAATCTCTCCATTGATATGCTGGAAGCTCTAGGGGTCATGCCATCCAAGACATGGAAAGAATTAAAATTGCGTGGGGAACACGCCGAGCACTTTCTCAAAAAAAAAAAAAAAACTTGAAAGAGGCCAACCGATGACTAAACCCCCCAAATTTGAATTTTGCTTCTCGTGGTAAGAGAAAGGCACCTGCAGTGGCTATTGATGCTAATCAGATGTCATAACAGCAACCTTAGAAGCAGCGAAGGACCCGAATCTGAGACTCCAAAAAGAGTACTCCTTCAAGGATGAAGAGGTTCCAGCTATCTTCAAATACCTCCTTAAAAATAACAAAATCAAGCTGTCACCTATTATGAATCAGGAGGAAGCTAATAACACTTCAGATCCAAAGTACTATGCGTACCACAGAAGGGTCCTTCATCCCACGAAGGCTTGCTTCACTCTCAAGAACAGTATTCAAGCCTTGGTTGACGCTAATATCATAACGCCAAAATAAGCCGAATGAGAACCTCTTCCTCCGATAACCGATAAGTATACGAGGTTAAACTGCTTCTCCCACTCCTTCGATGAGTATAAGAGGTTAAACTTCTTCTCCCATCACTCCAAAAAGTATATGAGTATAAACTGCTTCTTCCAAAACTCTAACAGGTATATGAGTATCTGTTTCCCTTGTATCCAACGGGAAGTTATTAGAGAATATTACTTAATATTCTTAAGGATAACTCGATAATGTGGCCGAATCCAATTGGGTTCAGGTTTGCCAAAGAGCTGGGGGTGGGATACCTCAGTGCATTCCCATGAGAAGTTCCTGGAGAATGCAATACATGGTATTCTTAAGGATAACCCAAAACCAATCATTCAAGGTGAAAACCGATCATCGGAATAATTCATTCTTGATCATGATTAAGAACCTCCCACTGTGGCTATTTAATTATTTTCAAGATGATTAAAACCCTCCCACTATAACTTTCTGAGCACTCTTTCGTTGAGATGATATTTAATGACCTCATTCGGTCAAACTTCCCTCACGAAATTCCCACGACGTAACTATGGAGTGTTTGATGATTCACGGTCCTCCACTATAAAGTCCCTCACTGATCAAATTAACTGATGGCGGGTCCATCAAAATTCTTTTGGCTGAGTCAATCCAAATTCCCATTGTGTTGGTGCACTTAACACTCCTAATGTTAAAGTCCTAACATAGTACTAAAAAATTCAAGTTGTTTATCCATGGCAATTAACAAACCCCTTTCGTGTTAAGTCATGGTCACTTGATACCGAAAATCCCCACTGAGTGATTTGTACAAGTCAACATTCCCACTATTATTTGTATCCCACTTCCACTGCTTGTTTGGTCAAACTTCCTATAGTTAGGACCAAAGCCAAAATCTCCTTTCGATTCCTTTCATGAACGAGAGGTTCACTTTCAAATCGAGCGATCAAACCTTCCTACAGTTAGGGTCATCCCAAACCTCCCACTTAGTCAAACCTTCCTACAGTTAGGGCCAAAACTGGAGTTCCCTCCTGATAAACGAGAAATCCACCTTCAGATTGGGTAATCAAACCTTCCGACAGTTAGGGTTATCCGAATCTTTTTTGATTCTCAAAGTAGAGATCCCACTTTGAATTTCTTTTGCACCTGGAGATAGAATATAAAATTTTTCCTCTCCAGCATCGGGTTCGTCTTTGCCCCAAGAGAAGACACCTCTTTCCAACACTAAAATCCGTGCCTTACACGTATGGAAAATTTTATCTCAAATCCTAAGTAGGGATAAGTTAGCGCCAAATACGCGTTGTCGGTTAGTCTTTTACTACAAAAAGGATAAAATCCCACATATTCAATATCATGGCAGGCCGTTATTAATAACGCTAAAATCCGTGCCTTACACACACAGTGAATTTTATCCTGAATCCTAAGTAGGGATAAGTCAGCGCCTAACATCCGTTGCTGGTTCGTCTTTTACCGCAAAAAGGAAAAAAACCCATGTATTCATGATAATCATATTTTATTATAATTTTATACCCTCATTATCTATTTTATATGAATAAATATACCACTAATAATTATTTTTATCTTTTAATTGCAGGTTAATGAAGAATAAATCTCAAACTCTCATCTCTCAACAAAAACCCATTGATTAAATGAAGAAATGAAGCAAAGAAGCACATTGGAAAATCAATTTCCAAATTATCCAAAAGCCCAGAATAAAGTCGTGTAGCCTGTAGAAGCCGGAAAAAATAAAAAATCCAATATGAAAAGAAATCATATTCAAAATGGTTGGCCACAAAGAAATGACGATATCTCCTAATCCGGAAGGCGGAATTTAACATATAATATATGAAAATCGCCTATCTCCACGAGACGAAGTTATCCGTGAAATCAGAATTTGGAAATAGTAGGCATCGATGTCGGCATCGATGTGGGCATCGATGCTGGCATCGATACCAGCATCGATGCCTGCATCGATACCAGATTACTGTAGCGCGCGTCAATGGCTGATTTTGCTTGTCTTGGGGCTCAAGAGGCTAGAACCCTCTTACCATAGATTTATTTCATGCTTATTAGTTTAGATTTATTTCTATGCTTGTAGTTAGATTTTATTTTCTTGTTAAATAGCCAAGAGGCTAGAACCCTCTTACCATAGATTTATTTCATGCTTATAGAGTAGATTTATTTTTTATATTTAATTCTTGCAATTTTATTTTGTAGTTTAGATTTTTGTAATTTATTTTGTAGTTAGATTTTAATTTCTTACACTATTCACCTTGAGGCTAGAACCCTCTTGGGTTTAGTTTTTCTTTTTGTTTATTTTTATTTTGTTTGATTCGCCTTTAGGCTAGAACCCTCTAGGGAATCACCCTTTTCTAAGAAGTGGGTTTAATTTTAGATTATACATATCTATAATTGAATCCACCATCTTTAATTTCTTGTATTTTCTTTTATTTTTGAATTTTGTTCTTCATGCTTGATTTTTCATTTATTTCTTGATTTTATTCATTTTTTCCTTCTCACCTTATTGATCATACTCATTCTTTTTCAAATCCACTCTCGCTTACACTTTGCATCATTTACACACCATTTTCACTCTCTCAATCTCTTCACAATCACATTCACTTATCACTCCTATTTGTCACGCACACAAAATAAGAACCATTTTTATATTTTCTCCTACAAAATACCTTCCTCGTGGGATTGATATCTTAAATACTATAACTTGACACGGTTGTGCACTTGCAACCTTTTTGGTACATGTTTATGCCGCATCAAGTTTTTGGCGCCGTTGCCGGGGAAGGTGCTTAAGTAGGTTTTAATTATTTTAGTTCTTTAACTTGTGTGTTTATTGTGAAAGAACTACTTAGAGATTAAAGATCAAGAATTGGAGATTGAGGAATTGGATATTCGCTTGTGGTAAGTCTTCTTCCTTATATTTTCAATTCCACACTTTTAGTTAGTTTTCTCACAATTAGTGACAAATAGGATCTTAAAAAAAGATTTTATTTCCGTTGACCATAATAAAATTCACCCTTAACTTTGACATTTACTAACAAGATAATAAATTCAAACAAATCCCCCCTTCTCATTTGTTTGATTGTTAACCCTAATTAAAAAAAGAAAAAGATTTTTTTTTTTTTCCCATCCTTTTTAGTTGCTTTTAATTCATAGGGTTGCATTTCATATAGTTAGTAGGAATTCACCAAGTGATTTGAGCATCTTGATTTGGCACACACTTCAAAATATTTTTAAGGGCAAAACCCCATAATCAAGATAAGGTGAGGGATTTCATCACCCTTTCCTTAGCCCAAAAATCACTAATTCCTCACTACACCATCCAAGCCTAATAAAACTCATTAGACGTTGGCCCCTGAGGATTCGAGCTCAATAAGGAACAAAGAATCCTTAAGTGAACCGGTTTAAGTTTTCTCAGATTAGTTGGTGTCTAAGGCAAGGTTTAGGGGTTGCGTAAAGCGCTCCGCAAGGAAAGAGGTACTTAATTGATCTTTGATCACCCTCTAGTACTATCCTTGGTCTAGCTGAGTTAGGCTTAACCCTAGAGTTAGCATGATTGAAAAGTGATTGTTTTTTATTTGTTTTTCCTTTTTCTTCAAAAAAAACTAACTTTTATTTTTCCAAAACAAAAAAAAATTATATAAAAAGTAATTGTTTTTGGTGCATGCAAAACGTGGATTAGGGACAATACACATCAACAAATTCATTTTGAACAAATGGCTAATCCACAAGTTTTTCAAAATTTATGTTATCCCAATAGGATTGAAATTTCCAATGAAGTCCGGGAGTTTGTAGAGAGTCCATATCAGTATTCGGTAAATGATCCATTTTTTCCAACCTACAACCCAGGTTGGGCAAGTTACACAAACATTGCATGGAATCAGGGAAACCACTCCGAAACTCAAAACTTCACTCCCTCTTTGACCCAACATTTTCCTAGGGAAAACACAGTTCCTTTCAATTCTCATCCACAATTTCAACAACCCAATCTGTCACATCAAAATCAGTCTCCTCATCATCAAGTTGTAACTCACACTCCTCTTGATACAGATCATGATGAACGTCTCAATTTTTTGGAAAAAGGTTTTGAAATCATTATTAAGGCCTCCACACTAGCCACGGATATGTTAACTCAAACATCCTACACGATGAACTCCTTTATGCAATCAACCGAACTCATACTTAACTCTAACACTCAAGCCCTAGCTAGATTAGAAACCCATATTGATCAACTAGCTAGTGCCATAAGTGAAGTAGAGGAAGGAGAAATTCTGAGTCAACCCGTGGTCAATCCTAAGGACACTCAAATGAATGCACTACAGTCAGGAAAACAGGTCGATAATCAGGAAAGAACATCTTTAAGCCAAATTCTTGTTCCAATTCATTCTTCCCCTGATAATTCAATTCAGAAAAGACCGAGGGAAGAAGAAGAAGAGTCAGATCTAAGTTTTGAGGAAATTTTCGGTGAGGAGCTAAAAATATTAGGAGAAGCAGATCGGGTTTGTCAAAATAAAGAAACTGTGTTGGACAATTGTTGTTTTGAACTGAATTTTGAAAAACTCTTTCTTGATGAACTAAGATTTTTGGAAAATAAACAACAACCAAATTTTTACACATCAACCATGAATCTTGGGGTTGAAAAAATTGTTAAAGAAAAATTGGTTGTTAGAGAACAAACATTCACAAATCAAGAATCTAAGTCAATATGCATGACACCAATAATACCTACCTTCCATTGCCAAAAAAATCATTGAACACCCCGGAATGCTTAGAATTTCAGCACATTGTTGATTATATCATGTTGAATTTATTTAAAATCCGTGGGAGAATTTTCAGCAATAAGGTAGGATTCAATGTAGAATATGAACTCTTCATGTTGAATATTTCATTCTACATTGATTATTTTGTTTATTTCAGAATAATAAAAAGAATTTATTCTTCTCTCATTTGAGAGTTTCTTGTTCAGTTGTTTAAAAAGAAAAAAAAAATAAAAAAATAAAAAAAAGAAAAAAAAGAAAAAAAAGAGAGAGAAAAAAAGAGGAAAAAAAGGGAAAAAAAGAAAATTTTTTTTTCATCCTCCTCAGACCAAAGGTAATTGCAGATTTTTATCAGCCGACCAAATGTAAGTGCTTCACTTTTTTTGTGGCAGATAAATCTGCTTTACTTTATGCATCATAGAGTTTGCATTGAGGACAATGCAAAATTTAGGTGTGGGGGTGGGAATTAGTTATTTTTTCTCTTTATTTTGCATTTTTAGTTACATTTTTTCCCCTTTTTCTTAAAAAAAATTATAAAAATATCGTCACTTGCCAAATTGATGGAGTTATGTAATAATTGATTTATTTGATAAATTTGAAAATTTCTAATCCCTAGTTGGTTATTTACTTAAGATCACCTTTTATGATAACTCTAAATAAATTTCTTAAGAAATGATTTTCAAAGTAGTATACTTTATTTAAGCCTTAACTTGGATTTTTATTTAAAATAATGAATTTTTTGCATGCTTAACATAGAGTTGAAAATAATTTTTTTAAAGTGTCTTGATTTACATATTTTCAAAATATATATACATATACAAAAAAAAAATTGCAAAAGAAGAGTGCGAAAAATAGACACCAAAAAGAAAAAAAAACTCTTTAATTCAATGTGATTCTATCTTATAAAGCCTAAGCTGACCGAGTAATTAAGCCCAAAGAGTATTTCCATACTCAATGACCTAAGCCCATTTGGGTTGGGATCCATTGGCCCAAAACTCGTTAAATGGTCACTTAGAAAGCCCGTTAAAGTAGAAAAAATCACCAAGGAAGAAAGAGTTTAAAAAAAACTAATAAATGTTTTATAGTTGTATATATTGTAGCCAGGTTTGACCTGCGTCTGCGGTCGAATTGTTGTTGCGTCTTTGATAATCATATTTTATTACAGTTTTATACCCTCATTATCTATTTTATATGAATAAATATACCACTAATAATTATTTTTATCTTTTAATTGCAGGTTAATGAAGAATAAATCTCAAACTCTCATCTCTCAACAAAAACCCATTGATTAAATGAAGAAATAAAGCAAAGAAGTACATTGGAAAATCAATTTCCAAATTATCCAAAAGCCCAGAATGAAGTCATGTAGCCTGTAGAAGCCGGAGAAAATCAAAAATCCAATATGAAAAGAAATCATATTCAAAATAGTTGGCCACAAAGAAATGACGATATCTCCTAATCCGGAAGGCGGAATTTAACATATCATATATGAAAATCACCTATCTTGACGAGACGAAGCTATCCGTGAAATCAGAATTTGGAAATAGTAGGCATCAATATCGGTATCGATGTGGGCATCGATGCTGGCATCGATACCAGCATCGATGCTGGCATCGATACCAGCATCGATGCCTGCATCGATACCAGATTACTGTAGCGCGCGTCAATGGCTGATTTTGCTTGTCTTGGGGCGAAAGTTTGATCCAATGGCTCTCATTCACTGATGTTTACTATAAATAGGTGTAGAGAGTGAGGGGTTAGAGGTGTAAAAATTTTTGTAACTCCTTTTGGAGAGGAGGGCTACTCTTAATTGAGAAGGCCTTCCAAAATTATAACTTTAGTTACAATTAATAATAATTTTTTTCACCACTTTAAATTTTTCTCTTCTTATCTTTGTTGGATGACGAAGATGAAGATGAAGATGGAGAATTATTTGAAGGTTTGCATTTCTTTCTTTTTCTCTTTTATTGCTTATTAGTTTAGATTTATTTCTATGCTTGTAGTTAGATTTTATTTTCTTCTTTAATAGCCAAGATGCTAGAACCCTCTTGCCTTAGATTTATTTCATACTTATAGAGTAGATTTATTTTTTTGTATTTAATTCTTGTAATTTTATTTTGTAGTTTAGATTTTTGTAATTTATTTTGTAGTTAGATTTTAATTTCTTACACTATTCACCTTGAGGCTAGAACCCTCTTGGGTTTAGTTTTTCTTTTTGTTTATTTTTATTTTGTTTGATTCGCCTTTAGGCTAGAACCCTCTAGGAAATCACCATTTTTTAAGAAGTGGGTTCAATTTTAGATTATACATATCTATAATTGAATCCACCATCTTTAAGTTCTTGCATTTTCTTTTATTTTTGAATTTTGTTCTTCATTCTTGATTTTTCATTTGTTTCTTGATTTTATTCATTTTTTCCTTCTCACCTTATTGATCATACTCATTCTTTTTCAAATCCACTCTTACTTACACTTTGCATCATTTACACACCATTTTCACTCTCTCAATCTCTTCACAATCACATTCACTTATCACTCCTATTTGTCACGCACACAAAATAAGAACCAATTTTATATTTTCTCCTACAAAACACCTTCCTCGTGGGATCGATATCTTAAATACTATAACTTGACACGGTTGTGCACTTGCAACCTTTTTGGTACATGTTTATGCCGCATCAATTCAACATCGTGACAGATTGTTATTAATAACGCCAAAATCAATGCCTTACATACACGTGAAATTTTATCCCGAATCCTAAGTAGGGGTAAGTCAGCATCTAACAAGCGTTGCTGATTAGTCTTTTACCGTAAAAAGGACAAAAGCCTACGTATTCAACATCATAGCAGGCTTTTATTAATAACACCATAATCCATGCCTTACACTCACGAGGAATTTTATCTCGAATCCAGAGTAGGGATAAGTCAGCGCCTAACACGCGTTGCTGGTTAGTTTTTCGCCGTAAAAAGGACAAAAGCCCACGTATTCGACATCGTGGTAGGTTGTTATTAATAATGCTAAAATTCGTGCCTTACATGCACGAGGAATTTTATCTCAAATCTTAAGTAGAGATAAATCAACGTCTAACACATATTGCTGGTTAACCTTTCTCTGTGAAAAGAATGCCAGGATTCATGTCTGGGGGATGTTATCTCAATCTTTGAATAGAGATAAATCTACGCCTAACACGTATTGCCGGTTAGTCTTTTCCCATAAAAAGCACGAAGCCTATGTATTCAATATCATAACACCAAGTCTAAGAGAGTTCATTCTCTTAGCACAACATCACATGTGAAATGGATTTAGATAATTCATACGCAAGCCCGATTCAAATGGTAATCGATAAAGACATATCAAATCTGTTGATGGCTGAGGGTTTGCTAAAAATCCTAAAGTCTGCACCTAACACACGTTGTTAGGTAGTCTATTCTCGCGACAAATGACGAAGTCTATGTATTCAATATCATAGCATCAAGTCTAAAAGAGTTCATTCTTTTAGCATAACGTCACCTGCAGAACGGACTTAAACAATCTGCATGCTAGCCTAACTCAAACCGTAGTCAGTAAAGGCTCGTCAAACCCGTTTATGGCTGAGGGTTTGCCAAAAATCCTACAAGTATGATAGTCCCTGACACACCAGCTTCATCAGTTGGTCTCGTGACTTGAACACCCAGGAGAACATCAATTCCAATCGAAGTTTCCAAAAAGGACTTTGAACATGTTGCTAATGAAAGTCAATACCGATCAACGTGTTGTGATGAAGGTCAATGTCGGTCAACACGTTGTAATCAAAGTCAATGTCAGTCAACGCGTAGTCAATTCTTGCCAAAACAAGGCTCAGATCAACCTCAAAACAAAGAAAAATCCTAGGGAGTTTAACTATAATTTAGATACGAATCCCTGACGAGGATAATCAGTTCAACGTCGACTCAACGACACGAGTTGAAATCAAAAATCAACACACCAGTTTCAATTCGAGACTTCGACAATGATCACACGATAAATGTAGAGCCGAATTTTTTTTAGCTATTTGACAAAATACTGACTAGACTGAGAATTGAAGAAGTTAAGAACTGAAGTCAATTACAGGTCCTTTTACACCGACTTAAGGTTGGGCCTATCACATCCAAAGTATTTCAGTCTCTTCTATAAAAGAAATACGACTGAAATACTTTATAGGGGATATCTGTAGGCGTCAAAAATTATCTATAGGTTCCCACACGTAGTTCTAGACGGAGAGAAAATGACCAACGTTATTATCCAAGTCAAGGAGGATTATCTGACGCTGACAAGGGTACGAAGCGAGTCGACAAACCATTAATGACGTAGCAACAAGCTACCGGAATAGCAAACCAAGTGGCTCGTGCGCTCACCGACTACCTCCATATGGCCCGCGCATTCATCAGCCACATCTAAGTGGCCTGTATGCTCACCGGCTACCTCCAAGTGGCCTACGCGCTCATCAACAACCTCCAAGTGGCCCACACGCTCACCGCCAACTCCAAGTGAGGTGGCTCGCACAGTGCCGAGCCACCGTGAGGTGGCTCGCTCCCAGAAACTCCCAATACACATTTTTTGATAGTTTTTTAGGATTCTTTCATTTCAGAACCTCCCTAACTGCTTTGAAACTATCCCTAAACATGGTCAAGCAGTTATTGACTGCAGATGAGGTCAGATCATCAACTCTTATCAGAAAACACTATAACAAAAGCTTATAAATACAAGCCTAGGATCTTCATTTAAAAGGATCTGAAATCAGAGGGCGAGGTGATGTTAAATTGAAGAGTGGAGCACGAATTTCAGAGGAGGACTAGTAGATCTTAGCGAACTTCAGCATAAAGAGGAAGCTATTCAAAGGATCTGAGGCCCGTTCCCCCTTTCCTCCGGATCAAACTTGGTTTTGATCTCGAGAAGAGTCGTAATCTCGCTTGGTCGAGATTATCACTTTTGTGATTGTTTACTTTGTGAAGAAAAAACTTTTAATAATCACTTTGTCAACCGAATCTGATCCGTAATGGTCCATGGACTAACGCGTCCCCGGCACAGACAAAGATCCCACGTGAAGTAGTGAGTCATAAACGTCCGTTGCATGTGTTTTAAGGGGATTGTATTTGTTTATTTTTTCATTGTGTAGGAAGATCTTATAAAAAGATCAATTTTTCTCTTTTATTGAATTTATAATCGATAAACGATTGTAATAGATTCAATGACAATGAAGAAACCAATTTCTGACGCAAACATTTTAGATCTTAAAACATCTTTGTAATTTCGTTCTTAATCTTTTAAACATTAAAAGATCTGGTCTTTATACATTTAATATAAAAGATTTGCTTTTTATATCCAAACTAGTTAATTAGGCCCAAGAAATCACATTAAAAACTCATTAAATCATTTTAAAAGAGGGGAGAGGGATTAGCAGAGTGAAACTCGCCCGAAACTTTATTTAAAACGTGAGAGAGAGAATTCCAATTCAGATCTCCAAGCCACAAACCGAAATCCCGCTTAAAAGCCTTTAATCTACCTCAAATATCAAATTACGGTTTGTAATATTATTTGGTGCCTGCTAGGGTTTCAAAAATATGAAAGAATACTAAAAATCTCGTGAACAATATGTATATATATTAGGGAAAATGAATATGGGCCTTAAATACCCGAAACCAACTCAGATTAGGAAAACCAAAAATAGGTTTTGCGGTC
This sequence comes from Asparagus officinalis, assembly GCF_001876935.1. Classification (NCBI taxonomy): domain Eukaryota; kingdom Viridiplantae; phylum Streptophyta; class Magnoliopsida; order Asparagales; family Asparagaceae; genus Asparagus; species Asparagus officinalis. Next base: position 53,116,946 of record NC_033795.1, read on the forward strand.
GACTTTGGCGGTCGATTGGGCTACGGTCGACCATGGCGATCGACCGGACTCGGAATTTCTAGTTCTTCAAGATTTTGCCTTTGTGCATGTTTTCAAACCATTCTATTTTCATGTATGAACTTGTTTATACTCAAAATACTTGTTAATGTTCTCATACACTATTTAATAATATATATCTCAATAAATATCCACTTATAATAATTAATCATATATTAATTCAATTTATCAATCGTTAACTCAAATTTTTTGGGGTTTTACATATTATGTGTAATATTCTTCAGGAACTTCTCATCAAAGTTAGGGAACAGTTTAGCCTCGTATACCAGTTGGAGGTTTAGGAAACAGTTTATACTCGTATACCCGTTAGAGTAAAGGAAGAAATAGTTTATACTATTATACTCATTGGAGGTTGAGGAAACAGTTTATATTCGTATACCCGTTGGAGTAAAAGGGAGGAGTAGTTTAACCTCATATACCTGTCGGATGATAGGTCGTCTTTATTTGGCTTGATTTGCCGCTATGACGCCAGAGTAAATTAAGCCTTATATTTTGTTTTTGATGCCGAAGCAAGCCTTGGTGGGATGAAGAACCCTCATATGGTATGCACACTATTTTGGATCCATAATCCTCTTTGCTCCCTCCTAATCTTTAATATGTGGTAGCTCGATTTTATCATTAGCGAGGAGGTACTTCAAGATGGCTGGAACTTCATCATATTTGAAAGAATACTCCTCCTGGAACCTTGGATCAAGAGTCCTTCGTTGTTTCTAAGGTTGTTGTTGTGATGTTTGATTAACATCAACAACAACCATAGGTGTTGTCAGCTGTCTTCTCTCAGCCTTCTTTCTTTTGAGGAAGTGCTCGACCTGTTCTTAATGTAGTTTTAATTCCTTCCAGGTGGTTAAGGGGGCAACCCCCATGACTTCGAGTACATCGAGGGAGAGATTGTGATGGCAGGCCTGGAGTATGAACTCCTCTGTGACCGAATCTCGGTAATTCATCGCCTTATTTCAGAAGTGTTTGACGAAGGTGCCAACTGACTCTTCGTTCTTCTGCTTCTCATCCAGAAGAGCTCCAATTGACACTTTAGTGTCATCATCAAAGAAATTTCTAAGGAATAAGTTTTCCATATCATCCCAATAGTTGATGCTTCCTGGCTTGAGACGTCGATACCAACGAAGGAGTCCCCGCGAAGGGTGCCTACAAATGACCGAATCACCAAGGGTTCATGTCTAAAGATCATTCCTAGGTGGGACTTAAAGTAGATTAAATGCTGAGTGGGCGAACCTCTCCCATCAAACAACATGAAGTTAATTAGATTAAACTTCGTTGGGTATAGGATTGAATCCCACTCTCTTAGGTATAGACACAAGATATCGGTCTTATTCACCTCTTGAGCAGCATCAATGCATTGATTTTGCTTTTCAGATCCTTCATCTTCTGGTCCTCTTCGCATGTATTTCCTTGTGGGCGATTTTAGGGAGGAACAACGGGTCACCCCTAATATTATTATTATTGATGGGACTACCCAGAGCGTCCATGTTGTCGGGAGGGGTATCGACATTGATATTTTCTTCAACTTTCAAATTGCTATCTACTTGATTGGTAGTATTGTGATGACTGGATTCACCATGCTGATTTAATAAATCTTAAAGTTATTAGGCATGTAAATCCTTGACCCATTGCACGACCATCTCCATTTCGATTTTAAAATCTTCTTTTTGTTTGGCCAAGGCTTCTTGAAGAAGTTGAGCCACTTATTCAGTAGTGATCATGAATACTTCTTGAGCTCGCCCCATGCTAGACATTGTATCGTTAGAGGCGATGCAGAGTAAGTATCCAAAAGTTTGTCTTCCGAAAATAGTCCTTCGTGCATCCTCGGGTAATCCCCATGTCTGACGGCTTTTAGCTGGAGCTGAGACACTCGTTGGGCTATTCTTGAATTGACTTTTCTTCCTAGAATAAAGTCAGGATTAGTGTTATTCGAAGTGACATGGACTTTCCTTTGTCAGCCATGTTGATGGTGACTTCTGGGAGTTCATCATCTTGAATGGCCAATCTTCTTTTGCGGGAGCGTCTTGATTTGGGTTTTGACGTTTCAATGGAAAGATTTTGGAATACCGAGATGCTCTATGGAGCGGTCTTAGGGAAGTTACACTCCAATAATACTGCCTTGATTAACCTCTCACAAGAACTGTGAGAGTCTAATAATGGGGTACTTCTTTTTCAGGATTTATTTGTACCCCTATCCTGATAGTACATCTCATCGATGTTGTGGTTGGAGTTACCTATCAAATGTTAGTTTGAGTCTCCAGTTATAACGTCGTCATTTGACAAACACATTTTCTTCTGAATAGGTAACGCCTTATTGGCGTTTGCAGGAGTCACACGTTTGAAATCGCACATTGGCGAAGGTGGAACTTAACGGGCTCTTGATCTTCCACACGCACCCCCAAGCGGGTGGTTGCTTGGATTAGTTTATTATGAGGATGTATACAACCCCCAGTCTGAAGAGTTGCTTAGGATTTATTCGCCGGACCTAAGCATTCTTTGACAGGAGTCTTGCCTCGATCTTTGTGTAGGGGACCCAGGCGATCCTTCAATGGAACTCTGAATTTGGATAGATCCATGCTGTCGTAGGGCTTCATCGAAGGTAGAGGAGCAACAGGAGTAGGATCAGAAGTTGATGGAGGCTGGGAAGTAGCCTTAGGGTTAGACTTAGATGAGAGACATGACTGGTGTCTCTCCCTAAGTGGAGGTATCTTGGCTGTTTTCGATGCCGTTTTTGGCGCTGTTTTGGCCTTTGGCACTATTTTGGCCTTTGGCACCCAGACTTGTTTGGATTTTGGTAATTCTTGACTACCTCTTCTTTTTGTAGCTCTTGTGCCTTTTGCACAAGGATCCTTGCATGCGTAAGAAGTATGCGTCACTTTTGGATGTGTTCCTCGAGAGTAGAACAGGTTCGTTTGACATGAACACATTTTGGAGGAGGAACTCATTGCCTGCTATGGTGGTAGCTTAGGCATTTGGCGCCTCCTGAATTCTAAGTCCACTTGATAGCGGAGTCCATCCACCTGCTCCGGAGCTTTGGCAAACTGATGGGAAAGATGTTGGTGCCACCTCTGATGACCCCTCTTCGTTAGAATTAGCATAGCTTCAATGGGCAACTCCTTGATTCATGAGAAGTTATCACAAGCATTGAATCCGGCTTCCTTGGATGCCGGAGAGGAGTCTTCAACAGAAATTGGATGAAGATCGACACCCTGGGCCTTCAGATCCAAAGACCAACGATCCTTCTTTAGGGAAGTGGTCTTCCTGCGCTTGCAAGGAGAGGAAGATCAGGAGGAGGAGGGGGCGTAATCCTTGAACTTTTGCTGATCAAATTCATACTCGACCTCCTAATCAACTAGGATCTTGATCATCAGCTGCGGCACGACAGTCTCGACAACAAGGCTGTTGGCTCCCACTGTGGTCGCCAACGTGATCGCGTTGAAAGTTGATTTCTTTGAGGAATGCATTACAACTTTAGGTATTTACAACGAATTCAAAAGATGAGTCTTTTTATAAGATCTCTCTACACAAAAGAAATTGAAAAATTACAACTTTCTAGAAAACACACATAGAGAGATTGTTTATCGGTCTTCTGCTTGCGTGAGATCTTTATCGGTGTCGGGGTTTTATTCATGGACCACCAAATAATTAGATCTGATTGATTTTATTGCCTCGCGAAGGAGAAAAGAAATTGAAGTGAATATCTTAGCAACGGTGAGATAAACACTCTTCACGAGATAACAGCAACAGTACGATTTCAAGGAAAGCGGATGAACGAGGCTGAAGCGGCTGCAGATCTATCAAACTCTCTTCCTTTTTGTCAAAGAACACATCAAGAACTTACTTCCTCCTTATTAAAATTCGTGCTCCTCACTCCTCAATTCGACAGGGCTTCGTCATTGCTCCGAAATTCTTCCTCCCTCTGAATAAAGGCCCTATGGTTGTATTTATAGGGTTCAAAAGCTCTATTTTCGGATAAGAATGAATAATTTTATCTTATCCTCAGTTGTTACTACTTAACCATATTCAAAAATAGCCTCAAATCGGTTGGAGAGGATATGGAATGAAATCTTATTGAAAAATAGGTCTCCGGGCGATTAATGGGCAAAAAATAGCATTTCTGAGCGTGAGACACCGTTCGTGTCTCGCCCTTCGGTTGAGACACTATTGGTGTCTCTGCCATCACTACTGGACAAAGTACTTTTGGTGACAGATAAATTCGTTAATAAAGCTGAAAATCCGTCGCTAAAAGTTATAGCGATGGATAAAAGGAATTTCGTCGCCGATTTACCGTCTGTACATTGAGAGTCCCTAATAGCACTTTTGGCGACAGATTTCCCGTTGCTAAAGGTCAGCTACGGGAAATTAGCAACAAATTTTCTATCGTAATAATTTTTTAAAAAATAAAAAGAAAAAGGTATTAGCGGCGGATTTATATATCTTTAGCGAGGGATTAGACGTCCCTAAAAGATATATTTATTTTTTTTTATTTTTTTCCCGTGTTAGTTTTCCATCGCTAAATATATCTTTAACGACGACCAATCTATAGCTAAAGATATTTTTTTATTTTTATTTTTTCCCTTATTGTTCATTTTCCATTGCTAAATAAATCTTTAGCAACGGATTGACCGTAGCTAAATATGATCGATATTTTTTTATAAATATTTTGAAAATGAAAAAAACTTTGTACAATATCGATAATAAATTTAAAAACCATTTTCAATCAACAATATAATATTCATTCCCATATATAACACATATATTTCAATAAAAACAAATAAAAATATCCTGATATGTACATAATAAATATTGTTTATATAACTCATCCATTATTTTCAAAGTTAAATTAATCCCAATCATTCCTCTTGATCATCATCTTCATCCTTATCACTAGCTACACTATGACTACCCCTTGCTCCACCTTGTCTTGAAGTCCCAGCCTGCAAATATAAATCAAACATTAATAAGAGTGTGTAACTGTTAATAAGAGTACAAATATAAATATAAATCCCTAACCCCACCCACCAACCAACCACACTCCCCCATGCATTATTTTTGATTTTAAATACCAAACCCTAACTAATATTATATATATATATATATATAACTCCGTACTCTCTCTCTCTGGTTCATCTCTTCACCGCCTCTCTCTCTCTTCTCTCTTCTCTCTCTCTTCTCTCCTCTCTCTCTCTCTCTCTCTCTCCCCCCCCCTGAACACATGACCGCCGGCCTCCATCTCGCCGCCCGCGCTCTCCTCCGCTCGTCACCCCGAATAGCCCGCTCACCGTCACTCACCGCCACGAGTTTCCCTGCCTGTAGCTCCTCGCCCTCCCACCACCCTCTCTCCTATCTCCGACCCAGCGCCGCCCTCATCCCTTGCCGCAGCCACCCGAGCACCTTCCCTCAGAACACACCCCGCCTCGTTGTTTTCTCACCGCCACATCGTTGTCCGCCCCTGCAGCATGCAGCCCGCCCCCTTGTCCTCCTCGCCCAACCAAGCTCGACCACCCCTTTACACGCAAACTCGACCACACCCCACCCGAACCAGATCCGCAGCCCAATAGTCATCCAGTCGCTGACACCCTCTCATACTGCAGCTCCGAGCCCACCCTTTGATGTTGCCTCATACCGATGCGTCCATTATCAGCTTCGATGCACTCTCGGCCACCCAAATCTGTCGTCACCGGCGTTGCGTCGTCCAACTATTCGCTCAAACACCTTGCCCCTCACGCGATCCCGGTTCGACGTTGCCATTACTAGACCGTGCCCTGTCAATGTCCTGAGCGTCGCACGCTCAGCGTTGATTCGTTCGACACAAGCCGATGCAAGATCCCTCTTGCTCATTGACTGTCATTTCAATTTTAGATCTATGAATTAATGATATGATGTTTAGACTATAATATGATGATACTGTAATATGAATACTGTGATATTTTGCATAGGTTGGTTGATGAGATGTTATTAAAGAATATTTTTAGAATAATTATTGTGAGAAATATTTAAAAAAAATATTTTTAGAAAAATAATATTAAAAGAAATGTTTAAAGATTATTTTAGAATTATTGCAATGAGAAAAGAATTTATTTTGTGTAAAAGGGATTATCTTAGAATAATAATTTAGAAGAGTTTATTTTATAAAAAGATTATTTTAAATAAATAAATTTATGATTTTTAAAGACTAGTTTTGAATCAATATAATGAGAAACAATTTTAAAAGAATTTATTAGAGGAAATTGGTTTTCACGCATGTTTATGTTGTTCACAAGAAACTGTTCATAATTATTATGTTTTGCAATTTATTTTAATGTATTTGACTTGTCATCATGTTATTACATGGAATCAGTTAGATTTATTTACTGTTTCTTGTTGTGATTGAGAACCCTTAGTAGTTCATGATTTAGTGGTCTCGTATGTCATGAACAGACTTAGTGACATGTGTGAGTGTGTTGACTGAGTTTAGGTGGTAAACCTGAGTTTTAATGAGGATTATGGTTGACTTAGAAAAATGAGAAGAGTTGGGATGGGGAAGTCCATGTTCATGTGATCGAATATAGCTGTTGATGTATCTTCCAGGCTCGCCCCATGATCCAATGTAGCTTGGGTTAGTTTGTTGGGTCAAAGTGAAGCCAGTGTAGTCACTTTGGTCCATGAATTTGATATTCACCCGAGTTTAGCTTGAGTTCGAACCAGGTTAAAATCGGATTGCATGTAGCCCTCTGACCGATCCAGTGTAGCGGCATATTGTGTGCACGTTGATGATTTTTGAACAGTCAGTTATCTGATGATATAATAAAATAGGTGTTCATGTGTTATTTATTATTTATTATATTATTTTATGTATAAGTAACATAATTTAATGAAAAACATAAAATAATATAATAAATATAATAGATCATTTCTCTTATTTTACATCATGTTACTCTTCTATTTCATTTCTCTTATTTTTGTATTTTTCATAGATCATATTATATCAATATCGTTTTATTCTTATATTTTTCTTTTAATAGGTGTTGTTATTTTTCGATGTGAGTGTGTGGTGTTATGACTTTATAGTTTTTGTATAGGATTATTAAAGGTTGTTACAATGTGTGTGTTTGTTTAGTTTGAATTTTTGTGTTTTTACATATTATATTATGATTACGTATTTAGTCGGAATATTTTTGTAGTTAGTGAGTTTTATATTTTATGCAGTGTATTCTTGCTCATTTTTTTACGTTTTAATTTGTGTATTGTTATACTTATTGTGATTTAGTATTTATTATGTTTTTGCTATAATTTTTGTTAGTAGTCACGTTATGGTGTAGTTGTTTTATTTTGTGTTGTATTTATTTTATTAATCCTATGTAGTGTACATATTACTTATACATGTTTGTTGTGTATGTTACCACATAATTTTGGTCACATTTTACCTTTTATGTACGCGTTTTGTCATCATTATTGTTTGGTTATTTATCAAATTATATGTTTTTCTTGTATGTATTTTTATGTTGTCTTTAATTTTATTAATTTATTAGTTTATTTGTATTATTTGGGTTATATTGTTTATTAGTTAACATAGTTATTTCTTTTACGTTTCATCAGTAGTTTCATAGTTTATTTAGGATGTGAAATGAGTGTTATAATTTTATACAACTTAGTTACAGATTTTGCATATTGTAGATAGTTTGATGTGTTTATTAGTTGTTTATTTTCTTTTGTTAGGTTGTGTATATTTTATTTTAATATTATATTTTATTGGCTATTCATTAATTATTTCAATTATTGTATTTATCAATTTTCCATATACAAAAGTCTCTGTATTACTATTTTAGTTAACTGTTCATGTTCATATTTGATTTTTGTTTTGGATATTAATACATGGCAGTTCATATGTTGTATTATGTTTATTCTTTATGTATATTGGGTTTATAATTTTTGTAACATATTTGGTTATTCTAACAGGTATAATGATAATAATAGTTATTGGTATATTTTGATATTGTGTTCGTTGTGTAAATGTTATGAATACATAATTAAATGATTGTTGCATATATTTTTATGTCTTTTATCTACGTCCATTATTGATATGCTTTTTACTTTCTATTATCAGCTATTATATGTATTATTTTTCTTTACAGATTACTATATGATATCGTGCATATATTATTTTAATTCCAAGGACGGAATTTGTTTTAAGGAGGGTAGAATATAAGGACCATGAATTTTCATTACTAGTTAAAATATTTTTTTTGGTATTTTAAAATATTCAATTATTATTTTTAAAAGAGTATTGTATTTTCTCGATTTTCTATGATTTAAAGTCTAAGTTTTATATTTATGTAAATGATATTAATATTTATAAATTAATTTTATGCGGTGAAAATTTCTAGAATTAATCTATTGTATTATTGATACTATTACGTATTATTTTTAAATAATATGTCGTATTATTATTATTACATATTATTTTGTATAATATGTTGTATTATTAATTATGTATTATTTATATAATTTGTTGTATTATTTCTACTGTTGCATATTATCTGTCGTATTAGTACAACTGGTACGTTTTATTATGCAGATAATTATCCTATAATTATTTGATTTTAAATATAAGAAATTATATTTTTATTAATTATTCTTGTTTAATTGTATAATTTCTTGTATTATTTCTACTATTGTATATTATCAGTTGAATTAGCACAACTGGTTCGTTTTACTGTGTATATAATTATCCTATAATTATTTGATTTTAAATATAAGTAAATATATTTTTATTAATAATTATTCTCGTGTAATTGTATAATATGTGTATATTTCGACTATTTCGTATCAACTGTTGTATTAGCAAAACATATATGTTTTTATTTATAGATAATTATTCTGTAATTATTTTGATTTTTGAATACCCATAATTATTTATTTTAATTATTTTTGTTTTAAATACCAAACCCTAACTAATATTATATAAATAAATATATATATATATATACTGCAGGTCCTCGCCCTCACCACCGGCTCTCCCATCTCCGACCCCAGCGCCGCCCTCATCCCTTATCGCAGCATCCTCGAGCGCCTCCTTAGGCTGTCTAAAAAAATCACAACAGATAGCTGATCCCCATCAAGCTTCAGCAAACAAAAGCTACAAACAGAGGACTTTTCACATAGATCAAGAAGAGTTACAAATCAACGATACTTCTGACAACTGATGAAAACTCTATTCAGTAGCCTTCATAACCAACTGTGAGAGTTATAATCTGACGACTTTCACACCCCATAACAAGCAAAGATCAATGAGCAGTAGCCTTTGCGATGTTGTAATGGACGAGGTTACAAGCCAACAACCTCTCCCAAACGCAGAGTCCACCTCTGCGTTTCCCAAACTCAAAACGCATACGAACTGTGCATTCTCCAGTAGACATTCAACTCTGCAACGCAAAGTTAAAACACAAAACGCACAGACTGTGCGTTCTTTAGCAAACACTTAACCCTGCGTCTCAAACTCAAGACGCAGAGTTGAGTTCAGCACACAAGGGGCCTGTGCACATGCGGCCTGTGCGTTTTAAATCTCTAGCAGAGATTTAACTCTGCGTCTCAAGCCTTAGGCATAGAGTTAAGGCCCGGGACGCCAAGTTAGGTGTTTGACTTGTACAAACACAAGTTGAATGGCCTAACAACCATTTATCCCATGTTCTGAGGGATTTTCGCCCACTTAGGAGTGGATTTAGAGGTTGGTTACACCCCTTATCCCCCTATAAATAACCGCATTACTCAACTGAGTAGGGGGTTGATCGGTTTTAGCATCTAAACTGCACAGAGTTGGAGATTTGGAGATCAAAATCACCTGAAGTTGGGCTGAGAGGACGAGTTTTCGGAAGATCAAGGAACTGATCAGCAGTAAGTTAATCAAATTTTAGAGAATCCCTTCACCAACAGCGGATCTACTTGGCTATTAATCAAATTTTCGGTTCTATCAACTTGGTTACAGAGTCTCAACTCGCTCTGAGTTCGTAGATTCGTTAAGAGTTCCTAATTAAACTTGCAACGCAAGTTCATTACACTAATCGATTATTCGGTTTTCAATAACTCTTTTCAGAGTTTTCAACTTATTCTGAGTTCTTAAACTCGCTAAGAGTTTTAAATCAAACTTGTCATACAAGTTAATCGTTCCCGTGAGACAAGATGATCGGATCATCAACGGAGAGCAAATTCGACGCAAGCATTCGAAGGAGGCACTCCATTGCTACCAAGAAGAACCCAGTTTTAAACAAAGAGGAGAATCAAATTCATTCTCCTCTCTTTTGTAATCGGAATCCAAATTATAATCGATTTTGAGAGAATACCAATCAATCTTTCTTTCATTTCTTTTACTACGAATTTTTCCACAAACAAAAGATGGCGACTCCGCTGGGGAGTAGCTTCTCAGATGAAGAAGTGGTGGTGCAATCTGACGTTCACCTCACGGGAACCATCGTCGAAACTCTCGTCGTAGAGTTCGACCAAGTTAAATATGAGGAGGCCCTCTCCTCTGGGTCGCTTAGCCCTAAAGCTAGGCGTGATACCCTCAAGATCTCTAAGGAGGTCGTAACTACTGCTGAGACGCCGAAGAAAGCCCTCTCCTTTGGCCAAGACCTTAAACTCGCTCTGCGAGTTGAAGATTCTACACCCGTATCAACACAATGTGTAATAGGTTGTAAGAGGCCTATGATGGAGGAACATCCAACCAACGCCGACGACGTTGTGACCAAGGCGTTGAAACAAGCTAAGAAAAATGCTGCTTGACGAAGGAGAAGATCCATATGGCGGGCATACTTGCGGAATAGCCGAGCTATCGCCCAACACGAAGATTGCATTTCTGAGCCTTTGCCCGAACTGTGCGCTTCTGCTCTAGAATGCACACTTCGTGGCAATGAACCTGATTATGAACCTCGGGTAATCCAACTAAAACGTGACCCTCTGTGGCGCATTGTTCAATCTAGACGCACACCTCAGGGGTGCGTTTCAAAATCAAAACGTGACCTTCAAAGGCACATTCAATCATCTAAACGCATACCTCAAGTGTGCGTTCAATCAAAACAAGACCCGCAGGGGTCTGTTCAATCACCTAAACGCACACCTCAAGTGTGCATTCGATCAAAACACGACCCTCAGGGGTCTGCTTCATCACCCAAACGCACACCTTAAGTGTGCGTTCGATCAAAACACGGCCCTCAGGGGTCTGCTTCATCACCCAAATGCACACCGCCAGTGTGCATTCAATCAGAACACGACCCTCAAGGGTCTGCTTCATCACCAAAACGCACACCACAAGTGTGTGTTCAATCAGAACAAGACCCACAGGGGTCCGTTTCATCAGTTCAACACAGGCCTCGGCCTAGTGTTTATAAACCTAAACGCGACCTTCGCATTCCTTCTCAAGAACGCGGCTTGGTCCGTCGGGTTCAAGAGAGACGACATGGATTTAAGGTTCAAGTCCAACCCACCCAGGGGCAGGGGGTTCCATCTCCAACCTCACAAGATTCTCCTCAAGTCTCTGATTTGCGTGAATTACTATCAACAGGCAGACCAACTCATCAAGCAGTTAATTCATGCCAGTGCGAGCGGCTTATATTAGCAGTCCTTTCAGAATGTCACTGTTGTACATCTGAGCCCCGCAAATCTGTGTTCGACCGACTGGCTGGCATTGCTAGACCTACCAAGCGACGATGTCATAATAAAAAGTAGGCCCCTGAAATCGAATATCCCGAGGTCACTATTAATGTGATCGGCAGAGGAAAAGCCTCTTATCCCGATTCTGATGAGTCGCAAAGAAGTCATTCCCCGACTGTTCGGAAAATTTGTGATGAGTTCAAGGGAGTATATCGACACACTCGGACCCGGACAAGAGCTATCCGTTCGGTTGACTATCAGAAGTTGGCCAAAGGGATTACTTCGGGTGATGAACATTCGGCAATTGCCGAATCCTAATCTTCAAGCTCTGTTGGAGCACAAGAGGTTTCTGCTTACATGACGGGAAACCCCGAAGACTTAGCTAAGAGAGTTGATGAACATCATGTCATGATCCAGGCGCAACAGGAGACACTTCTCCAAATGAAGGATATGTTAGCCCAGCTCCTTGTCGAAAAAGGCCAAAAACCTGAATCTTCCCGGAGGACAACGTCAAAGGGAAAGCAGAAAGCACATGAACATTCGGATCGTGAAACTCACAACTTAGAATCCTCCTCTGAAAATAAGAAGGAGATAGAAATAGAATTGCATCCTCAGTCCGCTAAAGTGGACGAATTGGAGGCTCGCCTTAATGCAATCGCCAACAGAAGCGAGCTCCGCGAAGAAGGAGTGGTACGGCCTTATCCTGCTGAGTGGGACACAGCTCCCTACCCGCCAAAGTTTAAAGCCCCTACCTTATAACCGTTCGATGGCACAGGGTCGCCGAACCATCACATCTACTACTTTAAGTCACAGACTGGAGACGTGGTGGAAAACGACGCCATCCTGACCCGCTTGTTCATCGGCACTCTTAAAGGAGTCGTCTTCGAATGGTTTATGAAACTGCCTGCTGGATCCATTCAGAAATGGGTGGATTTGAAAAAGCTTTTCTTATCCAGGTTCTTCGAGGACGATACGGAAGTTTCGATCCCGATTCTTCTCACCACCAAGCAGAGGAAAGGAGAATCTATCAAGACATATGTGGAGAAATTCCGTAGCATGGCATTGCGATGCCCTTCAGGTATGACCCAATCAACTTTGGTTGAAACTTGTAGGTACAACTTGCAGACTCAGCTCCTTTCTCAGATGGGGGTGGCGGAATGTCGCTCCTGGAGACAATTGGTTTCACAAGGAGAACAAGCCAAAGAGATAGTTTCTCGAGTTAAAGCCGAAGAAGTTGCGCAACCTAAGCCGCAACAGCAACGCAACCAGTACAATGCTCAATGGTCTAAAGGAAAAGAGACTTTGGTAGCTGAAGCCAACACGCGAGCACCTCCGCCTACTAAGCAAGGCAAAGCACCTAATCAATAAAGAGCGCCCAAGCAATATTCATTCAAAGAAGAGCATGTAGACACCTTGTTTCAGTTACTTCGGAAGAACAACAAGCTGCAGCTGCCCAAAGTCAGGAAGCCAGATGAAGCAGGGAAGGTGGACGACCCCAATTATTGCCGTTATCATAGGTTCCTCGGACACCCTACCAGAAAATGCTATGTCTTCAAAGACATCTTACAGGATTTGGTGAATGCGAATGTGCTCACCTTATAGCCTGAGCAAAAGACTGTATCCACTAATTTAGTAGCGGTCCAGTTCGGTGATTCCCCCCCTGTAGCGGCTGCAGACGGCGTTGTCCCTATTCATAAAGGAGAAATGCTCCTGAAAAATACTGACTTATACGGTCAGGAAGACAGGGGGTTAGTACCCCTCACTACCCCAAAGGGGGAAATTATGTGGGTCCATCCCGACCTAGTCAAAGATCAACTATGGACGAAAGCTACATCCAAAAAGAAGGGAGCCAAGGCTAAGTCATCCAATATGATCAGTCCCTCTGTTAATGAGAACGATGATCATCTCAAACCTCTCACCGACTCAGAAGAAGAGAGGATTGTTCTGGAGGCATTCCCAGGAGGCAACCCTGGCACTCAGTCAGGAAAGGCTTACTTGAGAGACTACAACCAGAATGCTCAAGAAGATGAAGAACAGTCCCAAGACGCTGGGGGTTCAGTACCAAAGAAGCCGGTCGATAAAGGGAAAAAAAAAGAGCTCCGTTTCAACAAAAATCTTCACCAGGAACTCGGGGAGTCGAGCGCTTCCTTCCAATTCAATGTCATGGCGTAGCTGGCCAACATACCGGCCGGGATTACTCTATATGAGCTCCTGAGGTTATCCAAAACTACCAAGGAAGCTCTAATCGAAGCCTTAAAGAACACGGAGAGTTTTATTACACAAATTGCTCTAATCCCTGAAGCTTATGAAGACCAACCTTGCCTGCAATGCCTACAAGCAGCGAGAAGTTTACCTTGCATATCATTTACGCAGGAAGACATGCAGGTCAAACATAAGCATGACAGACCGCTATACTATACGGGGTATATCGGATCCTCCGAAATCTGTCGTGTCCAAGTTGACCCGGGTTCAGCGCTCAGCATCATGCCCTACAAGGTCATGCAGGTATTAGGAATTCCTATGCACCGGTTGAACACCACCCAGACTACTATCTTCGGTTTAACGCTAACAGCACTCAGCCCCTGGGAAAGATCAAGCTCAGGTGTCAGATCGGAGATCTTAAGTCCGAAGTGACCTGTTATATCATAGACACGGACACGTCTTACAATCTATTGTTAGGACGGCCATGGATTCATGCAAACCACATTGTCCCGTCCACCCTACATCAGGTCATGAAGTATGCCAATGATGAGGGAGAGGTTCAAACCCTGATTGCAGAAAAGTACCCTTTCTGAGGGGTGGAAAATTTTCACACTGACTCCGTCTTCTATCTGGAATCCCAGGAGAAAGAAGATGTGGACAGCGGTAACGAACCTGACATTGAACTGGATCCTGAAGAAGATTGTCCATGGGAATTGAATCTAAATGTAATGGATCAGGATGAGAGTGATAATAATGTACCGAGTGAGGGTGAATGGTGCATTAATGAAGATTTTATTTTGGCGTACTTGTCTGATGAGTCAACTAATAATGAACAAATAAAGAATAATACTGATGCATGTACTAATGTATGGTGCACATTATGCGTGGAGGCATCACTCACGTTGCCAATCAAGTCATCATTCGCTTCAGATGAAGAAGTAAAAGATGCGCAAAAGGCTTTCTTCAAAGTCCCGTCCAAAAGGAAAGGGCAGAGGCCGATCAATTTTGGTAAAGTTAAACCCGAACCACTCAAACGGGGAAGCTCAGAAGAAGATGATGGAGTTCCTCAATTTCATTACCATGAACCCAATTCTATATAATTAATGAAACGAATGGGGGTATAACTTTAATGAAAAACAGGGTTTAAACTTTGGGAAAGGAAGGCGAATACCAATTCGAATGTCTCTAACCCCCGAAGGAAAACCTACGGACTACTACCAAAAAACCAGAAGAGGCTTAGGTTATGTCACAACTCCCTCTGCCTCAGAAAATGAAATCAGTAATTATCTGCGTCAAGATCATTCATCCGGAACGTCTTCCTGGGAATCTGACATCAGTGTCGGACCTTTCTTTAAAAATTTGACTGTGAACATAGTTTTAACTAGTCACCCAGATGAAGATGCAGGGGGTGACGAAGAGTTAATCGAATCAACCAATGACCCGTGGATCAAACGCCTTAACATATTATGGGATATGTGTTTCGAACAACGCGAACCACCCACTGAAGATAACGTAATCCAGGTCAATATGGGAGACGAATCTGACCCTAAACCAATTTTCATAAGCGAAAGCTTATCATCATCCAAGAAAGAAGATCTTATATCTCTCGTCCGGAAATATATAGATGTCTTTGCTTGGAATTATGAAGATATGCCTGGTCTTGACCCAAAAGTGGCCATGCATCGTCTCAACATCGATCCGGATGCCAAACCCGTTAAACAACAGCAATGCTAGTTTCGTCCAGAGATCATGGAAGCAATTGAGTCTGAAGTTAAAAAGCTTATAGACTCGGGCTTTGTTAGGGAGGAACAACACCCGGACTGGGTGGCCAACATTGTTCCAGTTCCCAAAAAGAATGGTAAGGTCCGGATATGCATCGACTTCCGTGACCTTAATGCAGCTTTTCCAAAAGACGAATTTCCTCTTCCTATCACTGACGTCATGATCGATAACACCTGCGGATATGAAAGGATGTCTTTCATGGATGGATTCTCCGGGTACAATCAAATCAAGATGCACCCGGAAGACGAAAAACATACTACTTTTAGAACACCACTGGGGGTGTATTGCTATACAGTAATGCCATTCGGCCTGAAAAACACAGGTGCAACTTATCAACGTGCAATGAACGCCATCTTTCACGAACACCTACGTAAAAAGATCGAGTGCTACGTTGATGATATAGCAGTAAAGAGCCAACATAAAGGCGATCATCTTACAGACTTAAAAACAATGTTCGACATCATGCGAGCACATCAACTGAAGATGAACCCAACAAAATCTTTCCTTAGGGTATCAAGCGAGAAATTCTTAGGATTTATCGTCACATCCAAAGGAATCTCTCTTGACCCGAAAAAGTGCATGCTATCCAAGGCATGCCACCTCCGAAAAATCGCAAAGAGCTCAGATGTTTGCAAGGCAGACTGACCTACATTCGAAGATTCATATCAAATCTTTCAGGGCGTTGCCAACCTTTCTCTAAGCTCATGAAGAAAGTAGTGTTGTTTGTTTGGGATGGAGAATGTCAAAAAGCATTCGAGGAGATTAAGAGATATCTCACTCAACCGCTAGTTCTCGTGGCCCCAATATCAGGAAAGCCATTCCTGTTGTATGTGAGAGCTATGGAACATTCTCTTGGAGCTTTGTTGGCCCAGAACAATGATCAAGGGCAAGAGCAAGCCATCTACTACTTAAGCAGAACCATGATGGGAGCCGAGCACCGGTATAACCCGGTCAAAAAAGAATGTCTCGCTTTGGTATTCGTAGTTCAAAAGATGCGACATTACCTAGTTGGACAAACAATTCACGTCATTTCTAAGGTGAATCCCTTGAGAGTTCTGATGACGAAGCCATCATCTCTAAACTGCCGACTCGCCAAATGGGCCATTCTCTTGTCACAATATGACATGCAATTCATGCCCCAAAAAGCGATCAAGGGTCAAGCATTGGCAGATTTCTTAGTTGATCACCCGGTGCCAGGGACATCTAAGTTGTATGAAGAATTGCCCGACGAAATCGTTGAAGCTTGTGTAACTCAAGAAACTACGCAAGTGTGGAAATTATTCTTCGACGGTGCATCTAGAGCAAATCCTCATGGAGCAATTACCACAGGAGTGGGGGTCGTACTCGTTTCCCTGAATGGCCATGTGATCCCAAGAGGGTTTTCCTTAATCGAGCCCTGCACCAATAATGTACCTGAGTATAATGCTCTACTAATAGGAATGTAGTTTGCTGAAGAACTCAATATTCGGCATCTCGAGGCTTACGGTGACTCTCAGCTCATCGTAAATCAAGTCCGAGGGGAATATAAGGTGCGTCATGAGGATCTAATCCCGTACTACCTCGCAGTGTTAAAGCAAGCTAAAA
This sequence comes from Asparagus officinalis, assembly GCF_001876935.1. Taxonomy (NCBI): domain Eukaryota; kingdom Viridiplantae; phylum Streptophyta; class Magnoliopsida; order Asparagales; family Asparagaceae; genus Asparagus; species Asparagus officinalis. The sequence continues at coordinate 53,134,193 of NC_033795.1, forward strand.
AGTTCGAAGGTTTCTTTATCGAATACATTCCACGAGCCCAGAACGCTTATGCAGACGCTTTAGCCTCTTTGGCAACTTCACTAGCATTGCTACCAGGGGCTGAAACAATGATTCCAGTCACGGGACGCGAGTTATACTATTACAAGGTTCCTATAAAGGAAAGCTTAGACAAGACAATGACAGGAGAAGTCTGTACAACCTCCATGGAGCTAGAATCTAGAGATTGGTGATTCCCGTACATCGACTATGTCTTGTACGGAATTTTGCCTGACGATTCTAAAGAAGCGGCCGCTATTAAACGAAAGGCCCTCCAATTCTATTACGATACAGCTTCCCAAATCCTATATCGTAAATCACATGAGGGAGTTTTGCTTCGATGCCTCTCTCGAAAGGAAGCAAAAGAGGCCCTCAAGGAAGCCCATGACGAAACGTGCGGAGCCCATCAGCCCGGAGTTAAATTAGGAGATCGCCTCCGACGAATTGGCTATTATTGGCCAAAGATGTTCTCAGACGCAGTTAACTATGCCAAACGCTGTCACGCATGTCAAATTCATGGGGACTTTATCCACCAAGCACCGGGTAATTTACATTCCACATCTGCATCTTGGCCATTTGAAATGTGGGGCATGGATATCGTGGGACCATTCTCTCCTCCGACTTCCAAAGGGCACCGGTTCATTCTGGCCGTTACCGATTATTTCTCCAAATGGGTGGAGGCAATACCGCTGAAAGAAGTCAAGACTTCGAATGTGATTAAGTTCATCAAACATCACGTCATCTACCGCTTTGGAGTCCCGAGACGAATAGTTCACGACAACGGGACACAATTCATCAGCTTTGGATTTTAGAGATTTTGTGATAAGTTTAGAATCCAAAGTGTCGCATCTACGGCATATTATCCACCAGTGAATGGCCTTGCAGAAGCTTTTAACAGAACCATAGTGAAGCTTCTCAAAAGTTTGTTTCCAAGAGCCGACGCAATTAGAATGAAAGACTCGGTGAATGTCTGTGGGCCTACCGCATAACAGTGAGGACCCCTACAAGAGCTACGCCATTCTCTTTGGTATACGGTTGCGAAGCTGTACTTCCATTAGAAATCCAGATCCCTTTTCTGAGTGTCGCTATCACAACTGGACTGACAGAGGAAGAGAAACACCAACAACCCCTTCAAGAACTCGAATCCTTAGATGGCAAATGACTTCAAGCTCAGCATCAAATTGAACTATATCAAGCCCGGATGTCTAAGGACTACAACAAAAAAGTTAAAGAACGGATTTTCAAGAAAGGCGATTTAGTTTTGGCCAACAGACGACCCATGGTGATGACACATAAAACCAAAGGGAAGTTCAATCCTAAATGAGAAGGGCCCTTCGTAATAGAATCAGTGTATTCGAATGGAGCTTATCGCCTTATCAATCCAAAAGGAGACAAGCTCATGATGCTAATTAACGGGTAATTTCTTAAAAGATATTTTCCATAAATCATACAGCCCCCTAAACCCCAGCCAAGTCAGGCTGGGGGTTGCCCATTCATATGGTATTTCGGGAATAAATTTTAATTTTCCTGTCTTGTATGTCGTCATGTTAACATTATACCTCTGACGAATAAAATTTTCTGGAGTTATTCTAAGTAATAATAAAAGAGAATTTCAATTTCATGCCAAGTTAACACTACGCTTATGGCATTTGCATTACTTTTTGTTGTCTTGAACTAGATTTCAACAAAAGAAACGATGAAAGGTAAAATGACATCATTTTCATTCAATATTGTTAATCTAAATACAAAGTGATGACAATTGAAATGAAAACGATACAAAATTATTCCCTAGCTAAAAAGAAATTCAAATCCTAAGTGTCGGGGGCCATCAGCCTAAAGGACTTGAGCTTAGATTTCAAAGCCAATATCTTATCCTCACGAGCCTTCTTGACTTCTTCTGTTATCTTGCTCTTGAGCTCCTCTTCATTTGGTGCTACTTCTGCAAGCTCTCGCCTAATCTTATCAGCAACGACAATTTCATCGCAATAGCCTTTGAAAAGCCCGTCACAGTAAGCAACTAATCCTTTTATAACTTCCATATCATCAGCTAACTGAGCATTTATCTGAGATAGCTCAACACCAACACGGGTAAGCTCTGTTGTAGTATCCCGGATACCCGTAGCAAAACTGCCCAGGTCCACTTGTACTTGGAGATGTTCCCCACCCGGGCTGGCAATACGAGATTCTGTTTCAGACAGACTCTTCTGAAGAGCCTCTTGGTGTTGTGCTTTCAAAGTTTGGCCTGAGAAAGAGCCCGATCCACTTCTGGTCCTATATCGTCGCGTTGTAGCATTGAAAGGAATTCCAATTCATATTCCAGAATAACAATGCTCTCGCGATAATTATCGGTCCATAATGCATTCCCTGGTTCCTGATCTTGGCGAGACACTCCAGCAGATGGGGTTCAAAAACCTTGAAACTCACGTCCCCGAGGCTAACGACGTCGATAGTCATTTGCATCCAATGTTCTAATTGTTCGATAAGCTTCCTCAAAGTTTCCGAGCTTGGGGGTGGAGCAGTCGGATAAATAAAGCAATTCGCATAATCAGTGCGAGTGGGGCGATGGACAGCTTCAGATGATAACTTTTCAGGCATATTTGACAATGAGCCTGGGGTGGCCGACCCCTGCCCACCTGTTGTCATCTCAGGACTGAGAGGAGCAGCTTGAAGCATAGTATCCCCTCTGTTCTCAGGAGATGCAGCACACGCTGACTTTATGGCATCCCCCATCAACTTGGCTTTCTTGGAATTCTTAGCTGCGATAGGTTCTCCTTTGCGAATGCTTCTTTCATATTCACCTACTTCCTCAAAAGTAAGGGGCCTCTTCCCTGATTATCGTAAGGAGTGAGGCTCAGGAGGGGGTGCTCCCTCAAGAACTTCTTTAGTATCCTCTTCTTCAGAAGGCTCAGTAGCGGGTAACTCTTTCGGGATCTCCTCGATTCCGACCGCCTCTCGTTCGTAGGACAGATAATCCTCTATCCCTGGTAATCGAGTCCTGGCAAAACCACTTCTCGATTTATAAAGTTCCCGGATTTCATTTATACATAAAGTATATATATCATATTCGGGGATTTGAGAAGCCTTGTTAAACCAATCGCAGAAGTCTGCTACGGTGGAACAACTAGGTGGCAAACTAGGCAGAGTAAACTGCGCATGAGTCCCTCGGGCAGAAAAGAAATACCAAGCACGAGCACCTTCGTATAGATTCCCGATGTGAGCTAATTGCGGATTAGGGTTACCAACATAAAGTTGGTCATACCCGAACTGTTGAGCAAAACACGAGGGAACGTATGGCTCAATTATACATCTCTCACCTAGTCGGAAAACCAGGTATCCCACTCTGATAGTGAGAAGCCATTGGAAGGTCCCTGTGTTTAAAAGCGAGGACCCTTTGAAGACTACGTCACCAAACTTCGGGCCTTCTTCTTCAGCCCTATCAAAACAAGGGCGGCAACAAAAAATATCATAATTGCCTTCCAAAGACAAGAGTTGTCTAGCTCGGACTATGTACATGATCATCCATGTGGCTGACTCAAGCCTCTGTACGAAAGGAACAGAGGTGTCATTATCATGTATGATCCCCGTCATCAAAGAGGGACAATGCAGGACAAACCAAGCCACTAAGTAAGTATAGGGCATTGGTGCATAGGGTTGGGGAGTCTTCCAAACTTTCCTCCCAGCAACATTCATCTCCTTGACGTCGAGGAGTTCAGAAATCAAATCCCGTAAGCCTCTCTGCAGACAACCTGTCACTGCAGAAAGAAGACTTAGAGGTCTTCCATGAGCCAGGAGAACGGCTGGGTAGACTACCTCAACCAAGATTGATTCAGCCGGTTTCGACGGCACGACGCACCGCTTCAACCATAGCATAAGGAAACCAGCTAGGAGGGTCGTGTCAGAGATGGAAATTGTAGCTTGATGATGAAAACTTTCAAATTCACTGTCAGCTTCAAATCCATCTTCTAAATACTTATTCTTATAAGTAGCATTAGGAGCCTTGATGCGGGCTTTAATGCTCTTAGAAGAGCTTACAGCAAGACGGGTCACCTTCAAATCTTTCTGACCCAAATTCTGAAATAGATAATCTGCCCAGGCAGTATGCATGAGACCACCTCCACGCATCCCAGCAACCTGAGCGCAGATGTGGAAATAACATATCAACTCCCAAAAAGTGTTGTATATCTCTGGATGAGCAGTCTTTAGGATAGAAAGCTCTTTTGTTGTTGGAACAAATTCTTCATAGGGCATTTGCCCAAAGGATAGTCCTGATACTGCATGCATCTTGTGGAGAGAAAATCCCAACTCCCCGACAGGCGTGAAAAAGGTATAGCTATCCGGATTATACCGCTCCAGAATAGCAAAGAGAAAGGGATAATTCTGAGTGATTCCGCGCCTTGTAGCCTGTACTGGTATTGTAAGGCCAGACTGAGCGAGAGGCTCCTTGAGTTCCTCAAGAACAAAATCCACCATCCAAGTCCACCAGCCATCCTCTCCAGAGAACAACCAACTAGGAGAACGAAAAGCTTGTGCAGGAAATTCCCCTCGAGCAGCGATGAATTGGCGTATGAAGATGTTCGTCGGAAGAGGTCCTTTTTCACAAATCTGTTAGGCCTCAGACCCTTGAGTTGCCCACCAATGTGTACCCGGGATGATCGACCAGATCCAAATGAGATGTTCTCCTTCTCCTTGACAAGATCGAAGGCCAAACCTCGGCGACCACCGACACTCAGAAAGTATGAAAGCGGGTACATTCTCTTCATGCTTGGAAGAAAGAATAAACGATCATCGATTCTTCGCAACATCTGGGAATCTTCTACATACCCAACTTGGCCATCAGCAGATATATGGTCTCCGAACAAAAAAGAGGGTTTGACAAATTGATCCAGACCCACAGGGGTTTTTAGATCCAGAACAGTGATCAGAGCCCTAAGGGTGGAACACCCGGCAAACCTAATTAAATGTGCCCGCTCTAAGCTAGGGAAACTGCATAGAGGAATCTCTTTGTGAAGACCAAAAGCTCTCCCCACTTCGGTATCGTCAGTATAACTGAAATGTTGCTCTGGCAGAAGTGGCATGTTGGGAAAAAGCACTGCGAAATCAGGAACAATAGTTAGTAACAGAAATAGATTGTTAACACGAAAATTGAGTTATAACACGAAAGACAAATTCTACGTGTCAAGCCTTAAATACAAGGGCCAACTCTTGTATCAATACTTGAACGCAGAGGTTGAACCCTACATTGTAACATTTGAACGCAGAGGTTGAACCCTGCGTTGTAACACTTGAACGCAGAGGTTGAATCCTGCGTTGTGATATTCAGACGTAGAGGCCAAGACTCATGTTCAACATAGAGTCTTAACTCTACGTTACTTAAACACAGAGTCCTAACCATGCGTTCCCAATTTTAACGTGGAGCCTCAACTCTACGTTTCCTAAACGTAGAGTTTTAACTCTGCGGTTTCCAATTTTAACGTGGAGACTCAACTCTACGTTTCCTAAACGAAGAGTTTTAACTCTGCAGTTTTCAATTTTAACACGAAGTTGCAACTCTGTGTTTTTGACAGAAACGAGTCATCTTCCTCGATGACAAGAACCCATCTAGGGTTTTCAGAAAACTTATCGAAACAAGTTGCCATGGCCACCACTTACCACAACAGCGAGGCCTGTATGACAGCGACGGCAATGTCGAAGCGCTCGTGAGAGCAGCAACATCGCCGGTGTTCTTGGCCGGCGATGTCTTCAAAGCCCCCTTGGCGATCTTCTTGGAACCCGAACTCATCCTCTTGGGCGCCATGCATGTAGGTGATCGGAGAAGACGGAGTTCGTCGGAGAATCAATTAAAATTCAAACGAGAATTCTCATTCTTGGAATCAAGCTAAAAGTAGAAAGAGTCAAATGACTCTTGATGTAAAATTCAAACGAGAATTCTCATTCTTGGAATCAAGCTAAAAGTAGAAAGAGTCAAATGACTCTTGATGTGACCACACAGGTCTATTTATATAGAAAGAGTCAAATGACTCTTGATGTGACCACACAGGTCTATTTATAACAGCCACCAAGCTGTTAAATCAGTGCGGGATTCTAGGATAGAATCCCAACCATCACTGAAACGCGATCTTTCGCGTTATTAGATAAAGTCGGTTGGACTTTAACGCAAAGTTCACCTCTCTCCTCAATAGAGCGATAAGTCCTCAAATTGCCCTGATCGTAATATTTCTTCTTGTCACGTTAAAATTACACCTCTGACAAAAAGAAAATCAACTTATTGACTCTCTTCAATAGAGCGATAAGTCCTTAAATTGCCCCGATCACAAAATTTCTTCTTGTCACGTTAAAATTACACCTCTCACAAAAAGAAAATCAACTTATTGACTCTCTTCAATAGAGAGATAAGTCCTCAAATTGCCCCGATAGCAATATTTCTTCTTGTCACGTTAAAATTACACCTCTGATAAAAATCAACTTATCAACTCTCTTCAATAGAGTGATAAGTCCTCAAAATTACTCCGATCGTAATATCTTTCTTGTCACGTTAAAATTATACCTCAGACAAAAATCAACTTATGGACTCTCTTCAACAGAACTATAAGTCCTCAAAATTGCCCTGATCGCGATGTTTCTCCTGCCAAGTTAAAACTACATCTCTAGCACTTAAAGACTTCTTTCAGTGTTCAAATCAAAAAAAAAAAAAACACAGGAAGAATTCTACTAGTCAGCCTTATTATGGGAAAATAATAAAATATTAATCCTTAGCAGTTTGAAATTTTCTGGAGTTATCTTAAACGATAATAAAGAGAATTTTCTGCATCAGGACTATTGTGAAGATCTATTCTAAGTCGGGAATACATCTCGGACATTTCTCGTGATTTGTTACTTAAAATCAAAACATGATAAATGCAAGAAACAATGAGAAATCAATATCACTTTTTATTCAAGAGCCAAAAGAAAGTGATACAAAAACCTTGTTCTTGTCAAACAAAAAGAACAATACACAATTAAGCCCCTGGGCAGTAAAATTGAAAGACGCGAGCCGGGACTTAATAACAGATATCTTCTCCTCATGAATGGCTTTTACCAGTACCTCAGCTCTCTTCTTAAGTTCGTTCTCATCCGGTGTCATTGTGATAGCTTCCTTTTGGAGAAGTTCAAGATCCTGGACTGATGAACGATAGGTGGCGTAGGTCTTCACGCTTTCTAGTGTGAGCCTTTTCAAGATCTCTTCTTCTCGCGCGAGCTCAGCCTCGTGTCGAGCCAACTCCACCTTGAGTCGATCAATTTCTGCATGAGATGTTTGTATGGTAGTGTTAGAAGTAACTACGGCCTGCTGCTTTTGAAAACATTGCCCCTGTAAGGATGCGATCTCAAACTCCTTTTCAGTGATGCTCTCTTGAAGAACTTCATGTCGGCGAGTCGCTTCAGCCCTGAGATCATAGAAGGTTGATTTGATTTGGGCAGCAAGGTCACACTGTACAACTCCTCCAAAGCCCTCAGATCTTTCTCCAATTAAGAGAGATTATTTGAGTAGTTCTGAAACCAACGAGCATTATCCACATGTCGAATGCCGCTCAAGAAAGGCATGAGTAATGGTTTAAAAGAGTCAAACATAGCTCGTCCGGCACCATCCTCCTCAATAGCCACCTTCATCATGTCCTCCAAAGGTCGCACAAGAATCTTAAGCACGGAGGTGATAACCACTGGACTTAAAGACTTCATAGGAGATGTTGTTGGGGAGCCCAAAATTATAGACCCTTGTGCAAGAACGGTGGGTGACGACCGAGAAGAAGCCGGGGAAGCCATAGAAATATCCAGTTGTGAAGGATTGGAAGGATGAACCATGAGTGTCCCTGTTTAGGCTGAACTCAGCGCACTCTCCATCCTCGTAGACTTAAGAGAAATCATTAGCATGGGGGATTCTTCTTGTAAAGAGGTAGCCGTTGCCGTTACCGGCGTTGGTTCGGGGAGAGAAGCAGCTGCTACTTGCTGTTCAGGAGACAAAGTCTTATCAGCGGCCTTGTGGGTCGGAGAACCTACACGAAAGAGTAGTTAGCACAAAAGAAGGAGAAATCTAGAGAAACTAGCGAGCGTGATCTTTACCAAGAGGAGAGGAGGAATATAAGCAGACGCCTTGTCGGAAGAGGGTGGTAGCGGATCAGCCCAGCCGGTGGAATCATTGTCACCATCACTTTCCTCCCCATCAACATCATCGTTGTGAGAAGAGGTCCCATAATCTAATGGTTCCTCATCATCCGCAGTCGATAATCCAGGAGAATTGGCAGTCGTATCCGCTTTAGTCAATCTACCAGTCGTTGGACTAGGAATAATAGTCCCCGAATGTGGCAGTAGTGCAGAAGAAGCGGGAGATTGATTCTCATTAAAATTTGCAAGTTTATCTGTCACCGGTTCATCTGTAGGCAGTCTAACCCCTTCAAAGGGAGACGTTGTAGGCAATGTCCTTGCAAATGAAGGAGCAACACCGGGAATCTGATCTGGAAATGGTGAAATATCGGGGTCTATTGTAGAAGAAGCCCCCATATTCCCGATCAGTGACTCATCTCCACCCTATTCCATATCCAAAGGACAGTGAGAGGAAAATTCTTCGAAAAAGGTAGAACCCCCAGAATGAGGATCTGTGCGATCGAAACGATTTGCAGCAGCTGGTTCTTGCTCCTCCCCTCTACCGGCAGATTTAAAAGCATCCGCCATTAGTTTCTGGGAAGGAGGGTCTACTAGCAATTTCCTGCGAGTACGTTTCTCGTACTGAACTGCCTCTTCTTTGGTAAGAGCCCTCTTTGCAGCTGCTTTTGTTCTTGGAGTTTTAGCAGCCTTAGAGCTCGCTACTGGGGCACTCTCTGGTCTCAGATCTCCTTCTTATTCTTTGGCTTAATTTTCATAAGATAAGAACTCATTGATTCCCTACAAACGAGATATCCGGGATCCTCTTCTGGATGAGTACATCTTCCTAATTTCCTGTAGCCTCGACAAATTCAACTTGTAATCAGGTATCTTAGAAGCTGTGTGATACCAATTACAGAAAGCTATGGAGAGGAGAGAATTAGGCGTCTTGTGAGGCAACCTAAAGGTAGCTCCAGTGCAGCCTGCGGTAGAGTAGTATCAGGCCCGAGCCCCTTTGTATATATTACCAACAATTACAAGTTGACTCCGGGGGTTCCTAATGTATAATTGATCGTATCCAAATTGCCGAGCAAATCTGTACGGTTGATACGGCTCAATTATACATTTATCACCTTGTCTAAGGAGAAGATAACTTGGTCTAATGTTCAAGAGCCAGTGGAAGACACCTTCATCTAAACGGGCAAAACCATCGGGGCCAGCTGTATCCTGGAACACTTGCCCGTAGCCACCGCCTTCAAAGTCTGGGAAACAGCGGAATAGGTGATAATTAAGGTCTCTCGACAAGATTTGACGAACCCTCACTACATATGTGCCTTCCCAATTAACTCCTTCCAATCTCTGTACAAAAGGGACGAATCCTTCGTCCAAGAGAGATGGGGCACTCATCAAAAGAGGACAGTGGGATACATACCATGCCATCAAATATGTATACGGCAGAGGAACTCGAGGATGTGGTGTCACCAAACTTTTCTTTCCTTCAGAGTCTATCTCCTTCACCTGAATGAATTCGAGGCACAACTCCCTCAAACCATGTTGCAAACAGCACGTCATAGCTGAAAGTAAGTTCATAGGTCTCCCGTGAGCTAAGAGGACAGCCAGGTAGACTACTTCTATCATCACAGCATCTATGGGCCTCGTAGGGATGACACATCGCTTTAGCCACAACATGAGAAAGCCTGCCAACAAGGCCATGTCAGAAATAGGCACAGCAGCCTGGTAATGGAAACTTTCAAACTCAGTCTGCGCAGGGAAATCCTCTTCTAATCCCTCGTTAACATAATGGGCTGTAGCGTCGTTGATCAAAGCTTGGATCGTCTCAGGGGTGCTCACGCTCCGACGAGACACAGCGGTAGTTTTGTGGGATAAATTCTGGAATAGATATTCAGCCCAGGATAGCTGCTTTATACCACGTCCTCGTGTCCCCGTCAATTGGATGCAGATTTGAAAATGACACATTACTTCCCATAGAGTGTCATAGCGTCAGGATGCATCTCCTTCAAAATCCTAAGCTCATTTGACCCTGGGATGAACTCCTCATAGGGCAAGTCTCCAAAAGGAAGACCCAAAACGTCATACATTTCATGGAGGGCAAACCCTAATTCCCCCACAGGTGTGAAGAATGTACACGTCTCCGGATTGTATTTCTCCAGAACAACAAAAAAATTGTAATAGTTGTAGTCAATACCGCATCTGGTAGCCATTATGGGGTAGCTGAGTCCAGATCGAGCCAATGGTTCCTCTAGCTCTGTCAACACGAACTCTGTCATTCTTGCCCACTACCCCGTTCTTGAAGAATGAACCCATCCGGGAGTTCTGAATACTAAAGGAGGGAACTCCCCTTTTGCAGCCAGAAATCTCCGCATGAAAGTGTTGGCTAACGGGATATCTCCTTGAGAATAGGCAGGGTTCCAAAGCTAACACCTGGCGGTTGTAACCTACAGTGTGTACACCTATGTAGGTCAAAGCTCCGACAGCTACCCCATCCTACTCCCGGACAAGGTCCCAATCCATATATCGAGGGACAGAAGCACACTGATAATAAGCGATAGGAAACATCCTATGCATATCAGGGAGGAAGAAGCGGTGATCTCCTATTTGCCTCAACCACTTATAGTGGTTGTCAGTCACGATCTCTTTTTGGATGACGACATGATCGCCAAACAAGAATGCCAGCTTGGTAAGCTTTTTATGGGAGTCGGTTTCGAATTTGGCATCTGTCACCAAAATCCTGAGTACAGTCGGGCTTGGATTCGAGATCAGGGTAACACGATCCTTGTCTACATCCTAAAAAATTGGGAGTTCCTGACGCAGATTGAATTGCATATTTAAATCCACGCCACCCTCGCGCCCGAAATGGTGACGAAGAGTAAGAGGTTCGTGGGAGTAAGGCACTACAAAAGAGAAAAGTACTCAATTAGTCAACGAGGAAATAAAACAAAGGGAACCTTAGTCAAAATCCTTAGAGGAGTAAGAGCTTTCGAACGCACAGTTCAAACGTGGCATCGAATTTTATCAACGCAAAGGTCAAACTTTGAGTCAAACTTTCAAACGCACAGTTCAAATCTGGTGTTAGAATCAACGCAAAGGTCGAACTCTACGTCAAGCTTTCAAACGCACAGTTCAAATCTGGCATTAAAATTTTTCCAAATGCACAGTTCAAATCTGGCGTTAGAATCAACGCAAAGGTCGAACTCTGCGTCAAGCTTTCAAACGCAGAGTTCAAATCTAGCGTTAAAATTTTATCAAACGCATAGGTCGAACCCTGGCGTTAAATTTTATCAACGCAAAAGTCGAACTCTGCGTCGAGCTTTCCAACGCACAGTTCAAACCTGGCGTTGAATTTTATCAACGTAAAGGTCGAACTCTGCGTCAACCTTTCAAACGCACAGTTCAAATCTGGCGTTAAAATTTCATCAAACACAGAGGTCGAACCCTACGTTGAGCTTCCAAACGCACAGCCCAGACCATGCGTCAAAACTCATTAACGCAGAGGTCGGACCCTAACATTTCAAATTCGAAATGCAAAGTTCCAACTCTGCGTTACAATATCAAAACGAGTCATCTTCCTCGTTCACAAGAACCCATCTAGGGTTTTCAGAGAACTCACCGAAGCAAGTTTTGTGCCCATGAAGGTCGATACTTACCACCGACGAGGGAAGCCTGTGTCGACGGTGCACTAGCCTGAGTTTCATCATCGCCGACAGC
>NC_033795.1:53146076-53147263 GCF_001876935.1 Asparagus officinalis
GGCGGCAGCCGACCTTTGATGGGAGACGGTCTTTTTTCTCAGACCCATTAAGGATGATGATCGGAGAAGATGAACAGGGTTCACCGGAGTTCAAAATAAAATCTTTGTTAAGCTTTTCGAGAGAAGACAGATGAAAAGTCGGAGGACTTTTGATTTGATCCCAGCGGTCTATTTATAGACAGCTATGAGCTGTCGAATCAGGGCGAGATTCTAGGCCCAGAATCCCGCCAAACGCGGCCTGTGCGTCTGCGTTGGTTGAGCTTCTGAACGCAGAGCTCAACTCTGCGTTTCAATTCCTTGGCAATCCACCTGTGCGTCTGCGTTGGTTGAGCTTCTGAACGCAGAGTTCAACTCTGTGTTCTAATTCTTTGGCAATCGACCTGTGTGTTTTAATGCAACCAAATGACTTTCACGAAGCTGGAAGCCAAGACATAGCCTCAAATAAATAGAGGGAAGTAGATGTGGCTATCAAGGTGACCAAAGCCGAGAAGAAACAGATGACTCCGCTGGGGAGTCTGTAGTATGAGTACAGATAGATTGCAATCGACAGCATTAAAATCGTCTGGCTCGATCTGACGCGCAACTTATTCTTCTAAGTGGCTTAACATACCCACCAAGATTAAATGAAGACACGATCCGACGCGCAACTCATTCTTCTAAATGGCTTAACATCCCAACAAAGAGTAATAATAAGCTAATGTGCATATTTTGTCCATATTTGATTCACATTCATTTTGTCAAAATTTTAGACCATATACAAATGATACTTGTATATATCTGGTGCCTTGGTTTCTAATATATATATTCTTCCGTTTATTGCGGAAGATATGAGTCTTTTACTGAAAGAAAAAACTGTATATGAGTATTTGCATCCGTTCAAAGTGCATCGGACACTAATTTGGTAAATGTCATATCCGATTTATTCGATCTGTTTGCACCCAAAACTACTAGTCTTAATTGGAGAGATTAATTCAAAAATTTTTTTACAAGAATTGAATAACCTAATATCAATTTCAATAATTTGGAGTACTGATTATGAAACAATTAGAAAATCAAGGGTCCTAGTAGCAATTTCAAAGATTTGAGTAACTAATATTGAAACGATTAAATATTTTGAGGGGCCTAGTGGCAATTTCAATGATTTGAGGTAATAATTCAAAATATTAAAGATCTGAGGGACTAATTTT
>NC_033795.1:53147273-53216189 GCF_001876935.1 Asparagus officinalis
TCACTTGAAAATTAAAATTGGAACTGAGATAATCTATGGGACGAACTTTTAAGGTGTTAGTTAAATAGAATTAGAAACTGAGATATTTTTTTATAGTGTTAGTCAAGTAAAACTTTTTAAAACTAAAACTATGATTTTTTTTGGTGTGTTAGTCAAGTAGGATTCTATTAGAACAAGAATTGGGATAAATTATCATAATTATCCCACTAATTGTTCTATCTATATATGTAGCCATCAGTTCACCTCTCTCAAATTATCCTATAGATTGACAAAGAAGTAGAACTGTGATCGCTTCTTCTCGGTTCACAGGTATTTTCAATGATTTTTTTATTAGAATTGATTAAAAAACCTGAGCCCTTTTTTAATTGGATCTAAAAAGTCGATCCATTTTTTAATTAGATATTTAAAAAACCGATCCCTTTTTTTCTAATTAGTTCAGCTCACCTCCCTTTTTTTAAAATATATTTTTTGAAAGTAATAATCACTCATCCTTAATTTATGAATCTGGTTCGAGAGAATCATATATGCAAGTTTTTATTAGGGATGATAGAATTAGGGTTCATATGAAATTAGCGTTTGAAGGAACTAGTACATGTTACCCTTATGATTTCAAGACATTAGCCCTAGTTTTTGCATTTTAATATTGTCTCAAGTTATTAGCCATTTATTTCATATAAATGAGGCATTGTTTTTCATATAGTTAGGGTTCATAATTTGTCGATGGTTTACGTTGCATCACCTATTTGACTTGTGGAATCCTTATTTGTATTAAATTGGTATCTAAATAATCATACTATTTATAATATGTTTAGATACGATCTGTTTTACCACAAATATATTGGAATATTTGTCTTCTGAATCCTTATAGTTGTTGTTTCCTCGATGGTTTCTCAGCGTAACTTTTCATGTTGTCTTTTTTGTTCTTTTTCCCTTTTTTAATAGTATGCTCATTTCACGTAACACAAGTAGCTAAACATGAGGATAATGATATGGCAGACATAAAAATTCCATGCCCCATCTTTGAGTGTCAGACGTTTGCATATATTCAGCATGCAAGTGATCTTTTAGGTAATTCTACGTAGTTTACTCTACCTCGGATCTCTATATTCATTGGTGAATAGAGAATTGGTACAAATAACCTCAAATTACATTACTACGATGATCATTGGCGAATAGAGAATTGCTACAAGTAACCTCAAATTACATTTCTACAAGTAACCTTAGATTTTATTGGTGAATAGAGAATTGCTACAATGATTTTTTATTCATTGATGAATAGAATATTATTGCACTCGCAGATTACATTGCTACAAGTAATTATACAAGAGGATTTTATTAATTCTTATCTTTAATTTTTAATTTTTATTTTTTTTTTGAAACTTATTAATTCTTATCCCTGAATCCTGATGCAATGTAATCTGTGAATGCGATAAGCTTTGCATGTAAACTGCTTAATTTTGCACTTAAATACCATAGAGTTCCTTCTACTTTATACTTATATACCATCATTTGTTTTTAGCGGCACCTATATACCCTAAGGTCTTAAAACTTACACTTATATACGTTAACTAGGTGGAATGCACGTGCACTGCACGTGGTCAAATATTATAATTATTTACTTTAAGTTTATTTATTTACTATAACATGGTTATAAAAAACTTTATAATTATCGTAATATATTAAAGTTTTTTGGATATTTCCATTTGTGATTTTAACATTTTGTCTTCCAAAGAAATGGTGATGTTTAAAGCCTTAAAATATTAATAATTTAATTTTAAATAGTAATTTGAATGTATATATTCAAAATATTAATGATGTAAGGGACCAATATGGAAAAAACCTATTATTAATAATAATAAATAAATTCTTGAGTTCATAAGGAAAATGGTAGGTTTTATCTAATCATTTAGGATTTTATTCAGTTATAAAAATCACTTCCACATGTTGTTTATTTAGCGATCGAGTATTATAGATATTCAAGAAATTTTTTCTAGAATTTTCTATGTTAGAATATGCAAATTCAATCAAGAAAAATATAAATTATACGATCAATTCTAAAATTTGATGTTATAATCTTTTTACAACTTCCCAAATACTAATTAATATGTCAAAACGATTACTCTTTGGTTTCAGAAAATTATAAAATATAGTCTGATAATGATTTATACATATTATGCACTCATATTGATTGTATTTTAATAAAATAATTTATATCTATCCAATGTCAAACAACATTCAAAAATTTAGCTTAAAGAGTTAGAAGAAAACAATATCTGCAATAATATTCATATCTAAGCTATGAGCTTCATAAACTTATAAGAATGTGAGCAATATAAAATGACAACTTAATATACTTTGTCAAATAATTTATTACAAATTATGAAAGACAAGGGATGAGCAATATAAAATGACAACTTAATATACTTTGTCAAATAATTTATTACAAATTATGAAAGACAAGGGGAATCAGAACGATCATATACAATACTTTGTCAAATAATTTATTACAAATTATGAAAGACAAGGGGAATCAGAACGATCATATACACATCCCAAATAAATATTAAATTTTTCTTAGAGATTCTTATAGCAAAAGATTTTTAGAGTTGATGTGTAGGATAAATTTAAGGACATGTAACCCCAAACAATTCATTAAGTGATAGACTTGCTATAAACTCCACTCATACAAAATTGATATCACATGTACCTTAAGTTATGTTTTTGTTTAAGAGTTAATTTTAGAAAACTCCCTCTCAACTATGGAGGCCCCCCTGACAGAACAATTTAAGACCGAGTAAATCTCTGCCAAGTTTTGTAGATAATCTATCTCAACTTAAAAAAAATTGATTTAACACCCTAGTGAACTTTTCTCACTTAAACCTAACCTCTCAAAACTAACATCATTAAGTCTTATCTATTATGTGATAAGTACTTGACTTGAAAAGACCAAAATATCAATCAATCATAAAAGAATTATCTTGGCTTTTGTTAGATAAAAGAGGTGATATAGAGGGAAAAAAATTATAAATTGGTTGTGATCCTTTTATTGTAGGTTGAGGGTTTCTATTTAATTAAAATTGCTTTCTTCAAGAGGGTATTTTTCCAAATCACATATCAAAGTATCTATGTTAAGGGGGTTTATTCATAGAAGTGTAAAAGATTGGGGGAGTTTTTATGAGATACGCTATAGTTGAGAGATGTTTTCTAAAATTATACTAAAATTAAGAGGGGGTATCTATAACACCCCACATAATGAGGGGGTTTTGTCAAATTGAATAAGTTAAGTGGGGTTTTTAAGACAATCCCCATAGTTGAGAGGGTCTTTTTAAAAATTAACACTTCTTTTAAATATGGGTTATTTATAATTTGTCCCTTAAAATCTTAATAATTTAATATTAGTCCCTAAAATTATGAGCAATTTCAAAAATTTGTGGGAATAACATAGAATCATTAGATATTTAAAATCAAGGAACTAATATCTAAATAACATTTACATATTTGCTCTTATAGGCATTATATTACATATCGACCAATATATTGCTATATCGGCCAATATATCAGGTTAAAGACTTTATCTTGGTAATATTTTATATTATTTTCTTTTGTTTGTTAATTTCTTTGATAAATCAGCCGTTATCAAAAATATAGCCGATATACCCCTTTGAAGATATCGAGAAATTCATGTCACTTTTAATTTGATTATGGGGTGGGGTTTGGATTGTGTTTGGGAAATAAAATCAATACCTGCAAAACCCACTAAGACCAAAATTCTTCTCCCAAATCTCTCCACTTTAGGCTCTCCCAAATCTTAAATATATATCTTGATGTAAATTCTTATGTTTAAATTTCAATAATATGTTATACTACATATTATAATATCATGTTATGTATGAATATTTACTCATATGACACCCAATATTACATACATATCCCTAATTTTTGCTACCTGATATCATGGAATTTAGTTTTTTAATATTTATTTGATGTCCAACACTTTATAGTAGTCCTTCAAAAGCCTCTTCTAAAATTTTCTAAGCGAAGTATATAATTTTAAGAAATAATTTAAAATCTAGAGACTCATTCAAAATATAATGCTTTAATTTTTTCCACAACTTTTCTACTATATAAATATAAACTAAGCATATGGCCTCATATTGTATGATGAATATTATTTATCAATGGGATCATATACTATTATTTATAGATAACAAAGGTTTTAAATCTTTTCTAGGCTTAACTGAACTTAAATACCCTGTAGTTCTGATATCATGGAATTTAGTTTTTTAATATTTATTTGATGTCCAACACTTTATAGTAGTCCTTCAAAAGCCTCTTCTAAAATTTTCTAAGCGAAGTATATAATTTTAAGAAATAATTTAAAATCTAGAGACTCATTCAAAATATAATGCTTTAATTTTTTCCACAACTTTTCTACTATATAAATATAAACTAAGCATATGGCCTCATATTGTATGATGAATATTATTTATCAATGGGATCATATACTATTATTTATAGATAACAAAGGTTTTAAATCTTTTCTAGGCTTAACTGAACTTAAATACCCTGTAGTTTACCAAAATTATACTTATATACATCCACTTGTAACTTGCTGCACTTTTTTTAAAATTTTAGATAACGTATCTTGATGCACTTAAATATCCTAATGTTTTATAAAATTTAATGTTTGTACCTTTTGTCTTGTTACCTAAACATAAGAATGCTCTTTGTAATTTTTATATATGAGTTTCATGATATAATTTTAGGATAATTCTATGTTTTCTATTCTTTCCATAAATACTTTATTGACATACAATTATCTATTAATCTATTATTATATATTACTAATAATTAATATGATGTTGTTGGTTTTGGGAGTATAGACCCGAACCTTAGAACAAGCACATGAAGCAAAGATTTCTGTAAGTTAAGAAATCAGGCGTTATAGAAATCAGACGAACCTGGAAGTTCAAACGAACTTGATAGTTCAGGTGAACTTGATAGTCCAGGCGAATTTGATAGTTCAAGCAAGCTTTGGAGGTTCAGGCGAACTCCAAGTGCAGGCGAGCTCCAAGTGTAGGCGAGCTTCAAATACAGGCGAAGCAGTTCAGACAAGCTTGACTATGTTCAAGCGAACATAAGTCATACTGACGAGCTTCGTAATCAGGTAAACTCCCAGAAAACAGATTGCTAATTTGTTTTGACCTAGGGTTTTCCTGTAAATAGGGAACCCTAGCTGCCACTTAAACACGAGTTTTCTAGAGCGATCTCTAGAGTGTTTGTAACTTTTTAATATTCAAAGGAAATTTTTTTGTGTGGCTCCCAAGGATGTAAGCAAGTTGCTGAACATCGTTAAAATTTTGGTGTTCTCTCTTCTATTTTTTTCCTTGTAAAGTTTTTGTTTATTTGCGGTGATTTCTTCTTTCCTTCTTTCAACACAAGATCCAGAGGGCATGTTACACGAGAGGGTTCATTTGACAGGTTGTCGATAGGACGAATCCCCAACAGATGTAGAGTTTTATAATAATGTTGGAACTTCTAAGAATCAAATTATACAAACTTAAAGTGTCATATAATGTAATTAATTGACAATGATAATTAATTTAGTTTAGTTAGTATTAGAATGTTATATCAAAAGAGAACAGAGGTAGTATAGTCCTTAGAAAGTTTTTTCACAACTCCGTCTTCTAAAGGGAGTATGATTAATTCTTATCCTTGAATCTTGATGCAATGTAATCTGTGAACGCGATAAGATTTGCATGTAAAATGCTTAATTTTGCACTTAAATACCATATTGTTCCTCCTACTTTATACTTATATACTCTCATTTGTTTTTAGCGGCACCTATATATCCTAAGGTCTTAAAACTTACACTTATATACATTAATGTTTGGGCAACACTTACACACCTCTAAGATTTTATAAAGGTGCACTTAAATACCCTAAAATTTTTTAGAACTTATATACCCTCATTTGTATTTAAAACTTACATTTATATACTCTATATTTTTCATAACTTAGTGTACTAAAGTACAAGTTTTAAAAATTTTATGGTATTTAAGTGCACGTTTTTAAAGCTTTAGCATATTTAAAAAAAAGTAAAATGCAATAGATGAGACTCATATACCATGCATGGTGTATGTTATAGATTAGACGTCTTGAAATAGACATGGTTTTCTCTTTACATTTGATCTCATGTTCTCTTTACATTTGATCTCATGTTTATTTATGTCTTAACTAAGTGGGAGAGCTTTGCTAATGATGCAAGAGTAGTGAAGGATGCGATGATGGACTTCCACTTCCACATAGTAATAATCTTTACCTATTATTCTATGACTTTAATACAATTAAAGAATATTTTTTAGTTTTATAATATTTTTTCTCATTTATATTTTTATTCTTGTTTGTGGATAAGTTCTATCTAGTTGATTGCGACTATCCAAATAGGCTACAATTTCTTGCTCCGTACTAAGGTCAAAGGTGTCATCTTTCAGAGTTTGGCCTCACTAACATTTGACAAAGACCATGAAATTCAAAAGAGGTTTTCAACCCTTGGTTTGCATCTCTTAGAAATTGTGTTGAATGCATCTTTGGAGTTTTTAAGTCTAGATTCACTATTTTCAAGAGCCAACCTCTAAATTTTCCATATTTCACGCAAAACAGATGCTAATTGCACTCACAGGACTGCATAACTTTTTACGATTGGAGAATACAAATGATGTCTTTGACATTTCTAATCTTCAACTGGAAGCTCCACGAACTGTTACCGATGTAGATGATGACTTTGATGAAGAAGATGAGTTAGAGACTTAACAGAGTCAACAAGCAATTGTAGAAACTTGGTGAAATTCCATGGCAGAGGGTATGTGGGATGATGGAATTCGAATCACTCTAGGGATTTAGCTTTGTATTAGTTGTAAAATGCTTTATTCTTTGTAATGAATAGTGATACTTTATTACTTTATATTTTATCGTTATTACTAGACTAATCAATCTTATATTATTTTTAATATACAATTATTAACAATAGTGTTGATGTAATAGTGATCACGAAGTCAGTTATATCCGTGTTTGGATGAATTTGTTGAGAATTGATGAAGGGGCCACTTTCTTCCCTGATTTTATATATAGTTCTTGAATTAGGGTATCTAAAAATCTGTACAAGTAGAAATTCGTAGGAGAGTGGGGTTTGGTTCCCCCGTTGTGCCTCCAACGATCAAGTTATGTGATGAACTTGAGTGGGGTTTTTAAGAATTATTGTAATTCTTATGTGTGTATGTAGTATGATTTGCAATTTTAGAGGATTTATCAGAATTCAGAATTCGGTCCCCCGCCCAAGTTAAATTAGTACCTGTATTTATACTAAGGTGCCAAGGATAATATGGTCATTTTGGCCGAGAGTAGAGAGGCGGTTGTGAAGTATGGGTTGGCGGCCAAGTCGGCACTTGTTTTACAGGTGTTTGCTAGCGAGTGGAGGGAATGTCGCTTCGACATTAGCGGCATGACAGGGCCCACGTGGTCCGATGAGTTATGAAGACTATCTGGGCTAGAGTCATAATGGCACATGCTAAGCACTAAATATAATGTTGACACGTTATCATAGAGGGAAAGGCTCAAGACGAAAATAGTCCTTTAGCTTTGTCGAGAAGTAATGCCTTTCGAGTCGACTTTGTAAGGTGTCTGGCAAGTGATCGAGTGGACTCATGGAGAGTTGTCTTCAATAGAATGGGGGCAATAAGCATTGCCTTCTTGTCGACAAGAACCACCTTTCGTGTTGACATACACCATCATTCGTGTCAACATTGAGGTGTGCCGTTTCATCAGGTCGGCTAAGTTGTCGTCCCTAATTGTCTATGGCCACCAAGTTGATTGGGACATAGCGTGTAGA
Source organism: Asparagus officinalis (assembly GCF_001876935.1). NCBI lineage: Eukaryota > Viridiplantae > Streptophyta > Magnoliopsida > Asparagales > Asparagaceae > Asparagus > Asparagus officinalis. Next base: position 53,155,162 of record NC_033795.1, read on the forward strand.
AGTACACTTGTCTACTACTTGGTATTGAGTTGTATTTTGGTGGAAATAGGAATACCATAACAATTGGCCCCTAATAATCATATTTTATTATAATTTTATACCCTCATTATCTATTTTTAATGAATAAATATAGCACTAATAATTGTTTTTATCTTTAATTACAGATTAATGAAGAATAAAGCCCAAGATCTCTTCTCTCAACAAAACCCTATGAATTAAATGAAGAACACAAGTAAGAGCCAAAAAGTCTAAGCCCAGAATCAAGCCAAGTAGCCTGTAAAAGCCGGAGAAAATAAAGAAAATCAAATATGAAAAGAAATGTATTTAAGATGGTTGGCTGTAAGGAAACGACAATATCTCTCAATCCGGAAGGCGGAATTTAACATATAATATATGAAAACCACCTATCTCGACGAGACGAAGCCATCCGTAAAGGTAGAATTTTGATAGGACATCAATGCTTGTATCGATGCCGGCATCGATGCTAGTATCGATGTCGGCATCGATGCCAGCATCGATATTGTATCGATGCCGGCATCGATGCTAGTATCGATGTCGGCATCGATGCCAGCATCGATATTGATAGTTCTGTTACGAATTAAGGGCTGATTTTTGATGGTTTTGGATAAGATTTTAATCTAAGGGCTCATATTCATGGATGTTTACTATAAATAAGGGTAGAGAGTGAGGGGTTGAGGGTGTGAAAAATTTTATAACTCTATTTGGAGAGGAGGGTTACTCTTAAGAAGTGGATTCATGTATAGATTTCTCATATCTTTAATTGAATCATTCATCTTTACTTTCTTGAATTTTCTTTTTATTCTTGATTTTTCTTTTTGATTCGTGATTTTATTCATATTTCTTTCTCTCCTTGTGAAAATCATTCATTCTTTGTCACATCCACTCTCACTTACATTTTGTGCCGATTTACACACTATCACTTTCACTCTCTTAATCTCTCCACAATCACATTCACTCATCACTCCTATTTGTCATGCACACAACATAAGAACCGATTCTAATTTTCTCCTACAATACACCTTCCTCGTGGGATCGATAACTTTTTATAGCATAACTTGATTAATTATACACTTGTAATTTTTGGTATATGTTTATGTCGCATCAGCCCCTTTCGCTTGGAGTCGGCTGTGGCCGGGTCTGAGTGAAATACAACAAAAAATTGTTCTGGAAAGACGTGAGTGCTTTGAATAATAGCTGAAAAGTCATTTCAGAAGCGACGTGGCTGACATCACCACATGTCCGCTTTACTGTTGCAGCTCCACTTTTTTGATAGATTATTGGCTACTCGAGGTAAGTGGGCCACACCTCGATCTCTGAGGGCGCTTTTGAATTCTAAAAATAAATCCTAGCCACCGGATACCGTCGGATCTGATGGTTTGAATTCTGATAGCTATAAAGTCAGCTGTCTATATATAGGAATATAGCCGTAAGAGTGGCGTCTATTGTCTTTTGAAATCCCTCCTAGAGAACTGTTGATCTTCTCCGCTCATTTCTTCCGGTGATCCACTCTTCAATCTTCAATGGCTTTTGAATCCATTGATCAGCGAACCCTACTGGAGAGTGTTCACTCCAAAGTGACCTTGCCACAGAAGAAGACACTTCCTAAGAGGTTTGACATCCCTGAGGGATACGATCTGCTGGCTCCAACGACGTCAGAGGCCATTTTCGACCATGGGACGGAGAAAAATCTACTCTATGTGAGGCATTTGGAATGCGGCTTACAGTTACCCCTGCACCCCTTTCTCAAGTAGGTGTTTGAGGCACTAGGGGTATCACCGATGCAAATGAAGCCAAACGCTATCGCCATCCTCGTGGGATACGTGGTGATCTGCCATTGGCTGAGGATAAAACCCTTATTGCCAGGTCTAGGGTGATTGGTGGTCATGAAGGTGAACCAGAATGAGCCCCACTACCACTTCCAAATGATAGGGAAGTTTAGGCTAATCACCAGCCTTCTAGATTCACATAAGGACTGGAAGGAAAAATTCATCTAGATCGTAGGGGATGACCTAGAGTTGGGCTACGCTAACTAGCCTGAAATAAGATTGAGCTTGATGAAATTAAGGCGTATGCTAGCTCTAGGTGATTCGAAGATTTGCTCGACATGTTGGTTCTGCGGGTCACTGGGGGTGTCAGTCATGTCTTTCACCGACCAAGATTATTATAGAGCCTCGACTCTCATTATAGGGTCACTGGAGACGACAAAAGTGCCTACGACTCCTTTGGCTGATCCATAAGAGGAGGAGTCTGCTAGGTTGACCAAGCATCTTCATTGAGACGTTCCTCCCATGGAGGTAGAGGTAGACGAGGAGGAGGCCGCTCCCTCCTCATCTATAGACGGAGGAGTAGGAATGCAGAAAGAGTACCTCAAGTGGCGGCTAAAATGGTCGAGGCTGATGATATCGTCCACTTGGACGAGTCAGGGGTTGGGGTCGTCCCCTAGAGAACCAGCCGAGGCTTCTCAAGGAGAGAGAGAGCTGAGGCAGGAGTGCCTGCTGGAGGAGCATTATCTGATCGTCGTCATGAGTTGACTCAACAGGGGAAGGAACCAATTCAGGAGGAAGAGATAGAGCCTTCCACCAGGCTAGAATACCCTTTTCCCCATAAGATTGCCGACAACGGGGAGGAGAAATGGAATGCGATGAGTAAATACCTCATCGAACTAACCGAGGTCGGCGCTCGACACTGACAGGAACTTGAGCTAGAGTTTTTCTTTGAGAATGAATGCCATATCAATGCTCAGGGGACTGTCCTGGGGTCTCACTGGATCTAGTCAAGGGCAGTTGACTAATTCCTTCTTCCTCAAGATAAGAAGTATCTCGAGGGGGTTCCTAACATTGGCCTCCATAACACCCTTCGTCGCTACTTCCTTCGAGGTTCTCTATTGAAGCATGAGTTATATGGTCGAATGGAGTGGATCTGAACTGAATATCACAAGCTCCTTGGGGGAAGTTACTTCCTTGAGGGTTGAGAAAGGAGTCGGCTCAAAGCAGGCTGCTGAGGCATCGACCCCAAGTGCTCCCGAGGTCGATAGACTTAACCAGGAGCTGGATGAGAGCCAAAGGAAGGCTAAAAAATGGAGGAGGATCTCCGAGAGAGGGATTGTGCTGAGGTGAGGGCTAACATAGAGAAAGATACGGTGGTACATAGGAGGCGTCGATTGGGTGAGGAGCATGCATTGCTCGTCAAGCTTCTAGAAGAGGTCGCTCACTTAAGTCCGAATCCTTTCGCCAGGAGATTATCGATGAATATCACCAAAGCTTGACTGTAAAAACTAAGATGGCGATAGCCTGTAAAGCCTGGTATGATTACCTGTCGGTGCAACTCCCGGACGAGATGAAGAACCCACCAGATTGCTTTCACTATCCTCCTCTTGTTGCCAACTTCGTGGACAAGTTGAAGGAGGTGGAAGCACTTAGGGGGGGGGGACTTGATCTCGATGAGGAAGAGGGGGAGTCGGACGAAGGAGGAGACTGCTCGACTCCTCTGCTACTGCTCCTAGCAGCTCCCTGCCGCTGACCCGTGGAGCAGGGATGGACTTCTCTTAGGCCTCTTAGGAATCTCTCGTCCTTTTATTTGTTGTATATATTGTTACTCTGTAGCTTGTAAATATACCTCATCGAATGAATGAAAAAACACTTTTGATCTTGAAATTGCTTTTACTGTGTTGTACAATTTCAATGTGTTTGCTGAGTGACATATCTTTATTATGGACTTGAAAACTTTAATTGCTGATCCAAGGTTTGAATCGTCTTCTTTTTTAAAAAGATATCTTGAACTTGAGTAATCACCTGATGCTTTAGTTTTTAGTCTATATAGAACTAATTGGGCTGACCGCTTTATAGTTGGTGTTTGAACTTCTTGAGTTGAGTGCCTGATCAATTCTATTGAAGTTAGCTGCCGGCTGTCCAGGGTCGACTAGGAAATAGTCGATTGCTCGTTTAATAAATGTCGTTTAGCTAGTTTCTAGAAGCCTTTATCGAGCAGGTGAAACATTACTATTCAAAACGACGCGATGCTTTGTCAGTTATAAGAAATTAATAATGATGCTTTGATTTTCAAGCGAACAGACGCAGATTAAAAAGGGAGTGGCGCTTCGAATCTCATGATAGATGTTTGAGATCTCAAGATGAATCTTGCTCGTTCATTTCAAAATGAGGCAACCGCTCAATTAATTCCACATGTCCCTTGAATGCTATAAATAGCTTGAAGCTCGGTGTCTTGCCAAGCATGCAGTTGCTTGGGCATTTGGTCGGCGTCAAGTCAACAAGGAAGGATTCACACTACTTCTTCCATTACAGTGAAAACTTCAAGTTTGTCACTGACGCTCCTGAGTCCAACAGAGACTGGAAGGATCACTTTTTGTGGGTATTTGGCATCAACAATGTCCTCGCCTACCCTAAGTGGCCTAAAGTGGCCAAAGATGTGTTGAGGTCGAGTCCCCTCAACCGTAAAGAGAGGCGATAGCGGGAGATGATCTTCTCCTATGCTAGGCCTCAGGAGAGGAGCAACCTTTTTGAGTTGGCATCTCTTTAGGTGGCGTACATGTCGATGACGCCACCTACTGAAGCTGATAAGGCTAGGGTGAGTCTGTTGGTACTCCCTCTTGGAGACAACTACCAGAGGGAGTCGAGGGGCGAATAGTCGGGCTCTGTCGCTAAGCCCCAAAAAAGGCTAAGGGGGAGCTCGATCCTGAGGAGACAGCCTACTTGACATCGCAGGTGGCCGAAATCACCACCCAGCTGGTGGCGGGGCCCAAATGAGTATTAAAAAGTTAGTGACCAAATGCCAAGTCGAACCAGCTACAGAACAACGGCCGATCGAGGAGGAGTTGGCCTCCCAAGCTAGTTGGCATGATGATATCATCATCATTCATATTCCTTCCTCTCCTGTGCTTGGGGAGGTGGCCTTAGTAGCTGAAGTTGTTGAAGTTGGGGCCTCTGTCGAAGAGGAGGTTAGGCCAAGCTCTACGCCTAAGCCGTCCCATAGGCTAGGCAAAGAGCCTATTGGGACATCTGGGGGCGGGGAGGATCGAGCAACGCCTCTACTAGAATTAGGGGCAGGCAATTTTTTTGGAGAGCAAGAGGGCTTCTGGCCCTTTCACCATTGGATTTCAGATCGTAATCCTCGATCTTAGAGGGAGGTGAAGGCCATGCTATTGTTGGACCCTAGAGGGGGGTGATTAGGGTCTTAAGGCTACAATTGAGAAATAAAAAATAAGACAAGCAACACACAATGGAGAGAACAACCAAAGCAAATGAGATAGAGTTAGAAATCATTAACCAAGTGATGCGCGATGTATTAACGAGGTTCGGCCCGCTGACCTACATCCCCGCTCCCCACTCTCGAGGAGAATCCACTACACAATCCGTTTTGGAAGCCGGAACTTCTTCTACACAACGATTTCCACAAGATCTCACAACTACACAGTTGATCACCACAAGATCTCACTCCCACACAGTTGATCTCCACAAGATCAAGCTCTCAACAGTAGTAATGGTGTAAAAAAATCTCTCTTTACAATGTCCCTATGGCAAGGAGAAAGATTACACTGAAGCTGGGATGTGAACTTAAAAAAAACACAGAAAACAGGTTTGAAAATTTTGGCTCTCAGTAAAAATAGATCTCTAGTTTTTCAAAGTACTTGGGACAGGTTGAAGAAGAGGGGTATGAAGGGTTTAAATAGGAGAAAACACTACAGCTAAAACCCATACCCAAATCCCCCAAATCTCATAAAAATCGTCGTCTGAAATCTTTACGTAAAAGGTTGTTGGAGTAAACGGCGGTCGACCGTGAAAATCTAGCAGTCGTCGACCGTAAGCCACTTTCGAGGCTCGGAAAATTTCCAGAGACTTTTACGGTCGATCGTGGCGGTCGACTATGAGAATTTCCGAGCTGACGGTCGACCACGAAAGTTTCTGCTACCCACTCAGGAAAAGACACGGGCACGGTCGACCGTGGCAGTCGACCGCGAACTGACACAACAGATACAGTTTAGAAAATAGTTTTGACTCTTTTTAGAAAATCTGTAAAAATATTCAAATGACTTCTAAAAATTTGTGTAACTTTGTAAATTGTTTTTAACACTAAAAACAAACTGTTTGGAAAAGGAATTTTACGAAAATGTCTTCATACTTGTGTAAAATGATATTTTGTCAAAACACTCAAAAATATAAGTTTGAAAACGTGTGTGTGATATCCTAATAGCTTCAAGTGAAATCTACAACTACTTACCTATATTGTAGCACTAGAGAGAAAAGAAAAACTAGCTAATATTCTCACATAGAATTACAATTCTTTGAGTTTTGATATAGCTTTGAGTTGATGAAGCTTTGATTTGTATGTGTTGTTCTTGATTAACATTTGCTTCATCACTATGCCTCCTCCTCCTTTGGATATCATCGTTGTAGCTCATATTCCATCCAATCCTCTATAAGTGGTACTAACAAGCTTGATATATATATTAACTATAATATCACTCAACAAGCAATTAGTACCGATAATGGTGGTTGTAAAACATCATCAAAACATAAGGGCTAACAATCTCCCCTTTTTGATGATGACAACCAACCATTATATATGAGCAAAATAAATATAGCTTATAGATAGTAGCTCCCCCTATCTTTGAGCTCCCCCTTACTATGTGTACAAATGAGGAGATTTCTCTCCCCCTTTGTCACCATCAAAATGGGGTAAAAAAAATGGTAAAAAAAATACATATGAAATACAACTAACCAAGCAAGCAAATAGAACTTTCACATAGTGCATAAACCTAAACCATTCCTTATGCGACAAAAATCTTCTTCACAAAGAGGCTTGGTAAAGATGCTAATTGAGATTTTATGTCAATATACACAAGGGATACATCTTGCCTCTCTACATGATCACATAAGAAATGATGGCGCACATCAATATGCTTGGTTCTAGAATACAAAACCGAATTTTTTGAAATATTGATAGCACTAGTGTTATCACAAAAGATTTTTATATTTTAAAAATTCAAATCATAGTCAACTAAACTTTGTTTCATCAACAAAACTTAGGCACAACATAAGCCGGCGGTAATGTATTCCGCTTCCATAGTGGATAAGACAACACAATTTTGTTTCTTGGAAGCCCAAGAGATAAGAGAGTTACCCAAGAACTGACATGTACCACTCGTACTCTTGCGATCTACCTTACACCCGGCAAAGTCGGCATCACAAAAACCATAAAGATCAAAAGAGGTGCTTTTTGGATAAAATAAACCAAGATCAGTTGTTCCATTGACATATTTAATAATTCTTTTAACCGCAATTAAATGAGATGTTTTAGGAGAAGCTTGAAAACGTGCACATGCACACACACTAAACATGATATCGGGTCTACTAGCGGTGAGATAAAGAAGACTACCTATCATACATCGTTATAGTTTTTGGTCCACATCCTCACCACTATCATCAGTATCAAGCTTGACACTTGTACTCATGGGAGTTGGTGCATGCTTAGAATTCTCCAAATTGAATTTCTTCACCAATTCTCTAGCATACTTACTTTGAAAAATAAATATCCCATCCTTAGTTTGCTTGACTTGGAGTCCGAGAAAGAATGTGAGCTCTCCCATCATGCTCATCTCAAAATGATCTTGCATAACTTAAGAAAAATCCTTACAAAGAGATTCATTAGTAGCACCAAAAATGATATCATCAACATATATTTGAACTAAAATAAAATTATTTTTCCTTTTCTCACAAAAAGAGTATTATCAATTTTTCTTTTAGAAAACTATTTTCAAGAAGAAAACTAGAGAGGTGAGCATACCAACCTCTAGGAGCTTGTTTTAACCCATATAAAGTTTTTTGAACTCGGTAAACATGATTAGAAAATGCATGATCCATAAAACCGGGGGGTTACTCAACATATACTTCCTCTTCTATAAAACCATTTAGAAATACACTTTTAACATCCATTTGAAATAATTTGAAATCTTTAAAGCTTACAAATGCCAAAAACATCCTAATTGATTCTAACCTTGCAACCGGTGTAAATGTTTCATCATAGTCTATACTCTCCTCTTGATTGTATCCTTGGGCAACCAAACGAGCTTTATTTCATGTTACAATGCCATGTTCATCAAGTTTGTTTCTAAAAACCCATTTTGTTCCAATTACACTAGCATTGTTAGGTCTAGGAACTAGTTTCCAAACATTATTTCTTCGAAAATTGTTTAGTTCATCATGCATAGCTAAAACCCAAAACTCATCCTTTAAAGCATCAGTAATCTTTTTAGGTTCTATTTGAGATAAGAAGACAAAATTACCACACTCACTCAAAGCCTTTGAGCGAGTTAGAACTCCTTGTGAAGGATTCCCAATGATTTGCTCCTTTGGATGATTTGGTGCAAATATCCATGCTTTGGAGAGTTCTTCCTGTTCTTTCTCTTGAATGTTGTTGCTATCCCCATACTTTTGAACATCTATTGAGGGTGTTTCATTTATTTACAAAAGTTCCAATCCTCCCTCAACATCATCATCATCTTTCCTAGGCAAATCAACTTGTAAACCAATATTAGTCTCATCAAAAGTAACGTTTATAGATTCTTCAACAACAAGAGTTCGTTTGTTGAAGACCCTATAAGCCTTACTTCGAGGTGCATATCCTAGAAAAATGCCAACATCAATTTTAGAATCAAATTAATCATGGTGATATTTTGTATTTAAAATAAAACATTTACAACCAAAGATGCGAAAATATCCAATAAAATGAGTTTTGCCATAAAATAGTTCATAAGGAGTTTTCTTAAGCTTAGGTCTAATCAAAACATGATTTAAAACATGACAAGCCTTATTGACGGCTTCCGCCCAAAAATACTTAGACAAATCAAAAGAATTTAACATAGTTCGTGCAATCTCTTGTATGGTGTGATTTTTTCATTCAACAACACCATTTTGTTATGGTGTTCTTAAAGCGAAAAACACATGAGTTATACCACGATGTACATAAAAATCATAGAAAAAAATTTATTTGAAATTCACCACCATGATCTCTTCTTATTTTAACAATTTTCAACTTTTTTTTATTTTTAATTCTTTTAACATGATTCGAAAATTCTTCAAAACATTCATCTTTACTTGCAAGAAAGATTGTCCATGTAAAATGAGAGAAATCATCAATGATAACAAAAACATAGTGTTTGCCTCCAAGAGAGGTAACACACATAGGACCAAATAAATCAAAATGAAGTAATTACAAGGGTTTAGAAGTTGATACCTCATTGATAGATTTAAAGGTAGACTTAGTTTGTTTACCTTTAGCACAATCTTCACAAATAGTATCTTTGATGAAATGCAAGTTTGGTAACCCTTTTACAAGATTCCTCTTGGACAATTGGATATTAATTTCATGTTCGCATGTCCAAGCCTCTTATGCCAAATCTAAGGGTTTTCATCAATCGTCGCAAGGCATTTGACATCTTGGTCTAATAGCTCATTCATCTCAAAAATGTATACATTAGATTTTTTATTAGCAACAAAAATAGTTTTTCCATTTGAGCTAACAATGCATTTGTCCGGTTTAAAGGAAATATCAAAACCTTTATCACTCAATTGGCTAATGCTAAGAAGATTATGATTCAAGCCACTAACCAAATAAACATCTTCTATTACGGGAGAAGGTATCTTACCAATGTATCCAATACCTATGATTTTACATTTCTCACCACTACCGAAGGAGACGCTACCTCCTTCAATCCTTGATAGGATTGTAAATATCTCTTTGTTGCCCGTCATATGATGTGATTAACCACTATCAAGGTACAACATCTCTCTACGTCATGCTTGTGATGTTCCCTACAAGAGATGAATGTGTAGTAACTTTAGGTACCCAAATCTTGGGTCCTTGGTGGTTAGTAAGCTTGGTACCTTTGGGTACCCATGTCATTCCATAAAAATTATGATTGTCTTTAATCATACAATGAGTGAAGATATGAACATGTTTCATGCAATATGTACACACAAAATTTCTCTTGTGTGTAGAGGCATGAGATCTATGAAATCTATTTCTCTCATGATGATGATAATTAGCATAAGCATGAGTGGGTCTAATCCTACCACTCTCAATTTCAAGTCTTTCAATCTTGGATCTTAATTATTTGTTTTCAAAATCAAGATCCCCTAGCAATTCATCTTTTAAAGCAAGAGATGTTTGTAGTTGTTCAAGTTTTAAATCACAAGAACCATGCAATTTTTAAAGGAATAAAATTCTTTTGACATCCTTTTAAACTCAATGTTTAATTCTTCTAATGTGGTAGTTAGATCATATTGCATATAAAAGGATTCACTTTTGGTGTCAGAAACTACCTCCTTTTCATAAGCCATGAAGCAAATGTTATTGCATATAAAAGGATTCACTTTTGGTGTCAGAAACTACCTCCTTTTCATAAGCCATGAAGCAAATGTTGGGATCATGAATAGCAATCTTAGCTCCTTCTTCATTGCTATCCGAATCGCTTGGTTCGGATTCCTCCCATCCGGCATACATGGCTTTCTTCTTCTTGTACTTTAAGTATTTCTCCTTGAGCTTGGGGTAATCTTTACCCTACACGTGAAGAAAATTTATTGTTAGATCGGGGATTAAACTTCTTGTTCGTTTTAATGAGTCTAGATATTCTTCTAGAGTGGTGAGCCACTTCTCTAGAAAAATCAACTTCACTATCTGACGATGATGAGTGTTAGACCCTAGAGGGGGGGTGATTAGGGTCTTATGCTAATCTAATCCGATTAAATACCAATTAAAATTAATTAATACATTATCCTAGCAAGTATGAAATACAACAAGATATATGAGCTAGGATAAGGAATATAAATAATGAAATATATCCTATATGATAAACTATATATGCAAGGATATATAAACACAAGGGTAAATAATGTAAACAAGATAGTGGATGATATAGATAATGAGCTAATGACAATGGCGATATAAGATATGAACATAAATATGAATGAACGCCAAAGCACACTCAAACAAGCAATATGATCACGGAGTTCGGACCTTCCGTCCTACGTCTCCGCTCCCCACTCCCGGGGAGAAATCCACTAACACAATCCGGTTTGGAAGACGGAACTTCTTCTACACACTCGGTTTTCTAGCTAACCGAAAACTCTACAACTCACACTATGCAATCACACTCTACACCCACTAAGTGTTGGATCTAGCCGTGTCTCCCTCAAGTGCTAGGTTACAACCTTTCTCTAGGCACGTCAACCGACTCCACTCCTCTTGGGACGATCCCCGACTCTCACCACACACTCCTCACTCGGTGTACAAGTGTATTACAAAGTGATTCTCACAATAAGCACAAATATAACAAATGATTGTTCTCAAAACAAGGTGAGAACTCAATTAAGCACAACTCTTAGTCACAAACCCACAACCCCAAATTATAAAAAACTTTCTTAAACTTGTTTTTAAAAACTCTCATTAGATAGCTTGAAAGTTGAAGGCAATGGGGTATTTATACCCTCTCACAACTCAGCCAAAAACGTGAGCAAAAGACAAAAAACAACGGTCAAAAAACTAGTCGTTGGAAGCAGAAAAAGACCTTGTCGGTCGACCGGAATTTTCATCGGTCGACCGGAAAATTTCATCGGTCGACCGGACCGGTCGACCGACAGTCTCTCTGTTGCCCAGTGAGCATTTGAACTCAGGTTTAGTTTTGTAAAATCAATTAAAAATAGTAAAACAGCTCCAAAAATTATGAAATTCTGTAGGAAGGTTTTAGACATATATAATGACATGTTAGAGAAAGAATTTATGATAAAGAATTTCCCAATTGATAGAAATAAATATTTGAACACAGATTTACAGTTTCTGAAAAACTGCTGACATACATGATTTTGTAAAATCAATTGGGCATAGTAAATCAACTTCAAAAATAGTAAAAACTGGAGAAAAGTTTCTAAACATGTAGATAAACATGTCAGAGAAAGAAATTTTCAAATATCACTTCCCATTTGTGAAAAATAATCAGTTTTTTAAAACATGCATGAACATGTGCACGAACGAAAACGTGAATTTGTAAATTTTTGTAAACATAACAAATCAATTCCAAACTTGATGAAACTTTGAAAAATTTTTGCAAATGATATTTTGAACATGTTAAAAAAAGAATTTTCCAATTTGCATTTTCCAATTGTGAAATCTCATTATTTTGCAAAAGTGTTCAAAACATGAAAAAAAGTGATATACATGAAGTTTGATGTTTTGACATAAACAATGTTTTGAAACTTTGCACAATGATTATATAGACTTGATAAAATATGTATATGATGATTGTTAAGTCTATAAATTGAGAATACAATATTTGAGCATAGAAACCAAATACGTGTGTGTATATGATATTGAGCTTAGAGTATCTAACACACATAATATAAAACCTAAACTAAATTACCCAAGCTAGATCTTGATCTTCAATAAGCCCTTCTAGGTAATCTCACGGATGAAGCTTTAACTTGGATCTTAAACTTTGAATAGCAAGGCTTCACCGACATTCCGCCAACCTCCTTTGGATATGATCGTTGAAGCTCTATTCCATCCATCCTCCAACTACGTTGTTTGTCTACAAAACATAGGAATGCACAAACACTAGACAAACAACATTAGTAATAAATTATTTGTTAAACATCATCAAAACAAGAAGGCCAATAATCTCCCCCTTTTTGATGATGACAAACAATTTACAAAAAGGAATATGTGCATGAAGGAAATGAACGTATACAAGATAATACACATGCATATAAATGTATACTCACAATATTTCTCTCCCTTTGACAACATCAAAAAAGGGGACAAAAGGATTAAGAGAGCGAAAGCTCCCCCTATCAATAAGCATGGGTGAGTATCAAACATAAAAAGATATTGGGATATCTCCCCCTATCAAGAAGCCATATGGAATATATAAAATGAAGATCATGGCAAACATGTGAGCAAGCATAACCATGCTAAACAAGACTCACATACAAAAATACAATGATGACACATATTAATATACCATTTAAATAACGTGTCTCAAAATATAAACATAAAAATCATGTATAAAAATAGATTTATGAAATCAAATGAAAAGAAACATGAAAATCATGCAAAAAGTTTTCAAATGAAAACAAATCAACCAATGAAATCATAAATCAAAGTTAAATCCAAAAACGATGTTTGATCAATCAAGAAAATTTTCAAGAGATGATCAAACCACATATTTGATCAAACCACATATGGAATACATTATAAGGCACGAATAGATGATCCATAAGCACAAACACATAAATATCATCATATAAGTGAAATATAATGAATTCAAAGCAATAATTCAAAACAAAATCTTTGATAAAAGAATTTTAAGAAAGGCAACAATATATAAAGCTCTTAAGCTTGTTCTAACACATATAATCATTCTAGCATCCGGTAAACATGATTTGGGAATAAACACCCAATAAACCCGGAGGGTTATATAAACACAAACCTTTCATTTAAAATCAAAACTAATAATCATGAAAACAAAAGATTTGATTAAAGAAAAATTGTTTTCATAACCAAAAGATTTTAAAACATAACTTTCAAAACCAAGAAAAAAAAGCACTAAAATTCTTGGTTTTAAAAAAATCATTTTGGCACCCAAGAATTCTTGGTGACGGATTGGTTAGGGACATGACTCCTATCATTCAAGCTCAAAGCCCTAGGGTTATGAACCCTCTTAGGCGCATATGGTACACGAACACGGTCATAACAAAAATTACTCAAATGACCCTTCCGATTGCAATAAGTACAATGGAAAGGAAGCATTTGCTTATGTTGACCAAACGGTTGTGCACGGGAAACATTAGAAGCATTTGCAAACATGGATGGTCTTTTAAAATTGTTTTGCAAATGTGAAACTTTACGGGAAACATTAGAAGCATTTGCAAACATGGATGGTCTTTTAAAATTGTTTTGCAAATGTGAAACTTTTTTTAAATCAAAACAAAATTTGGCTAAATGACCAAAACGACCACAAAACTCACATTTGTACATATGGGCATGTTTATGATGATCTATACGTGTGTGTACATGTGAGTGTGATGATGAAGCTTGATGGGATGCACAAACATGATTAATCTTGATGGGTTTTTGTGCATTATAACAAAATCTAGCAAGGTGGCCTTTACGACCGCAATTAGTGCATTTATAGACTTTGTTATACATGTGTGCATAGTGTGTAGGTTTCTTAGAAGAGTTTGCATTAGACTTTGCACACAAGTCCATAAGCTTGTTATGATTATCAATGCATGTGTTTAAGGTTGAATCTAAACAAGATATGCGATTTTTCACATGATTCAACTCATCATTAGATACAACATCATTGATAATAGAAGTAGAGCATGTATGGTTATTCTTAAAAGAATCAAATTCATTTCTAATGCATTCTACTTCTAGCATGGCATTATTTGCATGAGTTAAGCTAGAAATGGATGAGATCAATTTTTCATTTTCCAAATTTAACATATCATTGTTTTCTTTAAACATAATATTTTCATTTTCAATGATGTCAAATTTGGACACTAGCTTCTCATGATCGGATTTCAATTCTACATGCTTGCTTTTAAGATCAATAAAATTATTTTGTAATTTTGTATAGGCATGCAATAATTTCTCATATGCACAAGCGAGTTCATTGATGGATATATCACTTTCGGATTCCGAATCGCTTACCACACTAGGGCTATCGCCTAGTGGCCGTGTGCATGATGATGCTCCACACTCACTTGAAGAACAATCCTCCAAACTACGTCGGATTTCCTCCAAGTTGCCTTGATGTGCTTCTATGAATTTCCATAAATTGTAAGCACTATCAAAATGAACAAATTTGTTAGAAAATGATGAGTCAAAGGCATTAAGCAAATACTCTAACAAAAACTTGTTCATATTAAACATTTTCTTATCATGATCGCTCCACTTGGATTTCTCCAATGTGGGCACAATATAAGCACAATCAATAATTTTCCATAAGTCAATATTTCTAGATTCAACAAATAGTTTAAATCTAGAAGCCCATTGTGCATAGGGAAAATTAATGAATTTAGGAGCAACATTAGATTTATAACCTAAACAAAATACATTCATATTCAAGATATATATATATGAACATATGCAAGCAAGATAAATACAATCATAACTAGATTAGCACAAAAAGATAACTTGGATCTTTAACTCAAGGCGATTAGACCTTAAATCAAAGAGCACCAAGCTCTGATACCAATTGTTAGACCCTAGAGGGAGGGTGATTAGGGTCTTATGCTAATCTAATCCGATTAAATGCCAATTAAAACTAATTAATAAGTTATCCTAGCAAGTATAAAATACAACAAGATACGTAAGCTAGGATAAGCAATATGAACAAATGAATATATCCTATCAATGAGATATTACAAATATATGAGCAAGGATATATGAACTAACACAAGGGTAAAATAAACAATCTACACAAGTGATAGGGTAATATGATGAGCAATACACAAAGGCGATATAAGATATGAAAACAAGAATAAGAACGCCAATGCAATCACAAACAAAACGATATGTTTACGAGGTTCGGTCCCCACGACCTACGTCCCCGCTCCTCACCTCGAGGAGATCTCCACTATCACAACCGGGTTTTCTACGTTCACCCGAACAACGTTTACACCTCACAATACAATCACTATGTAATCACACCTCACACACTAAGTGTTGGTCCTAGCCCGTGTCCTCCTCCTCAAGTGCTCGGTTACAACCTCTCCTTAGGCACGTCAACCGACGCCACTCCTCTTGGATTCGACCCCGTCTCTCACCACACACTTCTCTCGGTGTACAAGTGTATTACAAGTGAATCCTCACAATTAAGCACAATATAAATCAATTGATTGTTCTCTAAACAAGGTGAGAACTCAATTAAGCACAACTCTTAGTCACAAACCCACAACCCCAAATTATACTATGAATGTAAATACAATAAGCTCAAAAGGTTGTGTGTGAACAAAGAGATATAAATCAAAACTAAACTCAATGTAGTTCTAGCTTAATAACAATGATAATCAAATATATAAAAAAGCTAGAAATAGAGTTTAGAAAACTTCTCAATATATCAAGAGTTGGAGGGAGAATAGTTGAATGCCCAAACACCAATAGATGATCTCCTCAAGCTCTTGTAGAATTGAATCACAAAACAAACTCTCAATTTGCTTAAAAGCTTTTTAAACACACTTAAACCAAACTAAAACCCTTGTTAAAATCTTTCTTAAACTTGTTTTTAAAAATTCTCATTAGATAGCTTGAAAGTTGAAGGCAATGGGGTATTTATACCCTCTCACAACTCAGCCAAAAACGTGAGCAAAAGATAAAAAACAATGGTAAAAAAACTAGCCGTTGGAAGCAGAAAAAGACCTTGTCGGTCGACTGGAATTTTCATCAGTCGACCGGAAAATTTCATCGGTCGACCGGACCGGTCGACCGACAGTCTCTCTGTTGCCCAGTGAGCATTTGAACTCAGGTTCGGTTTTGTAAAATCAATTAAAAATAGTAAAACAGATCCAAAAATTATGAAATTTTGTAGGAAGGTTCTAGACATCTATAATGACATGTTAGATAAAGAATTTCTGAAAAAGAATTTCCCAATTGAGAGAAATAAATATTTGAACACAGATTTACAGTTTCTGAAAAACTGCTGACATACACGATTTTGTAAAATCAATTGGGCATAGTAAATCAACTCCAAAAATAGTAAAAACTAGAGAAAAGTTTCTAAAAATGTAGATAAACATGTCAGGGAAAGAATTTTTAAATATCACTTCCCATTTGTGAAAACTCATTAGTTTTTTAAAACATGCATGAACATGTGCACGAACGAAAACGTGAATTTGTAAATTCCTGTAAACATAACAAATCAATTCCAAACTTGATAAAACTTTGAGAAATGTTTGCAAATGATATTTTGAACATATTACAAAAAGAATTTTCCAATTTGCATTTCCCAATTGTGAAATCTCATTATTTTGCAAAAGAGTTCAAAACATGAAAAAAAGTGATATACATGAAGTTTGATGTTTTGACATAAACAATGTTTTGAAACATTGCACAATGATTATATAGACTTGATAAAATATGTATATGATGATTGTTAAGTCTATAAACTGAGAATACAATATTTGAGCTTATAAACCAAATACGTGTGTGTATATGATATTGAGCTTAGAGTATCTAACACACATAATATAAAACCTAAACTAAATTACCCAAGCTAGATCTTGATCTTCAATAAGCTCTTCTAGGTAATCTCACGGATGAAGCTTTAACTTGGATATTGAACTTTGAATAGCAAGGCTTCACCGACATTCCGCCAACCTCCTTTGAATATGATCGTTGAAGCTCTATTCCATCCATCCTCCAACTACGTTGTTTGTCTACAAAACATAGGAATGCACAAACACTAGACAAATAACAATAGTAATAAATTGTTTGTTAAACATCATCAAAATAAGAAGGCCAACAATGAGGAGTTATCACTAGCTCCCTTGAGAGCTATGGTCTTCATTTTTGGTGATGGCTCCTCAACTTCCCGTGGGGGCACTTCCTCCTTCTCATTTCCCTTGAGCTTCTTCTCATGAACCTTAAGCTTGTCGAGCCATCGAGAGCTGGAGTAGTAAGAACGTGAGCTTCCTCTATAGCCGTAGCTTTGGGTTCTCATGCCGGAGTTAATGAATGAAGGATCTTGTAGTTCATCTCTTGGATAGTCAAACGCTTGTCAAGACCATGCAATTCATTGATTATGTTAGTGAAGCGAGAAAACATAGCATCAATGGATTCATTAGGAAGCATTTTAAATAACTCATAGTCATGCTTCATTAGGAAGCATTTTAAATAACTCATAGTCATGCATAAGCCCACTAATTTTGGATTCCTTAACTTGGAGGGTTCCTTCATGTGTAATACACAATTTCATCCAAATTTCAAATGCGGTTGCACACGTAGAAACCCTATTGTATTCATTAGGGGAAAGACCAAAAATTAAGGCATTCATAGCCTTTGCATTGAGATTAGCTTGGTGTCTTTCTCCATCGGTCATGTTACCAATCTTGGACTTTTCTACATACTTTTTCTGTATGAGTTCTAGAATGTTAAGATCAATGCAACGAAGGTAAATCCTCATTCTAGCCTTCTAATAAGCAAAATTACTACCGGTGAACAGTGGTGGTCTAGTGGTGGATTGTCCTTCTAGCATATGCACATTCATTGAAGCCTCCATATGATCTTTTCTCTAAGGTGGTTAGACCAAAAACTAATATAGAGACCAAGCTCTGATACCAATTGTTAAACCCAAGAAGGGGGTGATTAGGGTCTTAAGGCTACAATTGTGCAATAAAAAATAAGACGAGCAACACACAATAGAGAGAACAACCAAAGCAAATAAGATAGAGTTAGAAATCGTTATCCAAGTGATGCGTGATGTATTAACGAGGTTCGACCCGCTGACCTACGTCCCCGCTCCCCACTCTCAAGGAGAATCCACTACACAACCCGGTTTGGAAGCCGGAACTTCTTCTACACAACGATCTACACAAGATCTCACAACTACACAGTTGATCACCACAAGATCTCACTCCCACACAGTTGATCTCCACAAGATCAAGCTCTCAACAGTAGTAATGGTGTAAAAACTCTCTCTTTACAATGTCCCTATGGTGAGGAGAAAGATTACACTAAAGCTGGGATGTGAACTTAAAAAAAACACAGAAAACAGGTTTGAAAATTTTGGCTCTTAACAAAAACAGATCTATGGTTTTTCAAAGTGTTTGGGACAGGTTGAAGAAGAGGGTTATGAAGGGTTTAAATAGGAGAAAACACTGCAGCCAAAACCCATACCCAAATCCCCTAAATCCCGTAAAATCATCGTCTGAAATCTGTACGTAAAAGGCCGTTGGAGTAAACGTTGGTCGACCGTGAAAATCTCGCGGTCGACAGCGAGCCACTTTCGAGGCTCAAAAAATTTCCAAAGACTTTTGCAGTCAACCGTGGGAATTTTCGAGCTGACGGTCGACTGTTGCGATCGACCGTGAAAGTTTCTACTGCCCACTCAGGAAAAGACACAGGCGCGGTCGACCATGGCGGTCGACCGCGAACTGACACAACAGATACAGTTTAGAAAACAGTTTTGACTATTTTTAGAAAATCTGTAAAAATATTCAAATGACTTCTAAAAATTTGTGTAACTTTGTAAATTGCTTTTAACACTAAAAACAAACTGTTTGGAAAAAGAATTTTATGAAAAGGTCCTCATACTTGTGAAAAATAATATTTTGTCAAAATGCTCAAAAATATAAGTATGAAAACGTGTGTGTGATATCCCAATAGCTTCAAGTGAAATCTACAACTACTTGCCTACGTTCTAACATAGAGAGAAAAGAAAAACTAGCTAATATCCTCACATAGAATTACATTTGTTTGAGTCTTGATATAGCTTTGAGTTGATGAAGCTTTGATTTGTATGTGTTGTTCTTGATTAACATTTGCTTCATCACTTTGCCTCCTCCTCTTTTGGATATCATCGTTGTAGCTCATATTCCATCCAATCCTCCATAAGTGGTACTAACAAGTTTGATATATATATTAACTATAATATCACTTAACAAGCAATTAGTACTGATAATGGTGGTTGTAAAACATCATCAAAACATAAGGGCTAACAGCTATTGGGAGTGTCGTTAGGCCCCTGCTCACTAAGGGAGGAGTTCCCTAAGGACGACAGGTCTATTCCACAGGTGCCTATTGACAAGGAGGCTTCAATCTTGAGATCCTTCACGGCCCTAGTCTTAGCTATGCGACAGTTCACTCTCTCGAAGGATGAGGGGTTCTTGAAGGAGACGCCGAGTGTTGCCTTGCATTTAGCCCTCAAGGCCCACTTGGTTTTGGGGGCTCTGCTAGAGCAGGAGCTATATGATCGGCTCCAGTACATGTACGACTCTCCGTAGGAGTGGCAGGTAAAATTGGTTAAAGAGAAGTCGGCCAAGGAAAAGGCAGAGAAGCAGATTACCGCTTTGGAGGCAGAGTTGAATGGAATTGAGGCTCGCTGGCGCTGAGAGGTGGATGCAAGGGATGAGGTCCTTAAGGGTATCCAATCCCATAGAGCCAAACAAGCAGCTTTGGTCAAGAAACATCAAGGCGAAGTAGCCCAACTAAAGGGGGAGGTTGACCAACTCCAATGAGGAATTTCTATAAGGGATGGCCAGCTGACTGCTTTAGTTTGGGAGGTTGATGCTGAGAGGTGGTTTAAAGTGACAGTCAAGGAGGACGTTCAATTGAGCCGTCTCTCGATTGAAAAGTTAAGGCGAGAGCTTGAGGAGGAGCGGTCGACTCATAAAGCATCTAGGACAATAGTCTAGGACTTGGAGGGTCGACTTGCTCACTTCGACTCAGAGTAGTATAGGATGAAGGTAGTCGAGGACTGGCGCCATGTCCCCTTAGGTAAAACTGAGGTAGGTTTGGCTTGTAAGGCCGGTGTCGACTACGTAGTCTCGCTGCTTCCTCTTGGCTCTCAGCCCTCACCCAACCGCCTCTATCCTTCTTGGTTCTCTTGCTAACTTGATTTCCTAAAGGAGATTGAGGTAATCGGAGGGGGTTGGATTTGGTGGTGAGCGATGGGAGTGATGAGTCAGGGAACGAGCTCGAAGAAGACCCTCCTACTTCTGTTACTGCCGTTGAGGCCCCTGTTGAGGCAGTCACCCCTGCTAGGACTACTGTCCTAATTGAGACTACCGCCCTTGCCAAAGATGTCACCCCTGGCTAAGAGCTTTGAGGGCTCTCATTTTTCTTTTTTTCTTTTTGTAAATTTTGACATGTTTTGTAAAGAACTTGTAATGAAGTTTGCACTTTGGAATAAAAATCGACTTTGTTCACATTCTCTGAGTCTGTCTACATTTATTCCTTGTTTTTACTTTGTTCTGCTAACTTGTAATTTTGTTCTAATTGAGAGAACCAAATGTTGGTTGTGATGAGTTAGTCATGTTTTGTCGATCCGAGGGTTTAGGGTTTGAGACGATTGGCCTATATTGTAGCTTGTACTGGCTAAGTGGTCGGGTTTTGGGTTGACAAGGATTTAGCAAGTTGTAGTGCCTAAGTCCCTTTGTGGAAGATGAGTGAGCAATTAGACTTTGTGCCTTGGTTTTACCCATGATGGCACCAAGGGATTTTTTGACAAAGTGACAACCTGGAGGTTAGGTGCCTAGGACTTACATAGATGCCTAGGTCTTCGGCAAAAGGATAACCCGGAGGTTGGGTGCCCAGGTCTTACGTAGACGCCAGGGTCTTCAATATCCCCATAATGGTCGAGTGGTGATTATGGGAGTCGACCATATAGTTAGTGCCTTGGGTTCATTCCTAAAAAGGCACCAAGGGATTAGAATTCAATCGAAGTCAAATGCCTAGAACTTACTAAAGTTGACTAGGTCTTTTACAACCCTGAGGCTATGCCTAGGACTTGCTGAAGTTGACTATGTCTTTCGCGCTACGGAGGGCCGCCCAGATGGCAATTAGGTAATATGATAACCCTGAGATTGGGTGCCTAGGACATACATAGACGCCTAGGTCTTCAATATAGCCATGATGGTCGAGAGGTGACTGTGAGAGTCAACCATATGGTTAGTGCCTTAGGTTTATTCCTAAAAAGGCACCAAAGACTTTGTGTTCCTACATAGATTAGGCACTATAGAAGTGCAAGACAGTAATCGAGTCAGTTTCAATAAGAATTTCATTGATATGAAATGAAATTTACAAAATTATTGAAAATAACGCCATAGGTGCTCAATATTCTAGGGATACTGGAGGACTCTCCCATCTAGGGCCCTTAGTTGATAGGTGTCATTTCAAAGCTCTTCTAGGACTATGTAGGGGTCTTCCCAGTTAGGTGCTAGCTTGCCTCTTCGAGTGCCTTTGTTGAAAGCAGCTTTGCGGAGGACGAGATCACCAACATTGAATCTCCATTGTAAGATTTTGCTATTGTAGTAGCGGGCGATTCGTTGCTGATTAGTTATCTGAGTCTGAAGTGCTTTCTCTCAAGACTCATCTAAGAGGTTGAGGCTAACTCGAAGTCCTTCTAAGTTTATGTCCTCGTTGAAGTGTTGTAGTCGAATTGTCGGCATGCCTACTTCGATGAGAGTGACCGCCTCAATGTTATATGCTAGCTTGAATGGAGTCTCCCCGGTCGAGTTTTTGTGGGTTGTGCGGTACGACCAAAGGGTACTAGGCAGCTCTTTAATATCTTTGAAAGCTAAAGCTCTAGATTAGAGGCTATCCCAATGAAGGAAGGAGGCACTCTCTTGCTGTTCTCATGATTTGGCAATTAAGTAGCTGGAGTAGTCGCTAAAAAGACAACTAAGAGTTGGAGTTGTTTTTTCTAAAAAGATATAGGACCTGAGCTTCATTGGACGAAGCTTTGAAGGTGATGGGAGCTCCTCCATCCTATAGATGACTAGCTGATAAATATTCCCAAAATGATTGCTAAGACTGTAGAGGAATACGACTATGTCGATTCCTCTCAACCAAAACCAAATTCTTCTTAGCTAGAGTGATACAACTCCGAACTCTATGTAGCTTGACTGATACAACTCCTATGTTGTTCAGGGTGAACTGATCGGACTTATGTTCAGGGCCTAACATGTTTTCTTGAAGATGAAAATGAAGAGGCGGCTGCGGAAGCTAGCTGGGAAGTTTGCTAGGAAAAATAGCGAATTGCTCTTGGAGAGACTAAGAGAGCTTGTGAGCTTGTTCCCTCAAGTTGAACTCGAGTAACGTAGCTCTGGCATCATTCTGCACGGTGAGATTAATCAGACCCTTGTTCAGAACTTGACATTTTTCTCAAAAAAAAGTCCCCACGGTGGGTGTCAAACTGTTGATGTACTAGTGATCACATAGTCAGTTATATCCGTATTAGATAAATTTATTGAGGATTGATGAAGGGGCTGCTTTCTTCCCTGATTTTATGTCTAGTTCTTGAATCGGGGTATTTGAAAAATTTGTACAAGTAGAAATTCGTAAGAGGGTGGGGTTTGGATCCCCTGTTGTACATCCGATGATCAAGTTAGCTGATGAACTTGAGTGAGGTTTTTATAAATTGTTGTATGTGTGTGTATAGTATGATTTGTAATTTTAGAGGATTTATCAGAATCCAAAATTCGGTCCCCCGCCCAAGTTGAAATAGTACTTGTATTTATACTAAGGTGGCAAGGGTAAATTGGTCACTTTGGCCAAGAACAGAAAGGCAGTGGTGAAGTATAGGCTGGTGGCCTAGTCGGCACTTGTTTTACAAGTGTCTGCTAGCGAGTGGAGGGAAGGTCGCTTCGACAGCAAATGGGAAAAGACTAGCGGCATGACAAGGCCCACGTGGTCCGATGAGTTATGAAGACTATTTGGGCTATGTAGTGTCGAAAAATTGAAGTTTGATTGATTTCTTGTTTTAAAAAATGGATTCGATCACTTGATACAAATTCTTACAATCACTCACACTCTCTCGATTATAGATAAAGAGAATATTGATCCAGCTTCTCTTTTATTCAAAAGTGGGCTCTTGGTGGTGAAATGATGTTTCTCTCAATGCTCACCTCGAGATTACTTCCCGTTGATGATCAAAACAAGATCACAAAAGCTTCTGATGGTCGGTCGATGATCTCCTTTTGTGCAACAGTGAAAGATCAGGGTCTCTCTATGAATCTAGTCTTTCCGAAGTCTCTTTTTTATAGCCGCTCATGGCTATTTATAGGGTTTCAGCATGTAAACAACATACTAAAATTATGGGTAGAGGGCGCAACTATCTCCTTTAATTCAATCCATGTCAGTTAGTGGGGCGAAACATGCTCCTGAAGCTTAGCATACGTGGTTGACTAAGTCTTCAAACCGTTGTAGCTGGATCGCTTATGGACAACGAGTCTCGCTGCATGGCGAGGTTCATCTGAATGAATGAGCCTCAATATGCAGTGAGGTTCGTCTTCTAGGGCCAACTTTGCAGTATAACGAATTGTCTTCACTGACCTCGTCTGATGAGCTTCGTATTAACCAATGAATTTTGTCTTCGATAGCTAAATTCTAACTGCGTAGCAAGACTCATTTTCACTAACGAGCTTTAAGTCTGATGATAAGCTTCGAACCTCGTATCCAACAACGAACTCCGAACCTCATATCTTATGACAAACTCTGAACTTCATTTTCAACGACGAGCTGCGAACCTTGTTTCCAATGACCAGCTTCGAACATCGTATCCAACAACGAGCTTCGAGCTTCGTTTCCAGTGATGAGTTTCGAACCTTGTCTCCAATGACGAGCTTCGAACTTTGTTTCCAATGACGAGTTTTGAACCTCATATTTAATGACGAACTCGGAACCTCGTTTCTAATAACTTCGAACCTCATCTCTAATAGGGATCCTCACTGGGCGGCGAACATGACGACCCTCATCATATTTTAAAGTTCGACATTTTTTTAATGCCTACAAAACCCCCTTCAAAGTTTTCAGACTTAAATTGGGCTGTATGGAGTCTGAAACACTTTGAATCCTATTTGAATACACTTAGCCTCATTGTTCTCAATTCAATGCTTCTGTAAGCTTCGTCACGAGGCTCGGTGGTTAGCTGACCCTCATCTTTCCATGTGAGTATTGTCAGACCTACATCCATATGACACCTGTTGAATATCATATCTCCATGATAGTATTTTGATGATAACAATTTATATTGTATATGCACTAACTTTCATATGCAGATTTCAATATCAGAATCTGTACAAGTGCAAGTGGATATCAAGGCATTTTGAAGTGAAGAAAATGAAGAACAAAAGATAATGTATTTGATTTTTTTCTTTACTTAGAATATTTGTACAAGCCTTGATCACACACTCGCACACACACACAATTTTAGAACACACTAACACAGGCTTAGTGTGTTGGTTAACTATAGAAATCCCCTATATTAACCATTAGAATAGTAGTTTAAACTTAATTATAAAAACTTCTTTTTACTGAATTTTTGACCTTAGTAGTCGACTAATTAGAATAGTGGTCGACTACTCATGTATAGAACTCAAATACATGTTTCTGTCAATTTACAGTATAGTCGACTAATAGAGATTATAGTCAACTACTAAGGTGTTTGACAGAAACATAAATTTCTGTATTTTTACAGTATAGTCGACTAATGAACATTATAGTCGACTATTGAACTCAAATTCTAATTTATAAGTTTCTGTCTTTTTACAGTGTAGTTGACTAATGACTACAGTAGTCGACTAATGACTACAGTAGTCGACTACTGAAGGAAAATATCAGTTTTCAAGTTTCTGTCAAATTTCAGTGTAGTCGACCAATGAGCATTATAGTCGACTACTGAGAACACTTTCTGAAAACACAGAGTCTGTTTGAACTCAGTGTAGTCGACTAATGACTACAGTAGTCGACTACAAGAGACAATTTTTTAGTTTTCAGAATTTGAATATCTGACAGTTTTTGGCCGTTTTTAAACGTTTTTAAAACTTTAAAAACTTGTCTTTTCAAGGGCTATATATAGGTTATTTGTTCAGAAAATTTGGACATGATATATACTCATAAGCTTTGATCTTTGTACAATTTTTCAAGTGAAAAACATTCTGATTTTCTGAAAAAGAAGAGTTTCTGAAATTGCCTATATACTTTCATCAAAAACAAATCATTAGGCAATTTTACAGAGATTAAAAGTATTCTAAGCCACTGCTGCACTTCAATACACATTCAAGGCTTATAGGATCATTGTGTTATTCCTACAACAAGTTTTCTCTCGGTTGTGAGAGGGTTAATCTCTTGGCTTAGAGATTGGGGTTCAAATTGGCAAGGAGTTTGTCAATTGGTGTTGCAATTTGCAGGGACTTGCAAATTGGTCAGGTTTGCGTTTGATTTTGTAAGTTTATTCAAAATCATAGTGGAAACTCTCAAGCGGGATTTGCTTGGGGACTGGATGTACACCGGATTGGTGGAACCAGTATAAAATCCTTGTGTTTGTGTTTGCAAATTTCTGAGATTGCCATTTTTTTCTTTGCAATTTATTATCTACTTTGCAATAATTTTAAAAGAACACTATTCACCCCCCCTCTAGTGTTCAAGTGTATCTATTTCAGATCCTACATTTGATATCAGAGCAAGGTGAAAGATGGCATCGTCAAATACATCACAATTCAAGGAAGGTCACTCTACAAATCGTCCTCCAATGTTTGATGGTTTGAACTACAACTATTGGAAGTGTCGAATGAAGATATACCTTCAATCAATTGGCTACGAACTTTGGAACGTTGTCGAAACGAAATATGAGAAGCCAACCAATCCTTTCACGGAATGGACTACATCTCAAAGGAACAATGCAAATTTGGATTCAAAAGCAATGAATGCTTTATTTTGTGCACTTGACAAGAATGAGTTTAATAGGGTGTCAACGGCCACATCCGCATATGACATTTGGCACACACTCGAGGTAACTCATGAAGGTACTAATAAAGTTAAAGAATCTAAAATTTCTGTTCTTGTGCACAGATTTGAATTATTCAAGATGAAGGAAAATGAGACTATTGGAGAAATGTTCACAAGATTCACCGACATCACAAATTCTCTTATTGGTCTTGGAAAAACCTATACTCAAGTGGAGATGGTAAGAAAGATACTTCGTTCACTTACTCCACAATGGGAAAAGAAAGTTACCGCAATTGAAGAAGCCAATGATTTGTCAACCCTTACGGTTGAAAATCTTATTGGTAATCTTATGGCATATGAAGTACAACTTGAAGATAGGAAAAATGATGAAGAATCTAAGAAC
The DNA here is from genome assembly GCF_001876935.1 of Asparagus officinalis. Lineage (NCBI taxonomy): Eukaryota > Viridiplantae > Streptophyta > Magnoliopsida > Asparagales > Asparagaceae > Asparagus > Asparagus officinalis. Next base: position 53,182,046 of record NC_033795.1, read on the forward strand.
AAGAAAGTTCTTGCATTCAATACTACTTCTGATAAAGAAGGTTCAGATGATGATGATGAAGAAATGGGCATGTTTGCACGAAAATTTCGAAAATTCATCAAAAGAGGTAATTTTAAATTTAAGAGTTCAAATTCAAATAACCCTCTTTGTTTTAAGTGTAATAAACCAGGACATATGAAGAAAGATTGTCTAATGTTGAAGAATAAACAAAAATCGAGTTTTTTCAACAACTTCAACAATATTCAAAATAACAAGAAAAGGAAAGCAATGGCGGTCACTTGGGATGATAGTGATGAGTCATCATCAGATGAAGAAATTGAAGAAAAGGAAAGTGCTCACATGTGTTTTATGACACAAGATGAAGTAAGTGAAAATGAAGAACTTTTAGATGCTTTTAATGAATTATATGAAACTTTTGTAAGATTAAAAACTTCACATAATTTTCTTAAAGGTGAGAATAAAAGATTACTTGAAGAAATTTCCGATTTAAATTCCTCTACTTTTACTAATTCTCAATTAGTTGAATTAAAAGAAGAAAATTTTTCTTTACTTAAAGAAAATGAAAATTTATCTAATAAAAATAAATATTTAAAATCAGAATGTAATAAGTTAAATATTCGAATTAATAGTTTAGATAAAGATATTTCTTCTTTTAAATCAAGATATGAAGATATATGTTTAAATGTAAGCAAATTTAATAAAGGAAAAGAAAATCTTAATAATATTCTTTCTTTTCAAAGAGAATCACAAAAGACAAAAGGATTAGGTTTTCAAATTAATAAAAACAAATCAAAGAATACAATATTTGTAAAACCTTCTTGTAATTTGCATGATTATAAAACTGAAAATTTGTGTAAAAAGAAATCAAAATTCTTTTCCATTTGGGCTCCAAAAGAATTATCTTCTTTACATAAAAATTTTTATATTTCTGATTTTATTAAAAATATTTATTTATCATCTAACTATTTAAGTAAATCAAACTCTTCATGGGTTTGGTTTCCTAAAGGCTAATTTAAAGGACCCAACATAGTATGGGTACCAAAATGTAAATGTTTATTATTTCAGGTACCCAAGAAAGATAGGTGGATTTTGGATAGTGGTTGCTCCAAACATATGACTGGAAACATTCAATTGTTGTCATCTTTTCAAAACAAGGATGGAGGTACCGTTACTTTTGGAGATAACAACAAAGGAAAAGTCATCGGTATTGGTTCCGTAGGTAATCCAAACAAACCTATCATTGATAATGTTTTATTAGTTAATGGTCTTAAACATAATTTACTAAGTATTAGTCAACTTTGTGATAAAGGTTATAAAATTGTTTTTGAAAAAGAATCATGCTTAATTTATGATATTGATTTAATAACCATTATTTTTAAAGGTTATAGAAAAAATAACATATATGTGTTATCAATGAATAATTTTTCAAATGAACATTGTCTTATTGCATCATCTAATGATTCTATTTTATGGCATAAACGTTTTGGACATGTTAACTTTAAACATATGTCTAAGATTTCTAAAAATGATTCAGTAAATGGTTTGCCTAAGATGTCATTTAAAAATAATTTTTGTGATGCATGTCAACAAGGAAAAATGCACAAATCTTCTTTCAAATCTAAAAATGTAATATCTACAAATAGACCATTAGAATTAATTCATATAGATCTTTTTGGTCCATCTAGAGTAGCATCTTTAAATGGAAGTAGATATGCATTTGTTCTTGTTGATGATTATTCTAGATTCACATGGGTAATTTTTCTTAAACATAAAAATGATGCTTTTAATGAGTTTTCTATATTTTGCAAAAGAATTCAAAATCAAAAATCAACTTCTATTATCTCTATACGTAGTGATCATGGAGGTGAATTTGAAAATAAATTATTTGCAAATTATTGTGACCAACATGGTATATCACACACTTTCTCTTTTCCTCGTACTGCTCAACAAAATGTAGTTGTAGAAAGGAAAATAGGACCTTACAAGAATGTGCTAGAACCATGTTGTGTGATAGCAATTTACCTAAATATTTTTGGGCAGAAGCCGTATCAACAGCTTGTTATGTATTAAATAGAGTTTTATTACGACCTATTTTAATGAAAACCTCATATGAATTATTTTATAACAAAATTCCTAAAGTATCTTACTTTAAAGTTTTTGGTTGTAAATGTTTTATCTTAAACACAAAGGATAACTTTGATAAGTTCGATTCAAAATCCGATGAAGGAATTTTTGTTGGATATTCTAATCATAGTAAAGCATATAGAATTTACAACAAAAGAACACAAGTTATTGAAGAATCTTTACATGTTTCCTTTGATGAAAATTTTTCAAAAACACCTAATATACTAAATAATGATGATGATGTAATTGATACCATACAAGACACTCCTATGATAGATGTTACAATAGATGATAATCTACAAAATGATTTACCTAAAAATTTTGTAGAAGTTAAAAATCACCCACATGTTTTAGTTATAGGAAATATTTCTGACAAAGTAACTACTAGATCTCACTTTAATTTGATTGCTCATAATGCTTTTATTTCAACTATTGAACCTAAAAATATAAAAGAAGCACTTCTTGATGATTCATGGATAATTGCTATGCAAGATGAACTTAATCAATTTACTAGAAATAATGTTTGGGATCTTATACCTAGACCTCAAAATAAATCCATTATTGGAACAAAATGGATTTTTAGAAACAAATTAGATGAATTTGGTCAAGTTGTTAGAAACAAAGCTAGATTAGTTGCACAAGGTTATAATCAAGAAGAAGGAATTGATTATGATGAAACTTATGCACCAGTTGCACGATTAGAATCAATTAGGATTTTACTTGCATTTGCATGTTTTATGAATTTTAAATTGTTTCAAATGGATGTTAAAAGTGCTTTTTTAAATGGTTTTATAAATGAAGAAGTTTTTGTAGAACAACCTCCAGGTTTTGAACATGAAAGTTTTCCTAATCATGTTTTTAAACTTAAGAAAGCATTATATGGTCTTAAACAAGCACCTTGTGCATGGTATGATAGATAAAAGAAATTTCTTTTAACTTCAGGTTTTGATATTGGAAAAGTTGATTCAACATTATTTATTAAGAAAATAAATAAAGATATTTTAATAATTCAAATATATGTAGATGATATTATTTTTGGTTCTACTAACTACAATCTTTGTCAAGAATTTGCTAAGAATATGCAGGATAAATTTGAAATGAGTCACATGGGTGAACTAAATTTCTTTCTTGGACTTCAAATTAAACAATTGAAAGAAGGAATTTTCATCAATCAAAGCAAGTACGCAAAAGATTTACTTAAAAGATTCGGATTGGAAAATTCAACAAGCAAACCAACACCTATGAGCACTACGACATCTCTTGACAAAGATGAAAATGGTAAGAATGTTGATCAAAAGCTCTATCGAGGTATGATTGGATCACTTCTTTACATTACTGCTAGTAGACCTGATATTATGTTTAGTGTATGTTTATGTGCAAGATTTCAATCAAATCCTAAAGTTTCACATCTTAAAGCAGTAAAAAGAATATTTAGATATATTAAAGATACTACAAATTATGGTTTATTTTATCCAAAACATAGTTCTTTTGATTTAATATCATATAGTGATGCTGATTTTGCCGGATGTAAATCTGATAGAAAAAGTACAAGTGGAACATGTCATTTCTTAGGACATTCACTTGTATCTTGGTTTAGTAAGAAACAAAATTCAGTATCATTATATTTATTCCTACAGAAAAACAAATTGCAGATATATTAACAAAACCCCTAAAAGAAGAAATTTATATTAAATTAAGAAGAGAATTAGGTATATGTTCAATTGAAGATTTAAATTAATTTTAAAAAAAACTAAAATACATAAATTTAAACCTTAAGTAGTCGACTAATCTGACTTATAGTCGACTACATGCACAAGTCTTACAAACAAATTTTCTGAAAAATTACTTTATAGTCGACTACTTACCTTTATAGTCGACTACTCAATGAAAAATCTTAAAAATAAACTTTCTGTTGATTACAGTGTGGTCGACTACTTTATATATTAGTCGACTAATCTGAGTTAAAAACTAAAACTTAACTTTCTATCATTTACAGTGTAGTCGACTATTTTGACTATTAGTCGACTACTAATTCTGAACCATCAGTTTTTAAGACAAGTGGATATTTTCTGTTTTAAACCCAAAATCCAATAACCATACCCGTTTCACTTAAGTAAAAATCATCTCAACCATTCATTTTTAACTGCACCAATCCTAACCATTCATCTAAAATCTAATCTTGACCCTACATTCATTTCAAATCAAATCTAAACCTTACATTTTATTTCATATTCTAAAAACAAATTAAAATGAAAAATTAACTTATAACTATACCCAAAACTGAAACCTATCTTCTTCTCCATCTTCAGAACTTCGAATCCAGGTTAGGGCATTCTTACCTCTCTAAAATTTCATCAATTTCTTTCAAATTCTCTTCAATTTCTTCAAATCTGTCAATTAATCAAGCTCTGTAGTCGACTACTCCAGGATATAGTCGACTAATCTAGGGTTTCTGTAGTTTGGGGTATAATTCTAAACTTGCTCTTTTGATATCTTGTTATTTATCTAGTTCATCATGTCTAGGGCTAAGAAAGCTAAGCAAACTCACAGTTTTGTTAATGATGAAATCATTGTTTATTTAAAAAGTCCCGAATTATTGGAAGAATTTAATAAAATATCATCCTTTGAAGTTCTTCCATGACGATTTGTGAAGTTCGATGATTTCATTCCATGGAACTTCAGTTCTTATTTTGAAAATGTGGGCTTGCTTGAGTTATTTTCTGCTGAAAATAGAAAACCATCATACCCATTTCTTGTGCAACTGTTCTATACCAATATAGAACGTGTGGGTACAATTGGTGGTTCTGAAAAAATTAAAACCCTTGTTAAAGGAATGGAAATTGAATTAACTACTAAATCAATTGGTAAAATATTCAATATTCCTTATCAAGGAGTTTCTCTGAGCTCTGTTAGGATGAACGATTCAGACTTGTTATCCAATCACATATTTCTTCCTAGACATGGAAAACCTTTGAATAATTCAAACAAGCTTCGTCCAATTCCTAGGTTTATTGCTCGTATCCTAGCCTATAACTTGTTTCCAAAAACTGGAAGTTTTCATTTTATTTCCCTAGAATTAGCAAAAGCTCTATATGCTATTATGGGAAATATTCAACTTAATTGGGCTGAGGTTTATTTTGACAATCTTCTGACCATTCCTAGAGGATTTCTTCCTTATGGTGCATTCCTGACTAAGATCTTTGACAAATTCCATGTCGATCTCAAATCTGAAAAATATGTTGTCCGTTCAATTGAATTTTTTGATTCAAATGCCCTAACTAGGATGAAATTGACAAATTTTGAAATTCAAGATCACAATCCTCAAAATGAACCTGAACCTCAACAAGAAGAAATTCCACAATCCTCAACTCAAGCTGGAGCCTCCTCAAGTCAACCCCCACCATTTCCTACTGAACCCTCGTGCTTTTCAGACGTGCAATACAACACCTTGAGTGCACGTATCCTAGAACTGGAAACTGGTCAAAGAGCTCTATATGCACAAAACAGATACATCATCAGTAATCAAGAAGAGCTAATCAAAAAGTTTGAAGACTTGGACTCAAAGCTTAATTCGTATTTTCAAGGCCAACAACCTCCTCCAGCACCCTAGGATTTCTTTCTATTTTTTGTCAAAACAATTATGTCATTATGTTTAAAAATATGTGGTTGTGTTGCTATTATGTCAAGTTTGCTACAATATGACTGTGTGTTAAGTTTGCTATTATATTTGTGTTGCTATTATGTCAAGTTTGCTACAATATGACTGTGTGTTAAGTTTGCTATTATATTAAATTTGCTATTGCTACTATTTGGTAAGTTAATACAAGTGCTATATATTTTAAACAGATCATGGTGATGAACATTGTGGAACTTGTGGTCTTTATGGCAAGTCTTTGCCTACCAATATGGATGGGTGAAGTTATGGACTATGTTCATAACCTGGATGATTTGTTTGAATTATTAGCTCATGTTGACGAAATTATGTTATGTTTAAATTCCTCTTTTTGTTGATAACAAAGGGGGAGAAGTTAAGTTTGTGTTTTTTATTTGTGTTTTTTATTATGTATGTTAAAAACTTTGCATATATGCAGGGGGAGTAAGTATTATATGTTTTAAGTTTTAATATAATGCATAAATTATTTGTTATCATCAAAAAGGGGAAGAATGTTGAATATCATATCTCCATGATAGTATTTTGATGATAACAATTTATATTGTGTATGCACTAACTTTCATATGCAGATTTCAATATCAGAATCTGTACAAGTGCAAGTGGATATAAAGGCATTTTGAAGTGAAGATAATGAAGAACAAAAGATAATGTATTTGATTTTTTCTTTACTTAGAATATTTGTACAAGCCTTGATCACACACACGCACACACACACAATTTTAGAACACACTAACACAGGAGCCATACCTATCTTACCGCTTTGCCTGCCAATTTTGTTATGACCAATTGTACATTGGTAACCCTAATACTCAATTATAATCTAAGGGTTGTAGTCTAGTTATTGGAGCAAGGGCTTGGTATTGGACCGTCACTGGTGGTACCGGTGCTCGTTTCTCACTCCCATGACAAAATCCTCAGCCTCAGATGACACTCGCTTATTGCAAATGGCATTGCATGGCGAATGCGGTGATCCCAAACTTCAACATTAACTCGTCGGGATTATGCTTCATTAGACGTCGCTATAGATCCGGGAACACTTCTAATAGGAGTCGTATACCAGGACTTAAAGAATTCTTATATGCCGAAGAAAATGTCGGTGCAGAAGAATCCCGACCTTCTAATCCTCATGAGACTCAAGAAGAGGTGGATGCGGCTCTGGATGAGAGTGCACTTCCGAAATCTTCACGAGTTGATGAATACAGGAGTAACATACCCTTCGCTACTAGGGAGGATGAGGCTCTTGGAGCCAAATATGCATTTGGCGAATTTGGGGACCCCGTTCGTGCTGATGAGCCATTTGAGCACCTTCAGCGTGAAGTTCCTGAGAGTAGACTCTCTCCTCAACAATCCAATGAAGTTGTGTTTGAGGAGCCTAACCCCACCATGGGACCCACTAGTATGTTAATCTTAGCTTATCGTAAGCTTTAAATTGTCACTCTGTTAATGTTTAACCTCTGACATTCTTTTCCCAGAATAAGTCGAAGGAGCTAAAGTTTCAAGACAGGTGGGGGAAAAGTCCAAGGGGTCAGGACTTATGCGAAGAGTTAAATGTGTTATGAAGAGGCTAAGGAGAGAAATTCCAGTGATGATTTCTCCTCCTGTCACTCTAATTGGGGTTAATACAGAGTTAGAGTCAGAGGACAACGTTCCCCTAACTCGACTCTGTGTGAGGTCACACCTTGAACCAAGCATGATTGCTGAGGATACGATCGTTAGCCCCATCATTTCGATTGAAGCTGAGGCCGCTCCGAGTACCACTATTGAGATTAAGCAGCTGTGGATACAACTGTTGCTCTCAAAACAACTGTTGAGACCAAAGTTGCTCCAGATATAGCTTCCGGAGCTGAGGCTAAAACAACTACAGATGTTATACTTGGCAGTTCTATCGCTTCATTGGAAATTCTCATTCTAGCATCCACCACATTTGCTATTATTCCTACCACCCTCGTTGCCACTTTTGCAACTGTTGTCACTGCTCCTACAAATATTGCGGCAACCATTATGTTTACCTCGTCAAAAATAACGACTACGTTTGTTGGCCAGTCGAAAGTGATGCCTTCCCATGCTACACGCTCTTCTTCTTTCGACTTGCTAAAAGAATTTGGGGTGTCGATGGTCCGGAATAATTTCCTCACCATTCTAAGGGAATCCCCTACTCAAGTATTAGATCGGATATTTCGCTGGGATTAAGGCGGTGCTGGAACCTCTATTGCATGTGATGCAGAACTTGACTAGCGATATAGCCACGCTGCCCCATTGGATATATTTGGTAAATGTTGAAAGCCTTTTTAAGAAGTGGTAAGACCGCCATAATCAGTCTTTACTCCCTATAGCTAAAGAACGCGCTATGCAGCTCTTAAGGCAAAAGGATGATTCTCTGTTTAAGCTCAAACGCCAAGTGCTTGAGAAGAAACAGAAGGTCAAAGAGCTCGGGGAAGTCAGCAAGAAATTATCCAACGAGAAGAAAAAGGTTGCTGATGTTGAACGCAACTAGCAATGCTTAGTCGAATCTTATAGAGTTGCGCTTTCTGACATATAGGCTAAGCTGGCAGAAGCGGAGGATGAGTTGAGGAGCGCAACCGAGAGGCGGTAAACTTTGATAACGCAGCAGGCAGAACATCAAACACTACTTCAGATTGAGTCTGGTGATTTGGAGAGGCTGAGCAACTCCGTAAGTAATGTGAAAGTATCTTTTAATGATGATCTGCTCAAGCAAATGATGGCAGAGATTGAAATAGCACACCAAAAATCTATCAATCAACTTGCTGAGGAAATCTGCAAAACTGTTGAGCAATTGTAATGATGTTTTATCAATATAGTTATGCTCTTATCTATCAACTTTATCCTTTGTGCACTTTGGTTCTTTGTTAAAAGAGTTCATTAGCCATGCAATACATAAGACTTGTCTTAACTGTTAGACCCTAGAGGGGGGGGGGGGTGGATTAGGGTCTTATGCTAATCTAATCCGATTTAAATGCCAATTAAAATTAATTAATAAGTTATCCTAGCAAGTATGAAATACCATAAGATATATGAGCTAGGATAAGCAATATAAACAATGAGATATATCCTATATGATAAAATATATATGCAAGGATATATAAACTAACACAAGGGTAAACAATATGAAACAAGATAGATGATGATATGAATAATGAGACAATGGCGATATGAGCAATGAGCACAAATATAAATAAACGCCAAAGCACATTCAAACACACAATATGATCACGCAGTTCGGACCTTCCGTCCTACGTCTTCGCTCCCCACTCCCGAGAGAAATCCACTATCACAACCGGGTTTTCTACATTCACCCGAATAACGTTTACACCTCACAGTGTCGATATTCAACGCTCACCGAACAACGTCACTCCTCACACTCGGTTTTCTAGCTCACCGAAAACCTTACACCACTCACAATGTAACAAATATAAATTTGTTCTCTACAATAGATGAGAACTCAATTAAGCACAAACTCAATGTTACAATCTCTCACAACCCTAATATACTATGTATGCAAATACAATAAGCTCAAGTGGGTGTGTGTAACAATGAGATAATATAATCAAATCTAAACTCAATATAAAAACTAGCTTTAAAGAATGATAATCAAATAACTAAGCAAATGTAAAGCTATATAGAGTTTAGAAAACTTCTCCAATAGATGACAAGATGGAGAGATGGAGATTGGAGCCCAAACAAGAAGATGATCTCCTCCACTTGTGAAAACAATCTTCAAACCAAACAAACACTAAAACACACTTAAACCCTTGTTTAAAACTCTTTAAACTTGTTTAAAACATTTCTTGAGTACCCTTAGAAGTATGAGGGCATGGAGTATATATAGGCTCATGAAACAAGCCCAAAAACCCAAAAAAACCAAGCAAAAAGACAAAAAAATGTATATATTAAAATCTGGAAAATATAGCCGTTATGCTACAGTAACCGCGTCCAGAGACATGTCCGGTCGACCGGTCCGGTCGACTGGAGTTACTATAGTGGTGCGTAGCTGTTTTGTAAAATAAATTTAAAATAGTAAATGAACTCCAAAAATTATGAAATTTTGTGGGAATGTTATAGACATGTAGAATAACATGTCAGAGAAAGAATGTCTGAAAAATCTTTTCCCAGTTGAGAGAAATAAATATTTGAACACAAATTTATAGTTTCTGAAAAACTGCTGACATACACGATTTTGTAAAATCAATTGGGCACAGTAAATCAACTCCAAAAATAGTAAAATTTTGAGGGAAGTTTCTAAACATGTAGATAAACATGTCAGAGAAAGAATTTTTCAAATATCACTTCCCATTTGCGAAAACTCATCTGTTTTGTAAAACATGCACGAACATGCACGAATGAAAAACATAATTTTGTAAATTCCATTAAACATAACAAATCAATTCCAAACTTGATGAAACTTTACGAAATATTTGTAAACATGAAAACAAACATGTTAGAAAAAGAATTTCTCAAATTGAATTTCCATTTGTGAAAACTCATGTATTTTGCAAGTGTGTCCAAAGCATGAAACTCAAAACCATGCATGTATATATATAACTATATATATACATAGAAACCAAATACGTGTGTGTATATGATATTGAGCTTAAGGTACTTAACACACATAATATAAAATCTAAACTAGATTACCCAAGCTTGATCTTGATCTTCATTGTAGCTCAACTTGGTACACATGCGGATGAAGCTTGAACTTGATCTTTAACTTTGAATTGCAAGGCTTCAACCCGACATTCCGCCAACCTCCATTTGATATCGTCGTTATGGCGCAATCCATCCATCCTCCAACAACGTTGTTTATCTATAATAAATAAGAAAACACAAATACTAGACAAACAACATTAGTGGTAAATTGTTTGTTAAACACCATCAAAACAAGAAGGCCAACAAAAATATGGTTTTATTTATAACAAAACACAATCACAAATAGATTAGGATTCTAAAAACGAGTGCCACATCCTGATGTGGCACACACCACACCAATGACAAACAGGACAGATTCTGTCACACTAGAGTGTGGCAAACACCACACCCATGGCGACATGGCAAATTCTGTCACCGGTGTGGTAGACACCACACCAGGGTGTGGTGGAGTCTGTTTTGCTTATTTTTCATATTTTTTTCAATTTTTTTCCTCAATTCCTTCGTCGTTTTTCACAATTCTTCACCTCGGCGAAGTTTTTCAAAAACTGAGCCGACACTAACATGAGCACCAATGCGTCATCTTTCCAACCTCGGCTGTACCAATGTGATTGCCTACGTACCCTCTCTCCTAATGGATCAATTCGCCCGTAGTTCATCCAAATGGTCGTCAATGGCCTCAACAATCACGAATGTGCAACAAATTTCGACAATGATCAAATTTGAATGTGAAAGAAGTGTCTCATTAGCACAAAAAATGTAGAAACCATATAAAAGAATAGATTTATGAAATCAAAAGAAGAGGAACATGAGAATCATGCAAAAAGTTTTCAAATGAAAACAATTCAACCAAAAGAAATCATAAATCAAAGTTTATATTCAAGAAACAATGTTTGATCAATAAAAGAAAAATTTTCTTTACATAACTTGATCAAACCACTCATAGAATACATTATAAAGCACGAATAGATGATCCATTAACACAAACACATAAATATCATCATATAAGTGAATTATAATGAATTCAAAAGCAACAAATCAAAGCACAATTTTTAAGAGAGGCAACAAATTCAAAAGCTATTGAGCTTGTTCCAACCCATATAATCATTTAAGCATCCGGTAAACATGATTTGGGAATAAACACCCAATAAACCCGGAGGGTTATATAAATACAAATCTCTCATCAAAATCAAAACAAACACAAACCTCTCATCAAAATCAAAACTAATAATTATGAAAACAAAAGATTTGATAAAAGAAAAATTGTTTTCATAACAAAAAGATTTTAAAACAATTTACAAATCCAAGAAAAAGAAAACTAAAAGCACTAAAGTTCTTGGTAAAAAAAATCATTTTGGCACCTAAGCATTCTTGGTGTCGGATTGGTTAGGGACATGACCCCTATCATTCAAGCTCAAAGCCTTAGGGTTATGAACCCTCTTGGGCACATATGGTGCACTAGCACGGTCAAAACAATATTCATTCAAATGACCCTTTCGATTGTAATTCGTGCAATGAAAAGAGTGAAAATATTTGTATTGACCAAGTGAGCGTGCACGAAAATCATTTGCAACTAAAGATTGTCTTTTAAATTTATTTTGCAAATGAGAAACCTTATTAAACAAAGGTGGTTTACTTGAAGAATTTGGCAAGTTTGAACATTTTTTCAAATCATAACAAAACTTAGCCAAATGACCAAATCTACCACAAACATCACATTTAAAAATATGTGTTCTACTAGAAACATTTGGAAAATTAGAATTCTTTTTCAAATCAAAGCAAAACTTTGCCAAATGGCCATACGACCGCAAATTGTGCATTTGTAGACTTTGCTATATATGTGTGCATGATGAGTAGATGATTTTGACTTAGACTTGACACACATATTCACAAGCTTCTTATGGTTGTTAAAGCATGTATTAAGAGTTGAATCTAAAGAAAAAATATGGTTTTTAACATTGTTCAACTCATCATTAGGCATATTAGCATTAACTTTAGAAGTAGAACATAAATAATTATTTATAAAAGAAGCAGTATTATTTTGTATGTTCTTTACTTCTAACATGGCATTATCTCTTTCATGAGTTAAACTAGCAACGTTTGAAGTTAAAGAAACATGATCCAATTTTAATTTTTCATTGTTTTCTTTAAGGATCACATTTTCATTAGAAATAGTTTCAAACTTAGATGCTAACAACTCATGATCGGCTTTCAAAATTTCATGCTTTCTTTGTAAATTAATGAAATCATTTTGCAATTTGTTAAAGGCATGTAATAATTTTTCACTAGCACAAGCAAGTTCATCATTAGGTAAATCATTTATGGTTTCGAACTCGCAAAACTCACTAGGACTATCGTGGCCGTGTGCATGATGCTCCATATGAACTTCAAGCGGGATCCTCCAAAGCTTGTTGGATTACCTCCAAGTCCCCTTGATGTGCTTTTATGAATTTCCATAAATTGTAAGCACTATCAAAATGAACAAACTTGTTAGACATAGATGAATTAAAGGCATTTAGCAAATATTCTAACTTATTCCACTTGGATTTCTCCAAAGTGGGCACAATATAAGCATCATCTATAATTTCCCATAAATCAAAGTGTTTAGATTGAACAAAAAGTTTAAATTTAACACACCATTGGGCATAGGGGAAATTATCTAATCTAGGAGCAATATTGATGGCATAACCTAAACCATGCATATCCATAATATAAAGGGCAAGCAAGATACAAATAAATCTCAAAATTAGATTAGCACAATAAGCTAACTTGGATCTTTAACTCAAGGCGATTAGACCTTAAATCAAAGAGCACCAAGCTCTGATACCAATAGTTAGACCCTAGAGGGGGGTGATTAGGGTCTTATGCTAATCTAATGCGATTTAAATGCCAATTAAAATTAATTAATAAGTTATCCTAGCAAGTATGAAATACCATAAGATATATGAGTTAGGATAAGCAATATAAACAATGAGATATATCCTATATGATAAAATATATATGCAAGGATATATAAACTAACACAAGGGTAAACAATATGAAACAAGATAGAGGATGATATGAATAATGAGACAATGGCGATATGAGCAATGAGCACAAATATAAATAAACGCCAAAGCACATTCAAACACACAACATGATCACGGAGTTTGGACCTTTCTTCCTACGTCTCCGCTCCCCACTCCCGGGGAGAAATCCACTATCACAACCGGGTTTTCTACGTTCACCTTCTTCTACACACTCGGTTTTCTAGCTAACCGAAAACTCTACAACTCACACTCTTGCAATCACACTCTACACCCACTAAGTGTTGGACCTAGCCGTGTCTCCCTCAAGTGCTCGGTTACAACCTCTCCCTAGGCACGTCAACCGACGCCACTCCTCTTGGGACGATCCCCGACTCTCACCACACACTCCTCACTCGGTGTACAAGTGTATTACAAAGTGATTCTCACAATAAGCACAAATATGACAAATGATTGTTCTCAAAACAAGGTGAGAACTCAATTAAGCTCACTCTCAATGTCACAAACCCACAACCCTAAATTATACTATGAATGTAAATACAATAAGCTCAATAGGTTGTGTGTGAACAAAGAGATATAAATATATATTAAAATCTGGAAAATATAGCCGTTATGCTACAGTAACCGCGTCCAGAGACATGTCCGGTCAACCGGTCCGGTCGACCGGTCCGGTCGACCAGAGTTACTGTAGCAGTGCGTAGCTGTTTTGTAAAATCAATTTAAAATAGTAATGAAATCCAACAATTATGACATTTTGTGGGAATGTTATAGACATGTAGAATAACATGTCAGAGAAAGAATTTCTAAAAAATCTTTTCCCAGTTGAGAGAAATAAATATTTGAACACAAATTTATAGTTTCTGAAAAACTGCTGACATACACAATTTTGTAAAATCAATTGGGCACAGTAAATCAACTCCAAAAATAGTAAAATTTTGAGGAAAGTTTCTAAACATGTAGATAAACATGTTAAAGAAAGAATTTCTTAAATACCACTTCCCATTTATGAAAACTCATCTGTTTTGTAAAACATGCACGAACATGCACGAATGAAAAACATGATTTTGTAAATTCCATTAAACATAACAAATCGATTCCAAACTTGATGAAACTTTGCGAAATATTTATAAACATGAAGACAAACATGTTAGAAAAATAATTTCTTAATTTTCATTTCTCAATTGTGAAAACTCATTATTTTGTAAAAACATGCATGAATATGAATTTGTTAAGAACTTGTTTTTGACAAAAAGAGTTTAAATGCATATTGAAACTTTATGAAATGTCTTCATAAATATTATAACACATGAATATAAAGTAAACATGGTCAATAAAATAATATCACAAAGTTTTCTCAAAATAGCTCATTTTGTGAGAAAATCCAATATTGTGCTTGTATATGATATTGAGCTTAAAGTATTAAACACACATAATATAAACCTATACTAAATTTACCCAAGTTTGATCTTGATCTTCATTATAGCTCAACTTGGTATACATGCGGATAAAGCTTGAACTTGATCTTTAACTTTGAATAGCAAGGCTTCACCGACATTTCGCCAACCTCCTTTGGATATGATCATTGAAGCTCTATTCCATCCATCCTCCAACAACGTTGTTTGTCTACAATACATAGGAATGCACAGACACTAGACAAACAACATTAGTGGTAAATTGTTTGTTAAACATCATCAAAATAATAAGGCCAACATTAACGAGTCTCTGCCTTTAGAATTTCAAAAACTATGGGATAACTGTCACAAACCAAGTCTTAGAATTTTAAGACGAGGTTCAAAGTATCCCAACTAGCACTTAATTAGGGTAATGACCCTCGTTTGTTTTGAAATTGAAGATGAAGTTCGACTAGTTCCAACTAAATCTTGGTTGAAACAGCGAGCTTCATTACTTCACATCTTGGAGACGAGGTTCGACTGATTCCAACTAAATCTTAGATGAAACAATGACCTTCGTTACTTCACACCGAGGTTCAAATCGGTATTAATTGAGCCTCAACCTTTGAGTTTGATCGAAATAATGACCTTTGAGGTTCAAACTAGTCTCAGCTTAGTCTCAAAATTCAAACTCAATCGAGATAGTGACCTTCGTTATTTTATCCTTCAAAGACGAGGTTCAAATTGGTCTCAACTGAGTCTCGAAATTCAGACTCAATTAATATAGTGACCTTTGTTGTTTTGGAATTCAAAGATGAGGTTCAACCTGGTCTCAACTGAGCCTCAAAATTCGGAATCAATTAAGATAGTGACCTTCACTAATTTGGAATTTGGAATGAGAATTAAACTCATTAAATAAAGTCAATTGGACTCTAATAGTTCCCGAGCTGTTAATCTCCATGAATTCGTCGCTTCGTTGGGATAACAATAAGTATTCAATACTTAATGCACCACTCCAAATCATGCTCTATCTACACTAATTACAAACGCATTGAATGCGTCTCTTCGGTTCCAGCGACTCTTGGCCATCTGGCGCTTAAGGATCCGCGTAATTGATCCTAGCCACTTAGTTGGCTCCACTACCTATAAATAGGCTATCGCTCTTCGAGAGAAGTCATCTCCTTCTTCTTTAAGCTCCATTAAAAAATGACTCAAGGGAGTTTCCTCTTCTCATTGTTCCCCTTCTTATCCCCTTCACGGTTATGGATATTTATTTTGATAAATATAGTTAAATGGTATATAAGTAGTATACCATGTGTTTTGAGTATAAGCAAGTTCTTTTGTGAGGAAGGAAAGAGTCGAAACATGCACAACAGCTAAAATCATGAGAACTGGAAATTCCCAGTGTGGTCGACCGCTAGACCTGCAGAAAGTTTTTCTCTTGTTTTGAGTTGGTTTCGGATTTCTAAAGCCCATATTCGTTTTCTCTAGTTTATATATCAAATTTTCATGAATTTCTTAGTTTCTCTAAGAATCCTAACAGCCACCAAACCCCCACAAACCCTAATTTGATTCTTGAAGAATATTGGAGGCTTTCAAGTGGATTTTCGGGTGATTTTTGGCTTTTTGATTGGAGATCTGCTTTGGCTTAGCATCCTAAACATTTTTCTACAAGTTTCAGGTGAGTTCATCTCTGCTAATCCCCCTCCTAGTTTTTAAAACGTTTTTAAAAAGTTTTTAACATGTTTATTAGAGCCAAATTGACTAGTTTATAAATAAAAGTCAATTCTTTTGTATTATATGTATAAAGACTAGGTCTTTCCATGTGAAAAGGTTTGAGAATGAATTTACAGAAGATATTTAAGATCTGAACATGATTTAAATGTTGTTTGTGAAAAGGTTTGAGAATGAATTTACAGAAGATATTTAAGATCTGAACATGATTTAAATGTTGTTTAATCCGATGAAAGATGATTTGTGCTTTGTTTCAAGTTCATGTGCATGATTTAGGGTTTCGAATATGAATTTCATATAATTTATCATGTTATATACATTGTGTTGCTCCCAGAAGTTTTTATCTGCTGTTTTCATGCAAGATTCATATCGTTTTAATCATGTTTGAATCACCTAAACACGGCGTGAACACAACACATACAACCAAATTGAGAATCTAGAATTTTGGCTCACGGTCGACCGCGCCCTAGCGACGGTCAACCGCGTGCAGGACAGAGGCCTGCGTAGGCCATGGAACCCGTCATGGTTGACCACCGCATAATTGCGGTCGATCGCCAAGTGTATTTTGGCCTGTGCATGTTTAAAATTAACTGTTGAGTTTTTTAGCAAGTCTCTCGACATTGCACTGTTATGATACGATGTTTATAAGTTGTTTAACATCTGAGATGTTAGTAAACATCAGATATGGACACGTACACCGAGATATGTACAAATATGGTTAAAATATGTTGTGTTAGCATACTAAATATGAAAAGTATACAAATATTATGTTTTCGGGATAGGGAGATGAAACCTATTTCTGCAGGGCGATTGAGTAAAAGTATTACAAAATTATCATCATATTATGTTTCTAGGATAGGGAGATGAAACCTATTTTCGCAGGGCGATTGAGTAAGAGTATTACAAAAGTATCGTCATATTATGTTTCTGAGATAAGGAGATGAAACCTATTGCCGTAGAGTGATTGAGTAAGAGTATTACAAGAGTACACTAATATATATAAGAGATGCACATTTGTAAGTAATATAAAGCATAATTTTGCTTCCATATTGAATAACCGTAAGTAGGGTGCTTTCTTTGAGACCATGGCTTGCACGACATGGTATATGGTATACTTTTGTTTGGATGAGTTCCTTTTATGTCAAATCCATCTACCCGACTGTAGATCAGGATGAGATATTTGTTCTACAGGTTTGAGGTTTGGAGTATTATCTTTTTATTTGTTATTTATCATTCATAGAGTTTTGGAATTAGTATTAAGGGAGTCACAATTTGAGACATGGTATATACATGAGGGTTTCCTTGTTTGGATTATTTCGCTCGACGTACTAACTCTCGTGTTGTGGATTCCTAAATACTAATCTCCAGTTAGATGTATATGAATGATTCTATATTTATGTACTCTCTATATTTTCTATACACTCCTACCTCTTCCCCTGGGGAGAGGAGGAGATGTTCTTGCTATAGCGCTCTGACGCTCGTTGTTTCCCCCCTTTCACGCAACGAGTCTAGCATACTGAGAGTCGCAAGCTAATAAGACTTCTTCATAGATTCCATCTAGCTATTTACTATTTTAGTAGTTATTCAGAACTCCACAGATAGTTGATTATGTTCAGACTCTAGATTTGTTTTGTAGAGGCTGAGAGCCGTAGTGATACTTTATTTGACTCATTGTATTTGAGGTTTATTTCAGACTCAGAGTTATTTCTATTCTATTTTAGTTAGGCTTATTGATGAGTATTCTTTTATTGCTTTTGTGTATGCTTGGCTTATTCTATTTCTTTTATTTACCTGTCGGTACATTCACCTATTTGTTGTTTCTACTAGAGAGATAGTGACTGTGATGGTAAAACATGTCATAGTATGGTGTTTGGTGTTTGGATTTTGGTGCTTGGCAGGTTTGACAATCCGGGTTTCGCCTTGGACTGCAGCCTCACGTGAAACCTGGGGCGTCACAGTTGGTATCAGAGCTCTAAGTTCCAATATCCTTAGGATCATTCATGTGTCATATTATGGAGTTAGGATAGAGTTTCCTAGGAATCATGTATACAGTTCGCTAAGAATTCCTAGAATGAGTGAGGACGTATTATATATACGCGAAAAATTACAAATATTTTTTTGTGATGAACTATTTGCTTGAGTGATTAAGCCTACTATGAATAATGGATGATACGATTTACTTATTGGGATATGTTATATATTTTATGCTAGAGATTCTATTTACTGCATAATAAGCTCTACTTCTATATTATAGATGTCAGGAAGAGGAAGTGGACGCCGAGGTACTTATGCTCAGAGAGCTGAGTAAGTTGATAGAGAGCCCGAGCCACAACAAGCTCCACAGTACTTAGTGGATCTTATTGCAGTTAGCAACTCGTCTGGCAGCTATAGAGGAGCAGTTAGCAAATCAGGTTCTGCAGGGAACACCCATTCAGGAGGACATACCAGAGGAGACACCGGTAGTCACACCGCCACTTTCGGTTGATGATGGAGTGGCTGAACGGGAGACTTGGCTTCGCCTAGTAGAGAGGTACCAAAAGTTGAAGGCTCCAGAGTTCCATGATTCGATAGATTCCATTGCAGCGCACAAGTGGAAGGAGGATGTGAGCAACATTTTGGACATGCTTAATATAGATACTATGCAAAAACAGAGGCTAGCAACTTTTAGCCTCAAGGGTGATGCAGGAGGATAGTATCGGCTTCGTTTTACCCCAGAGCAGAGGATGATAGCCTCATGGGAGACTTTTGTGTATTTCTTTGAAGAGCAGTATGTTCGGCTGCAACGAAAGCCGGAAAGGAGTTAGAGCTGGCTCGATTGGAGCAGGGGGACATGTCAGTGATAGATTTTGAGAGTAAGTTCATGTCACTACTTCGATTCACTGGCATGTGGAACACCGAGGAGAGGCAGGCCCAGATGTTCATGATGGGACTTCGTCTAGGTTTACGTCGATATCTAGTATCTCATAGATTCCGTTCAGTGCGAGAGGTGACAGATGTCGCCATAGCCCAGCAGACAGACACAGCTATATTTATCAAGGATAAAGATGGAAATGCTAAGTCAGGATAGCCTGGGGATAAAGGTAAGGGTAAGAGACCTTTTACAGGCTCAGGAGGACCCCAACATCAAAATAAGGTTCCACATTAGCAGGGTCCCCATAAGAAGGGCAATCAACAGGATCAGAGGGCACAACAGTAGCACCGGTTTTATGGAGCTTGTTTTAATTGCAACAAGCTAGGTCATAGAGCAGCAGAGTGCCGCAGCGCACCCGCAGCAGGCCAGCAGGGTAGGAATCCCAACAGCAGCAGAATCGCACTCAGGGTCATGGTCAGGGTCAGCAGTTGAGGATTGAGGTAGCTCCAGCAGTCCCGGGGATTGAGTGATAGGTACGAGCGATTTAGGAGATCTAGCAGGGACAGATAGTCTTATATGTTCTACGTGATGCAGCACAGCCGACTGGTAGAGTGTATGCTGTTATTCCTCGCGATCATGGCACGAACGGGACGGTGGTGGAAGGTACTTTCCTTGTGAATTCATTTCTAGCACGTATTCTTTTTGACTCTGGTGCTTCATATTCTTTTATCTCGTATGTTTTTTCAGTTAGTCTCCAGCTTGTGGCGCAGCCATTAGATTTCTCTTTATCTGTATCTACTCTTTTAAGGGAGATGTCTCTTTTAGAGAGTGTTTGTAGGAGATGTATAGTCAGCTTGGATGATTTTGAGTTTGTGATAGACCTGATCGTGTTTCATATGTCTGAGTTTGATGTTATCCTTTGTATGGATTGGCTATCTTCCTACCATGTGAGTATCGATTATTTTGCAAAGACAGTCAGTTTGCGAGCTTTTGATGGATCTGAGTTAGTGGTAGCAACCTCCAGAGGCAACCAGTTTTTGGAGTCATATCTGGCATACGTTGAGGAGGTGATGTTACGGGATCGGGCTACAGATATGAGTGAGACGCGAGTAGTCTCAGAGCACTAGGATGTCTTTCAGGACATACTAGGATTACCTCAAGTGAGAGAGGTCGAGTTTCGCATAGAGTTGCAGGCAGGGACCGTGCTAATTTCCTTAGCTCCTTATCGTATGGCGCCTGCTGAGATGAAAGAGCTATAGATCCAGCTAGATGAGTTGTTGTCTCAGGGATTCATTCGACGGAGTCATTCTCCATGGGGAGCACTGGTCCTCTTTGTGAAGAAGAAGGACGGGAGTATGCGATTATGCATTGATTATCGCGAGTTGAACAAGGTTACTATCCGAAACAGGTACTCATTACCGAGGATCGATGACTTGTTTGACCAGTTGTAGGGGGCTCAGTGTTTTTTGAAGATAGATCTCCGTTCTGGTTATCATCAGTTACGGGTTCGGGAGATAGATATTCCCAAGACCGCCTTCTTTACTTGATATGGATCATTCGAGTTTCTTGTCATGCCATTTGGACTGACCAATGCACCCGTAGTATTCATGGATTTGATGAATTGGGTTTTCTGTCCATACTTGGACCAGTTCGTGATAGTTTTCATCGACGACGTTCTCATCTATTCGAGATCGGAGGCCGAGCATGAGCAACATTTGAGTCTAGCATTACAAACTTTGCGAGATCACAAGTTGTATACCAAATTCAGTAAGTGTAAATTCTGGTTATCGGATGTCATATTTTTGGGCCATGTCATCAGCTAGGAGGGCATTACAGTAGATCCGGCTAAAGTAGAGGTCGTACTTGATTGGAAACCACCGAAGATAGTTACCGAGATTCGTAGCTTCTTAGGTCTGGCAGGCTATTACAGGAAATTTATTCAGGACTTCTTAAAGATCGCGACGCCACTTACATGCCTTACTAAGAAGGGTGTACATGTTATTTTGGCCACAGAATGCCAAGGGGCCTTTGAGACATTGAAGACTAAGTTGACTTCAGCTCCAGTATTGATTATTCCTAGCAGTGATAAGACTTTTGTTATCTACACGGATGCATCTTTATCAGGTCTTGGAGGTTTATTAATGCAAACCCAGAGAGTTGTAGCCTATATTTTGAGACAGTTGAGGACTCATAAGCAGAATTATCCCACGCATGATTTAGAGCTAGCAGCAGTGGTCATTGCACTAAAGGCATGGAGGCACTATTTGTACGGAGTATAGTTTGAATTATTCACAGATCACTAGATTTTGAAGTACCTCTTCTCATAGAAAGAACTCAACCAGAGACAACGACGATGGATAGAGTTTATTAAGGATTATGAGTTCGCTATACAGTATCATCCGGGAAAGGCGAACGTGGTAGCAGACGCGTTGAGTAGGAAGCGTCGTCGTGGGCTAGCAGCTTTGAGGTGTTCACTATATTAGGATCTTTATACCCTCAGTCTTTATGATTTTAGGCCAGAGATTCACGGGATCAGTGTTTTCTTAGGAGCTTTATCAGTACAACCGTCTTGGAGAGATAGAGTAGTCGGAGCTCAGTTAGAGGATTCGTGGATTCAAACCCACAAGGGGGTGATCTCCAAAGAACCCAAGGATGATTGGACTATTGGAGTAGATGGAGGCCTTCGGATGAAGGGCAGGATCGTCATGCTGAACAATCTACAGCTGAAGAGGGAACTTTTTGATGAGGCATATCGTAGCACATATACGGTGCACCCAGGCACAACGAAGATGTACAAGGATCTGAAGAGGCATTTTTGGTGGAGTGGTATGCGCAGAGAGATTGCAGATTATGTGGCTAAGTGTTATACCTGCCAGCAAGTTAAGGTAGAACATCAGAGACCTGCAGGAACCCTACAGCCTTTACCCATTCCCGAGTGGAAGTGGGCAGATATTTCCATGGATTTCATAGTAGGGTTGCTTAAATCAAAGAAAGGAAATAATTCTATTTGGGTGATAGTAGACAGATTGTCAAAGTCGGCGTATTTCTTACTTGTGAGGACGACTTATACGGCGGACACCTATGCGAGGATTTTTATTCGAGAGATTGTCAGATTGCATGGAGTTCTAGAGATGATTGTATCAGATCGAGGCTCAGTCTTTACATTCTATTTTTGAAGGAGTTTTCAGGATGCTTTTGGCAGCCAGATATTATTTAGCAGTGTATTTTTCACCCCCAGACAGATGGTCAGACCGAGAGGGTGAATCGGGTATTGGAGGATATGCTG
The DNA here is from genome assembly GCF_001876935.1 of Asparagus officinalis. Classification (NCBI taxonomy): domain Eukaryota; kingdom Viridiplantae; phylum Streptophyta; class Magnoliopsida; order Asparagales; family Asparagaceae; genus Asparagus; species Asparagus officinalis. Next base: position 53,204,793 of record NC_033795.1, read on the forward strand.
AGAGCATGTGTTATAGATTTTCAGGGTAGCTAGGAGGATCACATCCAATTGATTGAATTTGCATATAATAATAGTTATCAAACTACCATTGGGATGGCGCCGTACGAAGCCTTGTACGGGAAGCCTTGTAGATCACCTATATGTTGGGTACAACCAGAGGATAGTCTATTACTTGGCCCGGAGCTAGTTAGGCAGACCACGAAAAAGGTGGCATTGCTTCGGGAGTGCATTCTTGCTACATAGAGTCGGAAAAAGAGTTATGCAGATCGTCGGAGACGACCCTTAGAATTTTAGGTCAGAGACTTAGTTATATTGAAAATATCACCGATGAAGGGCGTTCAGCGATTCGGTAAATGGGGAAAGCTTGCCCCGAGATATGTTGGTCCCCCAGGATTATCGAGCGTATTGAAGCTATTTCTTATTGATTAGACCTTCTAGCATCGATGTCGAGCAAACATGATGTCTTTAATATTTCGATGCTTAAGAAGCATTTGCGTGATGAAGAGCAGCAGAGAGTGATTGATTCACTAGAGATTAAGATCCAGGATGATTTGACTATAGTAGAGATTCCAGTATGTATTCTTGCTAGAGAGAATAAAAAGCTTGGAAATAAGGTCATTCCTTTAGTGAAAGTCTAGTGGAACCGGCAAGGAGTCGAAGATATTTCTTGAGAGCGTGAGGAGGATGTACGTCGTGACTACCCACACCTGTTTGAATAGGAAATATGTTGATATTTTAAATGTGCTCATATGTGTTGATTGATGTGATTGCATGTGCTGTTTAGACATGTTTATACTTAATGCTAGAATGGGTCATTCAACACTTAGCTCTTAATTATTCGGAACATATGGTATATATATGGGGGGTTCCTTGTTTGGATTTTTTGCCCGACGTACTAATTTTGTCTAATTAGGGGTTAAGTGAGGATGCACATATTCTAGACTTGTTAAGTTTAAACGTGGCTTATGATTCATATCTAGGGATTAATGGTACGAGATATGTATGGGAGGGTTTCCTTATCTGGATTATCCCCTCTTAGTGCTTTTCTCATATTATTAATTCCTAAGATACGATTACGGAATTTCGAGGACGAAATTATCTTAAGGGGGAGGGGGGTGAATGTATATATATATATATAATATATATATATATATATATATATATATAGAGATATTTATTTTGATAAATACAGTTAAATGGTATGTGAGTAGTATACCATGTGTTTTGACTATAAGCAAGTTCTTTCGGGAGGAAGGAAAGGGGTCGAAACATGCACAAAGGCCAAAATCATGAGAACAAGAAATTCCCAATCCGGTCGACTGTCATGGTCGATCGCAGCCGGTTGACCGCCACGGTCGACCACGAGACCTGCAGAAAGTTTTTCTCATGTTTTGAGTTGGTTTCGGATTTCTAAGGCCCATATTCATTTTTTCTAGTTTATATTTATATATCAAATTTTCACGAATTTCTCAGTTTCTCTAAGAACCCTAACAGCCACCAAACTCCCCCACAAACCCTATTTTGATTCTTGGAGTATATTAGAGGCTTTCAAGTGGACTTTCAGGTGATTTTTGGCTTTTCGATTGGAGATCTGCTTTGGCTTGGCATCCTAAACGTTTTTCTACAAGTATCAGGCGAGTTCATCTCTGCTAATCCCCCTCCTAGTTTTTAAAACGTTTTTAAAGAGTTTTTTACATGTTTATTAGAGCCAAATTGACTAGTTTATGAATAAAAGTCAATTCTTTTGTATTATATGTATAAAGACTAGGTCTTTCCATGTGAAAAGGTTTGAGAACGAATTTACAGAAGATATTTAAGATCTGAACATGATTTAAATGTTGTTTAATCTGATGAAAGATGATTTGTGCATTGTTTCAAGTTCATGTGCATGATTTAGGGTTTTGAATATGAATTTCATGTAATTTATCATGTTATATACATTGTGTTGCTCCAAGAAGTTTTTATCTACTTTTCCATGTTTTCATGCAAGATTCATATCGTTTTAATCATGTTTGAATCACCTAAACACGGCGTGAACACAACACATACAACCAAATTAAGAATCTAGAATTTTGTCTCACGGTCGGCCGCGCCCTAGCGGCGGTCGACTGCATGCAGGACAGAGGCCTGCGTAGGCCCTCGAACTAGTCGTGGTCGACCACCGCGTAATTGTAGTCGACCGCCAAGTGTATATTGGCTTGTGCATGTTTAAAATCGACTGTTAAGTTTTCGAGCAAGTCTCTCGATGTTGCACTGTTATGATATGATGTTTATAAGTTGTTAAACATCTGAGATGTCAGTAAACACCAAATATGGACACGTACACCGAGATATGTACACATATGATTAAAATATGTTGTGTTAGCATACTAAATATGAAAATTATACAAATATTATGTTTCCAGGATAGGGAGATGAAACCTATTTCCGCAGGACGATTAAGTAAAAGTATTACAAAAGTATCATCATATTATGTTTCCGGGATAGGGAGATGAAACCTATTTTTGCAGGGCGATTGAGTAAGAGTAGTACAAAAGTATCGTCATATTATGTTTTTGGGATTGGGAGATGAAACCTGTTACCGCAGAGCGATTGAGTAAGAGTATTACAAGAGTATCACTAATATATATAAGAGATGCACCTTTGTAAGTAATATAAAGTATAATTTTGCTTCCATATTGAATAACCGTAAGTAGGGTGCTTTCTCTGAGACCGTGGCTTGCACGACATGGTATGCGGTTAACTTTTGTTTGGATGAATTCCTTTTATGTCAAAAATGTCTACCCGAGTGTAGATCAGGATGAGATATTTGTTCTACAGGTTTGAGGTTTGGAGTATTATCTTTTTATTTATTATTTATCATTCATAGAGTTTGGAATTAGTATTTAGGGAGTCACAATTTGAGACATGGTATATACATGAGAGTTTTCTTGTTTGGATTATTTCGCTTGACGTACTAACTCTCGTGTTTTGGGTTCCTAAATACTAATCTCCAGTTAGATGTATATGAACGATTCTATATTTATGTACTCTCTATATTTTCTATACACTCCTACCCCTTCCCCTGGGGAGAGGTGGAGATGTTCTCACTATAGCGCTTTGACGCTCATTGTTTTCCCCCCTTTTAGGCAGCGAGTCCAGCGCACGGAGAGTCGCAGGCTGATGGGACTTCTTCATAGATTCCATCTAGCTATTTACTATTTTAGTAGTTATTCAGAACTGCACAGATAGTTGATTATATTTAGACTCTAGATTTGTATTATATTTTCTAGAGGCTGAGAGCCTTAGTGGTACTTTATTTGACTCATTGTATGTGAGGTTTATTTCAGACTCGGAGATATTTCTATTCTATTTCAGTTGGGCTCATTGATGAGTATTCTCTTATTGCTTCTGTGTATGCTTGGCTTATTCTATTTCTTTTATTTGCCTGTCGGTACTTTTACCTATTTGTTGTTTCCACTAGAGAGATAGTGACTGTGATGGTGAAACATGTCGTAGCATGGTGTTTAGTACTTGACAGGTTTAACAATCCATGTTTCGCCTTGCGTGAAACCTGGAGTATCACAAGTTGCTTCCTCACCCTGTAACTCATCCACGTTCTATGGAGATGGGGATGTGTTGATCCTATGCTCAGAGATTGTGGTGTTTCTATTAGCACTCAGTTTACCCAATCAGATAGGTGGGTGCTATCAGCACCAAAGTTAAAAGTCGGGCATAGAGAAGACTTCATACCTAGGAACGGAAGATGAAACTTTAACAAAGAGAACTGCGACAATGTTGCAAGCGAAGCTCGTAGTGTAACTCAAGGGTTGTCAAAAAAACTTGTAACTGAACTTGGTAGTGTAGATTGAAGGTCGTCAAAAGAACTTATAACTGAACCTCATAATGTAGTTCGAGTTTTCTAAGTTCAATCTATGTACTTTGACTTTCTGTATTTGTAAGTTCAACTGTTATATGAATAAAAAATTTGAATGTTTTATCCACATATTGTTCTTCCTTTTTGTGTAATTAAAGAATTTCAACTTAGGATTTTTAACAAACCCTCAGCTATCAACGGACTTGAGTTGTCTTTACCAACTGTCGTTTGAGTTGGACTAGTCATACTTTTTCCTTAGTATGATGAGTTGTCAAAGATGATGGCCTTCTTGTTTTGATGATGATTTAACAAATAATTTACATCTAATATTGTTTATCTAGTGTTTGTATTTTATTATTTATTGTTGACAAACAATATATTGGAGGATGGATGGAATTGCGCATTCACGATCATATCCAATGAGGTTGGCAGAATAGTAGGTAAAGCTATATACAATTCAAGTTGAAGATCCAAGTTCAAGCTTCATCCGTAAGATTACCAAGTCAAGCTATTGAAGATCAAGATCAAGCTTGGGTAATTTAGTTTAGGAGTTTATATTATGTGTGTTAGTACCTTAAGCTCAATATAATATACACACATGGATAAATTGGTTTGGTTTAATTTCATAGATATGAAACAAATATATATTCATATTCATACTCATATGTTTCATATTCTATTGTATTTATGAAAATACTATATTCATTATTTATAGAGTTCATAATAATAGTTTACATCTTTCTTCAAGTCTATAAAATCATTTTGTATTGTTTCAAAACATGGTTAAGCTAAAATATCAAAACTCATATGTTCACATTTTCATGTTTTAAACTATTTTGCAAATTGATGATATTTTTCATATGGGAGATCATTTCTAAAAACTAGTTTTTGTAGCATGTTTATTATCATGTCTACAATTATTTTCCAAAGTTTCATAATTTTTGGAATTTATTTAATATTTTTAAACAAGGCTTTAAAAATCAGAAAATAACTTTCAAAACCTGTATTTTTATGTATCAGTTCACGGTCGACTGCCACGGTCGACCGCGCCAATGTTTGTCCCTTAGAAGCCAGAAGAAACTTTCGCGGTCGACCGTGGCGATCGACCATCAGTCTGTAAGTTTTCACGGTCAACCATAGCCTTTTCTATTGGTTTCTCAGCTACGAAAATCCCTTGCGGTCGACTACGAAAATCTCACGGTCGACCGCCGATTGCCCAACGGCTATATTGGGTACATAATCAAATTTTAATTCTGTGGGATTCTCTGCTGATTTTTTAGGGTTTTTGCTGTTGTTTTCTCTTCCTATATAAACCCCTCAAACCCTCCTCTACCAGTAACAACAAGAGAGTGTTTTTAAAACAAGTTTAAAGAGTTTTAAACAAGGGTTTAAGTTTGGTTTAAGTTTGTTTAAGAAGCTTTTAAGCATTTGGAAGTTTGAGTTTGTAAAATCAATTTCATAAGAGCTTGAGGAGATTATCTATTGGTGTTTGGATATCCAACTATTCTCCCTCTACCTCTTGATCTATTGAGAAGTTTTCTAAACTCAATCTAGCTTTATATTTTATATTGTTTGATTATCATTTTATTAAGCTAGTGTTCATATTGAGCTTAGTTGATTTTATTTTCTCTTTGTTTACACACACATAACCATTGAGCTTATTATATTTATATTCATAGTATAATTGGGTTGTGAGATTGTGTAACTTAGAGAGTAAACTTATAATTCGTTCTCATCTATTGTAGAGAACAAACACTTTGTATTGTGCTTATTGTGAGATTCACTTTGTAATACACTTGTACACCGAGAGAAGTGTGTGGCGAGAGTCAGGGATCGTCCCAAGAGGAGTGGCGTCGGTTGACGAACCTAGGGAGAGGTTGTATCCGAACACTTGAGGGAGACACGTCTAGTTCAACAGTTGAGAGGGTGTAGAGTGTGATTACAAGAGTGTGTTAGTTGTTGAGTTTTCGGTAAACTAGAAAATTGTATTGTGAGGTGTAAACGTTATTCGGGTAAACGTAGAAAACCTGGTTGTGATAGTAGAGATCTCCTCAAGGTGAGGAGCGGAGACGTAGGTTGTGGGGACCGAACTCCGTAATCATATCGTTTGTTTGTGATTGCATTAGCACACTTTTTTTATGTTCATATCTTATATCACCTTTGTATATTGCTTGTTGATTATATTACCCACTATCTAGTTTAGATTGTTTACCCTTGTGTTATTTATATATCCTTACATATATCCCACAATATATCTCATTACTAGGATATTTACCTTTGTTTATATTGCTTATTCTTGCTTGTAACATATTGTATATCTCTCTTGCAAGAATAATTTGTTAATTAGTTTTAATTGGCATAAAATCGGATTAGATTAGCATAAGACCCTAATCACCCCCCCTCTAGGGTCCAACAATTGGTATCAGAGCTTGGTGCTCTTTGATTTAAGGACTAATTGTCTTGAGTTAAAGATCCAAGTTATCTTATTTGTGCTAATCTAGTTATGATTGCATTTGCCTTGCTTGCATATATTCACATATATATCATGAATATGAATGTATTTCGTTTAGGCTATAATCCAAATATTGCTTCAAAATATAAAATTTTCCCTTATGCTCAATGGTTCTCTAAATTTAAAATATTTGTTGAATCTAGAAATATCAACTTATGGGAAGTTATTAATTGTGCTTATATTGTGCCCACATTGGAGAAATCCAAGTGGAGCAATCATGACAAGAAAATATTTACAATGAACAAGTTAATGTTAGAACTCTTGCATAATGCTTTTGAACCATGTATTTCTAACGAACTTGCTCATTTTGATAGTGCTTACACGATTTGGAAACTTTTTGAATCACATCAAGGAGATTTGGAGGAGATTCGACGCGTTGTGGCGGAATCGACTTCAAGTGATAGAGGAGCAGCATGCACACAGCCATTAGGGGATAACCCTAGTGTGGTAAGCGATTTGGAATCCGATAATGATCTATCTATTAATGAACTCGCTTGTGCATGTGAGAGATTATCACATGCCTATACAAAATTACAAAATAATTTTATTTATCTTAAAAGCAAGCATATTAGTTTAAAATCCGATCATGAGTTGTTAGCCTCTAAACTTGATGTCATTACTAAGGAGAATGCTACACTTAAAGAAAACAATGACATGCTAAGTTTAGAAATAAAAAATTAACTTCATCTATTTCTAGCTTAACTCATGCTAATAATAATGTCATGATAGAAGTAGAAATAATTAGAAATAAGTTTAATTCATTTAAATATGATCATGTTTCATCTACTTCTATTTCCAATACATGTATGCAAAATGATGAGTTGAGTCAAGTTAAACATCGCACATATTGTTTAGATTCAACCTTAAAAACATGTATGGTAAATAACAAAAAGCTTATGGACTTGTGTGTAAAATCCCGTGTTAACACTTCTAAATCAAACACACACTATGCACACATGTATAGCAAAGTTTATAAATGCTCAATTTGTGGTCGTAAAGGCCACCTTGCTAAATTTTGCTATGATGCACACAAACCTAAGATTGCTAATACTCCTAGTGCATCCCATCTAGCTTCATCATCTTATACACATACACATTCACATGCTCATTCTTATAAAGTTTATCATAAGCATGCTAATGTGTATCATTGTGATCTTTGTGGCCGTTTTGGTAATTTGGCCGAATATTATTTTGATTTGAAAAGAAAATCTTATTTGCCAAATGTTTCTAGTAGACCACATGTTTTTAAATATGATGTTTGTGATAGATATGGCTACTTAGGAAAGTTTTGTTTTGATAATATTTCACATTTGCAAAATAAACCTAAAAGATCATCTATGTTTGCAAATGTTTCCCGTGCACGAGATAATGGTCCACAAAAACAAATGGATCTTTTTCATTGCACAAATTACAATCGGAAGGGTCATTTAAGTGATTACTATTTTGACCGTGTTAGTGCACCACATGTGTCCAAACAGGTTCATAACCCAAGGGCTTTGAGCTTAAAGGATAGGGGTCATGTCCCTAAACCTTTTGTTACCAAGAATACTTGGGTACCAAAATAAATTTGATTTTAAACCAAGAATTTTAGTGTTTTTTATTTTTTTTCTTTTCTTGGTTTTGAAAAATTATACTTTAAACTTTTGAACATAAAAACAATTCTTTTTGTTTATCAAATTCTATTGTTTTCATGATTATTGGTTTTGTTTTGATGTGAGGTTTGTGTTTATATAACCCTCCGGGTTTGTTAGGTGTTTATTCCCAAATCTTGTTCACCGGATGCTAAAATATTTATATGGGTTGATACTAGCTCAAGAGCTAGATATAATGATGATTTGGTTTTATATTCTTATATGATTTACTTGTGATTTATGATTTCATTGGTTGATTTATTTTTATTTGAAAACTTTTTACATGATTCTCATGTCTTCTTTATTGTGATTTCATAAATCTATTTTATACATTGTTTTTATGTTTGTTCATTTGAGACACTTTTTTATATTGATATATTTATATGTGTTCTCATTATCCTCTTATATGTGAGTGATATTTAGCACATTTTTTTATGCTTGCTCGCATATTTTCCATGATCTTTTATTGCATATATTCTATATGACATTTTGATAGGGGGCGTCTTCCCTATTCTGTTATTGTTGTTATACTCACCCATGCATATTGATAGGGGGAGCTTTCGTTCTCATCATCCCTTTGTCCCCTTTTTGATGTTGTCAAATGGGGAGAAATATTATGAGCATACATTTCCTTGTTTATATGCATGTGAATTATAATTTATATATTCATTTCCTTTCATGCATATATCTTTTTTGTAAATTGTTTGTCATCATCAAAAAGGGGGAGATTGTTAGCCTTCTTGTTTTGATGATGATTTAACAAATAATTTAAATCTAATATTGTTTGTCTAGTGTTTGTATTTTGTTATGTATTGTAGACAAATAATATGTTAGAGGATGGATGGAATTGCGCATTCACGATCATATCCAATGGAGGTTGGAGGAATAGTAGGTGAAGCTATGTACAATTCAAGTTGAAGATCCAAGTTTAAGCTTCATCCGTAAGATTACCAAGTCAAGCTATTGAAGATTAAGATCAAGCTTGGGTAATTTAGTTTAGGAGTTTATATTATGTGTGTTAGTACCTTAAGCTCAATATAATATACACACACACTTTTATTGGTTTCCATGTATATATATATATATAGTTATATATATATATATGTACACATTTTGGATTTTGGTTTATCCACAAACAAAGTTTTTGCTAGCATATAAACAAATATTTATATTCGTACATGTTTGTTTTTTACATGGATAAATTGGTTTGGTTTAATTTCATAGATATGAAACAAATATATATTCATATTCATACTCATATATTTCATATTCTATTATATTTGTGAAAATACTATATTCATTATTTATAGACTTCATAACAATAGTTATATCTTTCTTTAAGTCTATAAAATTATTTTGTATTGTTTCAAAACATGGTTAAGCTAAAATGTCAAAACTCATATGTTCACATTTTCATGTTTTGGACTATTTTGCAAAATAATAATATTTTTTATTTGGCAGGTCCTTTCTAAAAACTAGTTTTTGTAGCATGTTTATTATCATGTCTATAATCATTTCCCAAAGTTTCATAAATTTTGGAATTTATTTGATATTTTTAAACAGGGTTTTAAAATCAGAAAACAACTTTCAAAACCTATATTTTCATGTATCAGTTCGCGGTCGACCACCACGATCGACCGCGCCAATGTTTATCCCTCAGAAGCTAGCAAAAACTTTCGCGGTTGACCGTGGCGGTCGACCGTCAGTCTGTAAGTTTCCACGATCGACCGCCACGGTCGACCGTAGCCTTTTCTGTTGGTTTCTCAGCTTCGAAAATCCCTCGCGATCGACCGCGAAAATCTCACGGTCGACTGCCAATTGCCCAACGGCTATATTGGGTACAGAATCAAATTTTGATTCTGTGGGATTCTCTGCTGATTTGTTTAGGGTTTTTGCTGCTGTTTTCTCTTCTTATATAAACCCCTCAAACCCTCCTCTACTAGTAACAACAAGAGAGTGTTTTTAAAACAAGTTTAAAGAGTTTTAAACAAGGGTTTAAGTTTGTTTAAAAAGCTTTTAAGCATTTGAAAGTTTGAGTTTGTAAAATCAATTTCACAAGAGCTTGAGGAGATCATCTCTTGGTGTTTGGGCATCCAACTATTCTCCCTCTACCTCTTGATCTATTGAGAAGTTTTCTAAACTCAATCTAGCTTTATATTTTATATTATCATTTTATTAAGCTAGTGTTTATATTTAGTTTAGTTTATTTTATTTTCTCTTTGTTTTCACACACACAACCATTGAGCTTATTGTAGACGGTAAAAATTACCTCCGCAAACTTACATAAAATTCACCAGCGAGTCGGAGTCGCCCGCACAATTTAAGGGTAGGGCTCACCCTTGGACTTGACTCGCTAGCACGAGCCCAAGCCACGCGGTCACCAAAGGTGCTCATACCTGTTGGCCACAAATTCGCCAGTATGATCGACTCGTCCGCACGAGTCAAGATCATCCAGATTCGCCTGTTTACTCGACTCGCACGCACGAGTCAGATCATCCAGATGACTAAAATTCGCTTGTTTACTCAACTCGCCCGCTCGAGTCAAAAGTTGAATTCACCTACGAAGTTTAGGATCACCAGTGTACTCGACAACCACTATACCACGTACAGGGATATGCCTTCCCACTTCCCGCACGATGTGAAGGAAAGGAGCACAGTACTCCAAGCCCATCAAGTAGCCGCTCGTAGTACGGGCAACCAGTCAAATCCATGCAGTCTCCAAATCCACCTGCACGCTCACGATTGAAGTTACTCGACTCGCCCGCTTGAGTCGAAAGACAAATTCGCCTACGAAATTTAGGATCACCAGTGTACTCGACCGCCGCTACGCTGTGTATAGGTATGGGCCTTCCCACACGACGTGAAGAGAAGGAGCACAGTGCTTCAAGCCCATCAATTAGCCGCTCACAGTACGAGTGACCGGTCAGTCGCCAAGTCCACCTGCAGAAAGCTCGCCTCGCCTGCACGAGTTAAGAGCTGAATCCGCCTACAAACGGCAAGCTGGATAAACCCACTCGAGTACCGAGCAGCCACTATCCCACGTACAAGAAGGGGACATCCCACTCCTCACAACGTGAAGGGAAGGAGTACAGTGCTCCGAGCCCATCAAGTAGCCGCTCATAGTACAAACCCAAGGCATGGTATCTCCCAACAGTACATGGTCATATCACATGATTCAAGGAGCGGCCACGCCGTCTCTCCTTTATTTAAGAACCTCTCCTGGCTTCGGAAAAGGGGTTCGTTCATAGTTAATTGATTAATTAAATCAGTTAACTAAACCACTAGCTCTCGACTCTCAAAGGAGTCGACGACAAGCACTTTACATAATCTTTGCACTGTAGCATCTTCTCCCAGTTTCGGGCCCTGATCGCCATCAAACTCGGAGACTCGAACTCCAT
>NC_033795.1:53220879-53244232 GCF_001876935.1 Asparagus officinalis
ATAACAAGAGTGTGTTTTTAAAACAAGTTTAAAGAGTTTTAAACAAGGGTTTAAGTTTGTTTAAAAAGCTTTTAAGCATTTGAAAGTTTGAGTTTGTAAAATCAATTTCACAAGAGCTTGAGGAGATCATCTCTTGGTGTTTGGGCATCCAACTATTCTCCGTGTTTTTAAAACAAGTTTAAAGAGTTTTAAACAAGGGTTTAAGTTTGTTTAAAAAGCTTTTAAGCATTTGAAAGTTTGAGTTTGTAAAATCAATTTCACAAGAGCTTGAGGAGATCATCTCTTGGTGTTTGGGCATCCAACTATTCTCCCTCTACCTCTTGATCTATTGAGAAGTTTTCTAAACTCAATCTAGCTTTATATTTTATATTATCATTTTATCATTTTATTAAAGCTAGTTTTATATTGAGTTTAGTTAATTTACAACCATTGAGCTTATTGTAGACGGTAAAAATTACCTCCGCAAACTTACATAAAATTCACCAGCGAGTCGGAGTCGCCCACACAATTTAAGGGTAGGGCTCACCCTTGGACTTGACTCGCTAGCACGAGCCCAAGCCACGCGGTCACCAAAGGTGCTCATACCTGTTGGCCACAAATTCGCCAGTATGATCGACTCGTCCGCACGAGTCAAGATCATCCAGATTCGCCTGTTTACTCGACTCGCACGCACGAGTCAGATCATCCAGATGACTAAAATTCGCTTGTTTACTCAACTCGCCCGCTCGAGTCAAAAGTTGAATTCACCTACGAAGTTTAGGATCACCAGTGTACTCGACAACCACTATACCACGTACAGGGATATGCCTTCCCACTTCCCGCACGATGTGAAGGAAAGGAGCACAGTACTCCAAGCCCATCAAGTAGCCGCTCGTAGTACGGGCAACCAGTCAAATCCATGCAGTCTCCAAATCCACCTGCACGCTCACGATTGAAGCACACCTTGCCTATACGAGTCAAGAGCTGAATCCGCCTGCAAACGGCAAGCTGGCTAGACTCACTTCAGTACTTGACAGCCGCTACGCTACGTACAGGGATGGGCCTTCCCACTTCCCGCACGATGTGAAAGGAAGGAGCACAATACTCCAAGCCCATCAAGTAGCCGCTCACAGTACGAGTGACCGGTCAGTCGCCAAGTCCACCTGCAGAAAGCTCGCCTCGCCTGCACGAGTTAAGAGCTGAATCCGCCTACAAACGGCAAGCTGGATAAACCCACTCGAGTACCGAGCAGCCACTATCCCACGTACAAGAAGGGGACATCCCACTCCTCACAACGTGAAGGGAAGGAGTACAGTGCTCCGAGCCCATCAAGTAGCCGCTCATAGTACAAACCCAAGGCATGGTATCTCCCAACAGTACATGGTCATATCACATGATTCAAGGAGCGGCCACGCCGTCTCTCCTTTATTTAAGAACCTCTCCTGGCTTCGGAAAAGGGGTTCGTTCATAGTTAATTGATTAATTAAATCAGTTAACTAAACCACTAGCTCTCGACTCTCAAAGGAGTCGACGACAAGCACTTTACATAATCTTTGCACTGTAGCATCTTCTCCCAGTTTCGGGCCCTGATCGTCGTCGAACTCAGAGACTCGAACTCTACCGACTCGAGCTTTTACTACGTACTAAAGCTTACCAGCAACCTCGGTCGGATCGTCTAAGGGAAGCAGACTCGGTGCGAGAACCGAGTGAGGCATCCTATAGCTACCAAAAGTCCCCACGTTAAACAAGGAGGGCATTACCTCCCCTTCTATTGTAATTTTTGATTCATTAGTTTGTAATAAGCTATTCTTATAAATACAAAAAAAATCCCTATTTCGAGAGATCAGAAATTCATACCTACAGAAGATGGCGACCACAGTGGGAGAATTTGTTTCTTCAACCGAAATGGTGGTAGCTCAGTTCGACGAGGTTGCTGTTGGGATGACTGTGGAGTCCCTAGAAATCGAGTTCGACCAAGCCAAGTATGAAGAGTACTTGTCTTCTTCTTCCTCTGGTGGTGATGCGTCCCATAAACACCACAGAGTCATGCGTAGAGGCCGACCTCAAACGGTCAAAGCCTCTGTGCCCAGAGACTCTATCCGAGTCAGGTTGGGGGAACCCACTCCCTCCAAATCGATCAAGGCCAAGCCTGAGGTCGAGAGCATGGGGCGAAAGCCTACCAGATGGGTCGCTAAACGGCCCTCGTAGACACCCGCCCAGGAGGAAACAGTGGTCCATTCTGGCACAGACCATGCCACCGTAACCCGCACGGATGCTCCTCTCTCCAGGAGAGCTCACCAGGCCCAACAGGAGGCCCAAGCCTTCGCCTCATACGGCGGCCTGAACTATTACCCAGGTTTAGAGAGTGTAAGAAGAAGGGGCAACCCGCACGGTACTGGAAGGGCCTCCAAATCAAGCGCGCCAACCACGATGGACGAGACCGCCCGCTCGGGTGGACTTTGCTTTTCAGGTCACATCCCTGATGCGAACAAACCACCCCGAACGAGCAAACCTATCCGAGTAGGTGAACCCTCGAAGGAGGGTGAGCCTCGTTATGACCCCTCTACGGATAAGTATAGCAAGCGAGAGAGACTTGACTACAAAGGCAAAGCAGTAGGCGATACCTCACAAACTCGCCTGCACGAGCAAAGAGTTGAGTTCCGCCTGCATGCTGGAGTTCGCCCAAACGCGAGGACTCACTTATTAGGGCAAACTCGTCCAACTCTAACACTTAACCATTCCACCCAGTGTACACCAGGGAGTACATCCAAAACTTTCTCGTGCGATCATTCGGGTGATATTTCTGATGTTGGAGGTTGTCGCTTACCGCCCACAGAAGACCTCCGCGGTTACCTAACTCGCAAATGCACCATACATGAGGCGAATCCTCAGTGCCACTGCGAAAGGCTTATCCAAACAGTACTCGCCGACTGCCGATGTATAGAAACGGCGAAACCTTTAGTGTTCGAGAGGCTCTCTTAACGGCCTACTCGACCGAAACTTTCTCGTCGAAGGCGTCGTCACCAAAGAGGACGCATCGCCGACGATCTGGAGCTCTCGTCCGCTACAATCAACATGACGGACAGGGGTAAGGTCGTGATTTCTGGTTCTCCGGATTCGGACTCCTTCCTGGGGCCTAATCCTCCACTTGTTCAATATGGACAAGGCAGCATATACCAGCATACCCGTAGTCGCACGGGGGTGAGCATCGGGTTTGATTACTCAACCTTAGCACCTCCCTCCGATGGTGAAGACGAGATTTACTCAGCGACAGCTACGTCCAAAACATCTCACTCAAGTCAGGATGCACTGGCAAGGGTGCACATGGCTGAACCCACACAAGAATAGACGGTGGCCCAAAAGTTCGAAGAACAACAGGCGACCATCGACTCCTTAAGAGAAATGTTGGAGCAGCTTCTGAACAAGAAGAAGAAGAAGAAAAGAACCCTGCACACCATAATCGTCCAGCAACTAAAACGGAGGATAATATCAGTCTACAATCCGATTACTCTTCCAAGAAGTCGCAAGGGACGTCGCATACTGGGGGTAGCGCCCGCGACAAGAGGTTCGATGAGTTCCAAAGTCAACTCAACGCTTTGAAACTCCAGCAAAACATGAACAAGCTGGGGGTAGTCCGGCCCTATCCTGTCGAATGGGATACAGTCCCATACCCAGCAAAGTTTAAGCCGATTAGCTTAGTATAGTTCGACGACAAGGGCTCGTCCTCGCAGCACATTTATTATTTTATGACGCAAACTGGTTTCCTTACGGGGAACGACACCATCCTCACCCGATTGTTCATTGGTACCCTGAAAGGGGTGGCCTTTGAATGGTTCCGTAAGTTGGAGCCTAGCTCCATCACATCTTGGGCCGACGCATAAAGGCTCTTCTTGGCCCACTTTTTCAATGATGACACGGAGGTGTCGATGGCCACCCTCATCGCCGAAAAGCAACGAAAGTCAGAATCGGTCAACAATTTCGTAAAGAGATTTAGGAATCAATCAGTTCATTGTCAAGACCAGGTCTTCGAGTCTACATTGATCGAAATGTGCCGTAATAATCTCTTAATCCACATTCTATCCAAAGTCGGTGCGGTGGAAACCTGAACTTGGAAGGAACTTTTTTGCCAGGACGAGCAAGTGGAGAACATGATCAAAAGGCTAGAAGCCGAGGAGCCACATCCCAAAAAGGGAGCCGTAGAGCCGACCGCGCCAAAGAATCCTCCTCGAACAAGAGGAAAAGAGATCATGGTCGTCGATTCCGCCCCGGCACCCAAAACAGCTCAAAGGCCGAAGCCTAGGCAATTCGAGCAACGTCCCCCGCGGCAGTACGACTTCAAGGAAGACCAAGTTATGGTGACATTCGATACGCTACTCAAGAGCAATCGAATTAAATTACTGGAGGTCACAAAGCCTGAAGAGGCGAACAAAACCAATGACCCGAGTTATTGTGCCTATCACAGATTCCTTGGCCACCACACCTATAAGAGTTACATCGTCAAGGACAAGCTTCAGGCCCTCTACGGTGCAGGAGTCCTAAAGAAGGAGATGATACAAAAGCAGGTGACCACGAATATGATCACCTTGAGTTTTGGGGCAGATCTCCCAGAGGTTCAGGCTCCATCAGGGATAATCCCTATCCCCAAGGCAGTCCTGAAAATCACTAATGACGACCCTCACAATCAACGAGGGATCAGGGATAATCCCTATCCCCAAGGCAGTCCTGAAAATCACTAATGACGACCCTCACAATCAACGAGGGAAAGGCTTAGTACCTCAGATTTTAGGCAGTCCTGAAAATCACTAATGACGACCCTCACAATCAACGAGGGAAAGGCTTAGTACCTCAGATTTTTCTGTCAGGTCAGATGATGTGGGTCCATCCGGACCTCCTCAGCGATGAATAGTGGACTACAAAACCATCCAAGAAGACCAAAGGTAGACCATACAATGCCATCTCAGCTGTGCCAGATAGGGATTAGACTACAGTATCAACCCTCACTGACTCCGAGGAGGAAACCACCGTCCTCGCCATAATGGCAGGGAAGGAAATCGCAAAAGAATACCCTACGAGGGTGGAGAACCCGGTAGGACCTCCCACGAGGCCAGCGGCAGCAGCTCCTCTGGATCCAGACAGGCTGAGCTCGTGCAATCAGCCCTTCCGATTCAATGTGCTTGCGCAACTGAAAAGCATCCCCGCACGCATTACCATGTATGACCTCCTGCGCTTGTCCAGGCCTACCAGGGAAGCCCTACAAGAGGAACTAGCCAACTCAGAAGTCTTCGCCACCCACTTCTTGAGGGAAGAAGACACGGAGCGGGAACATGCGATGTGTTGCCAAACCATCGAGAGGCGGGTCCCTTGCATCACGTTCACTCTTAAGGACATGCTCATCAAAATCACCTCCCACGATCGACCACTATACTTCACAGGGTACGTCGGTTCCTCGAAAGTGGATCGAATTCAGGTCGACCCAGGGTCTGCACTAAGCATCATACCTTTGAAACTGATCAAACACCTGGGGGTGCCCTCGAAGCGTCTGTCCATGACTACCACAACTATCTTCGGCTTCAACGCCATGGGAACATGACCGCTGGGAAAAATACGCCTGAAGTGCCGGATAGGCGACATGAAGACAGAGGTGACCTGTTATGTCATTAACGCTGAGCCATCCTATAATATACTCTTAGGACGACCATGGATCCACGGTAACCGGATAGTCCCATCTACCTTACATCAATGTTTAAAATACATGGAAGACTATGATCGCGTGAAGACCGTAGTAGCCGACAAACAACCCTTCAAAGGCTTTGAGAACTATTTCATGGACTCTCTGCTGTACCAAGACCCCGATGAACCATCGATCGAGGAACTCGAGAGCGGCAATGAGGCGGATAGCAAGTCCGAGTATCGTGACAGCCTGGTCCTGAACGATTTCGAATCAATTGTAATTAGCTACGAAAGTCGCAATGTAACCAACGCTATTCAGGCGGAGGAGTTTATCGTGAATGAGAAGTTCAACTTTGCTTATTTGTCATCTTGCTCAACGTCCGAGGATGATGCGCCTAACGACCTAATGTCGAAGCTCTATAGTGACCACTCCCTGCACTTTCCTATATGCTCGTCGTATGTCGTGAAGGCACAGTCGATCAAGTCTTCACATGCTGTACTCGTCATACCGGCCCGGGGTAACCATCAAAAAGATATTATCTTTGGACGAATCGATCACCCTTTGCGCACATTGTGGGACGAGTCTGAAGATGAAGACCTCGCGCCTTAATTTTCATAGTATAGTCAAATCGCGAAGCACATGATGAGCAACATGGGGTATGACCTCACTCGCCCAGGGGGGCTGAATTATGGCCAAGGGCACAAGACAGTCATCCGACCTGCTTACGTACCTAAAGGTAAACCCTCAAATTACTTCAACAGGACTCGGAGAGGTTTAGGCTACTCCTCTTCCTCATCAGATTTGTTCTGTTATGTCAACGAGGACTCCGACTATGCACGTTCAGGGGATCGATCGTCGACAACCTCATCATGGGACTCAGACATCAGCGTAAGGGATTTGTTCGACAACCTTACAAACAACATGGATGCGATTGATCCCGCTAAAATGGCAGAGGACAGACATGTCTCACTTTATGACGAGACATGGGATCACCACGTTAACGCTCAGTGGAACAGTCCCTTCGAGCAACGTGAACCACCGACCAAGGATGAAATCCTCCAAGTGAACATGGGCAATGAGGCCAATCCTAAGCTCATATTCATCAGTGGCAGTCTACCTCCTCATGAGAAAGAAGATCTCATTGCCCTTATACGGGAATACATTGATGTCTTCGCATGGAATTACAAGGATATGCCCGGCCTCGATCCACGGGTTGCCATGCTTCGCCTCAACATCGGCTCAGACGCCAAACCAGTCAAACAATAGCAAAGGCGGTTTCGTCTGCAAATCGTGGAGGCAATCGAGGCTGAAGTGAAGAAACTGATAGAATCCGGCTTCATTAGAGAGGAACAGCACCCCGACTGGGTAGCCAATATTGTTCCAGTCCTGAAGAAGAACGGTAAGATTCACATCTGTATCGACTTTAGAGATCTCAATGCTGCATGCCCTAAGGATGAATTTCCTTTGCCCATCACGGATGTCATCATTGATAACACGTGTGGGTTTGAGAGGATGTCCTTCATGGATGGGTTCTCAGGGTACAATCAAATCAAAATGCACCCCGAAGATGAAAAACACACTTCATTCAGGACTCCTATGGGGGTGTACTGCTACACTGTTATGCCATTCGGACTCAAAAACGCCGGCGCAACCTACCAGCGCGCCATGAGCTTGATATTTCGAGATACGAAAGACGATCTAGTGCTATGTGGACGACCTGGTCATGAAGAGTCGCTGTAAAGATGACCACCTCCAAGACTTGAGGGTGATGTTCGAACTCATGAGGACTCATCAACTCAAGATGAATCTTATGAAGTCATTCTTAGGGATGTCCAGTGGTAAATTCCTTGGTTTCGTAGTCACAACAAAAGGAATCTGAATTGACCCAGATAAGGTACGAGCTATTCAAGAGCTTCGGCCACCCCGAAATCTTAAGGAACTTAGGTGTCTTTAGCGACGGTTGGCTTACATCAGGAGGTTCATTTTAAATCTTTCGAGCAAGTGTCAACCCTTCTCCAAACTAATGAAGAAAGGTACTTCCTTCGTGTAGGACGAGCCTTGCCAACGAACCTTTGAGGAGATCAAAGCTTATCTCTCGAACCCGCCCGTCCTTGCAGCTCCAATCTCAGGAAAGTCATTCCTCATCTACATCAGGGCTATGGAGCCTTCTCTGGGTGCCCTCTTGGTAAAAAAATGACGACGCTGGCCACGAGCAGGGCATCTATTACCTAAGTAGAACCTACAAGGCACCAAACAGTAGTACCCAATGGTCAAAAAGGAGTGTTTGGCCTTAGTATTTGCCATCCAAAAAATGCAACACTACCTGGTTGGCCAGACAATCCACATCATTTCCCGGATGAACGCCATCCGAGTTTTCATGACGCAGCCTGCGGCTTAAAACCGGTGTTTGGCCAAATGGGCACTCTTACTGTCTTAGTATGACATTCACTTCATACCATAGAAGTTAGTCAAAGGACAAACTATCCGTGATCATATGGCTAGTCACCCGCTAGGGGCAAAAACCGACCTATTTGAAGATTTTCCAGATGAACCCCCCAAAGTCAACATAACTTCGTCACTAGAGGTTTGGCAAATGTTCTTCGACGGTGCGTCTCGCGTCGGCATGAGCGGCTTTATTGTTGTAGGAGTGGGGGTGGTCCTCACTTATCCACATAACCACGTATTGCCTTGAGCCTTTTCTTTAACAGAGCCATGCACCAACAACGTGGCGGAGTACAATGCGCTACTCATTGGACTCGAGTTGGCAAGGGAGTTAGGGATAAAGCGTCTTGAGGCTTACAACGACTCTCAACTCATCGTCAAGCAAATGACGGGGGAGTACAAAGTTAGAAACGACGACCTGATCCCGCTTCACAAAGCAACTACCAAGCTAGTGAACTCATTCGAAAACTTCCGCATCGAGCACGTGCTTCATTCCAAGAACACGCACACGAAGGCTCTTTCGACTAAAGGACGTTCTAGAAGCGAACGCCACCCATCAAGTTTAGGATTAGCCTGACCTGAAAGACTAGCGTCTCCCGATCATCGATTACGTCCTGTACGGCATGCTGCCTGAAGACGCTAGGGAGCGAGAGTCCATCCGGCGACGTGCCTCGAGGTTCTACTACGATTTGACCACCAAGACGTTGTATCGAATGTCGTACGACGGCTTGTTACTTCGATGTCTTTCAAAGGCAGAATCACAATAAGCTATGCACGAAGCCCATGACGGCACTTGCGAAGCTCACCATCCTGAACCTAAGCTTTGGGATCGTTTACGAAGGATAGGCTACTTTTTGCCTGGGATGGTTAGCGACGCGGTCGCTTACGCAAGGAGCTGCCACGCATGCCAAATCCACTCCAACTACATGCATCAACCTCCTGAAGACCTACACCTGATAAAGGCGTCATGACCTTTCGAAGCATAGGGGATGGACATAGTCGGACCAATATCCCCGTCGTCGCCAAGAGGCCATCGCTTCATCCTCGCGATTACCGACTACTTCTCTAAGTGGGCCGAAGTCGTCCCCTTAAGAGAAGTCAAGACCAATGATGTGATTAAGTTCATCAAACATCATGTCGTATACCGATACGGCGTACCCCGACGTATCATTCATGACAACAGCACACAATTCGTTTGTCATGCATTCACCAGGTTTTGTGACAAGTTCCGAATACAGAACCTTTCCTCCACAGCCTATAACCCTTCGACGAATGGCTTGGCCGAGGCCTTTAACAAAACAATTGTTAAGATCTTAACCAAGCTAACTTCTAATAGCAAACGTGATTGGAACGAGAAACTGGGTGAGAGCTTATGGGCGTATCGCACGACGATTCGCACACCGACTGGCAACACGCCTTACTCATTGGTATACGGCTGTGAGGCCATATTACCATTAGAGATTTAAATTCCATCCCTCCGTGTCGTCCTAGCAGTGGGGATGATGACTGAAGATAATCATCAATGGCGCCTCGCAGAACTTGAAGTGTTAGATGAGAAGCGACTGGAAGCTCAACAACACATTGAGTTCTATCAAGCCCGAATGGCCAAGGCTTTCGACAAGAAAGTCAAGCGTCGATCCTTCAAGGAGGGAGAATTGGTACTAACCGCTCGACGACCAATGATTACCACTTCCAAGAAGAAGGGCAAATTTTAGTCCAAGTGGGAAGGACCGTTCGTAGTAGAGACAGTCTATTCGAATGGAGCCTATCGCCTCATTAAACCGAACGGCAACAAGATCATGATGCCCATCAACGACAAGTACTTGAAGAAGTACTACCCTTAGTTCTCCTCCAAACTCCTACTGGTGCAAGAGTATAAACTGCCCCTCCAAACTCCCACGAGTGCATGAGTCTAAACTGGTCCTCACTCCCTCCAACTGGTACACGAGGCTAAACTGTTCCTACTTCATATACTCCGATGGGAAACCCTATATGAGACGCTACTAACAGCGTTCTTAAGCATGACCTAGATCGCCATTTGGTCTAACCTTCTTACAGTTAGGATCAAAACAATTCAGGCGCCAAGCAGCACAGGCGAATCCAACACAATAGCTATCAAGGACTAACCAACAGTCCGAAGCGCAGATCAAACACAGAGAATAAAGAAAAAGTCTATGCATGAAAGCAATAAATAAGCAAAAGCGTAATAGGCCATTCCAGGCAAAAATTACATGCATAGAGTTTTCAAGCATCAGCAAGATTAAAAAAAAGTGTTAAGCAAGGGGAGCGATGCCGCATCTTTTTGAGCTCGAGCTTCTGCAACTTCGCCTCTCCCGCGAGGGACCTGGCGTCCATGAAGAAAGCGGCGTCCATGTAGGCGTCCATCTTAGCCAACACCGCACGATGTTGCCTGCGCAAGCATATGAGCTCGGCCTCTTTCGCCTGAATGCGCCTCACCAGATCCTCGCGCTCCAACATGACGCTCATCTCGAGAGGCGGCGGCTCGTCAGAAGCGTCAGCGTGCACTAACTCTTCCAAGCGATGCAGCAGCCCCCCCAAACGTTGGAGCTCCCACTCACATCGTCGGGCCAGCTGGCGACCGCCCACACAATGGATCTCCTCCAGGCCTTCGGCCACGTGGAGGAGCATGTTTTCGTACCCCCGTGATGCCTTGACTGATCATAACAGTCGTTCGGTGAAGGTCTTGATGCGGCATAATTATGTACCAAAATTGCAAGTGCACAATTTATCAAGTTATAGTATAAAAAGATATCGATCCCACGAAGAAGGTGATTTTAAGAGATTATTAAACTTGGTTCTTATATTTTGTGCGTGACAATTAGGAATAAAGAATAAGTGTGATTGTATGAGTGGTTGTTTTGATTTATATGCAAGAGGTAATAAATTGAATTTTAGAGGAGAGAAGGAAGAATTAAAGAATAAATGAAATCATAAGGCAAGAAATATGAATTAATAAAATCAAGAAATAAAACCAAAAATGAAAAGAAAATTTAAGAAAGTTAAGATGAAGGATTCAAAAGAGGTAAGAAATCTAGAATATAATCCACTAACCAATTTCAATTACAAAATATAAACTATTCTCTTTTTATCATATTTCAACTTAGATTTATTAAGCATAGATTATCAAACCATTTAAGGAAAGTGTAACCTATCAAATTATCATCTAAGTTAAAATTACTATTCATGATAAGAACAACAACATGATAATAATCCTAGAATTCATAAGCATAACCTATCAAACCATTTAAGGAAAGCATAGATTATCAAATTCTTCTTCTACCGATTAGTTCTCTAGTTGATTATCCTAACATGAACATTTTAAGTACAAGAGAATAATTCATACAATATAAAGGAAATTAGACTAGTTTCATATAATTCTAAATTTCCTACAAGAATTAAATTCACATCTTAAGAAATAAAAACAAGAGAAAAAGAACTAATTACAAAAATAAAAAGAAAAGAAAAATCTAAACTATGAACAAGAAATAAATCTAATCTACAAAGAAAATAAAAATCTACACTACAAAATAAATTGCAGAAATTAAATACAAGAAAAATAAATCTACTCTACAAATTAAAGTGCAAAAAGAAAATAAAAAAGACAAGAAAGTAAATCTACACTACAAGCATGAATTTAAATCTAACTAATAAGCAATAATAAAGAAATTACTAAAAAGAAATAAAAGAGAAAAGAAATGCAAACCTTTAAATTGCTCTTCATCTCCATCCTCATCATTCAACAAGAGGAGAAAGAACAAATTTAAAGAAGAAAAAATTATTTTTATTAATTGCAACTAAAGCTACAATTTTTGGAAGGCCTTCTCAATTAAGAGTAGCCCTCCTCTACAAAAGGAGTTTACAAAATTTTCACTCCTCTAACCCCTCACTCTCTACCCCTATTTATAGTAATCTTCAATGAATATGAACCATTGGATTTGTCTTGAGCCCCAAGCCACAATCTCCACCTTTGAATTTGCTTTTTGTTCTTCTCTAATCCAACATAAGAGGCCTAATTTGATTTATTTGATTTTCCACATTTGCAGCAGCCCAAATGCATTTCCAAAGTCCGGCATTTAGTTTGAATCTAATCTCCGGCCCATTTGAGTTCAGCTACAGCATTTCATTTGATAAATGCAAATCCAAACTTAAATCAAAGCTACACCATTTCATATGAAAGTCTGGTCTGCAGCATTTCATTTTCAAAACAAAATTAAGTCCGGTCCATTGGGGATTAAATCCTTCAGCCCATTCAACATCCAGCTGCAACCAATTCGATATGCATTTGAATTTTGAAGTCCGGCCCAATTCTCTGTCATTTGTTTGATTTTCCCTCATTTCATTTGATTGAGCAAATCCGGCCCATGTTGTGCTTTTAGTTGCTCTTTTTCTTTTTTTTCTTTTTTTTTCTTTTCAACACCAAGCAACCGGCCCATTTCTCCAAAGTTTGCAGCAGCCCAATGCATTTGATTTTTTTGGACCAAAGTTTGCAGCAAATAATCCGGTCCTGTAGCAAATCAGATTCGGTTTTGATTGGAGAACATTTTGCAACCAAGTCCAATTCATTCCACTCTTTGCATCCAATGCCATTTCATTCTTTGGTGTAATCATTTTTCTTGATGGATTTTGGGCCTTTGTGGCTTCTTCTTGAGCATGATGTGTAGGAGGATTTTTGGCATTGCTTCATAGCATTTATTTGTGGGCTTTTGCTTGATGGACTTCTAAAATGCTACAAAATGGAGAAGAGAGATTTTTAAGGGTTTTTACATTTAATAATATTTATTTATATTTTCATGTAAAATAGATAATGGAGATATAAAACTGTAATAAAAATATGATTATCAAATACCCCCACACCTAAACTTTTGCTAGTCCTCTAGCAAAAAAAATTATAAGAAAATCCTAACTCACTTTCGCAGGAATCGCGGTTGTATTTAGCGCATACAACAAGCCTTTAAACTCCTAGGTTACCCTAGTGGACGAGTTGTAGTCTCGTGAGGGTTTGCAGTGAATATACCCACAAAATTCGGTCAACTTGCCAAGTTAAATAAGTCAGTAAATAACAGATTTTCCTTGATATATTTAAACATTCTAATTGAAGCTAGTTAATAATCAAGAAAACGTTTTTATATATAACTCCAATGTAAATCCCCTAGAAAATCTTTTTCATTATAGCAATACAAAACCAAGTCAAATCTTAGAAATTTAATTAAAAAGTTTTGAAAAGAACATGCCAACTCTTTGTTTTAAATAACTTTCAAGTCTCTTGATCAAAAATTGTTTTTCAAGACCATATATACAAAACAACAATATATAAAAACAATTGTTAGTGTTATATATATGTATATTTTTTCTACTCTCTAATTCTTGGTGATTGTTTTCTATTTTAACGGGCTTTCTAAGTGACCATTTAACGAGTTTTGGGCCAATGAATCCCAACCCAATTGGGCTTAGGTCATTAAGTATAGAGATACTCCTTGGGCTTAATTACTCAGTCAACTTAGGCTTTATAAGATAGAATTACCTTGAATTTAAGAGTTTTTTTTTGTGGTGCCCATTTTTCGTACTCTTCTTTTATAAGGTTAGTTTTTTTTTAAATATATATATGTGTAAGTATATATAGTCTTTAAAAAAAATGTGTAAATCAAGATTACTTGAAAAAAATATTTTCAACTCTAAGTTAAGCATGCAAAAATTTCATTATTTTTAATTAAAAGTCTAAGGTAAGACTTAAGCAAAGTATACTAGTTGAAAAATCATTTCTTAAGAATTTTATTTGGAGTTATCATAAAAGGTGAACTTGAATATGTCACTAACTATGAATTAGAAAATTTAAAATCTACCAATTTGATCAATTATTACTTAACTCTATTAATTTGGCAAGTGACAATATTTTTATAAATTTTTTTTAACAAAAAGAAAAAAAAGCAACTAAAAAGGTAAAATAAAGAGGAAAATATGTATTTCTCACCCCCACATCTAAATTTTTGCATTGTCCTCAATGCAAATTCGCTGAAGCACAAAGTAAAGCAGATAAAATTAAAGAACTTACAGTTGTTCGGTTGACAATGATGATAAGAATCTGCAATTACTGTTAGTATGAGGATGAAGAAATCAAATAAGAGAAAAATTGTAAGTAATTATTATTTTTTTTTAATTTTTTATAACCTATGTTACTTATTCAAATTTTGTTATGTTTGTTTTTTTTCTTTTTTTTAAGAAACAAAAGTTTTTTTTTAAAAAAAAGAAAAATTAGTTTTTTTTATAGATAATGAGGTTCATGAAGAACCAACACCTCTTCCTCTCCGAGCGTAGAAAATTCTAAAAATGGTTTCAGACGTTGCCCATTTATTTTAAAAATATTTCCATTTTTAGGATTTTCTATCTCGACAGCTCCATGTGGAAAAACTTGTTTAACAAAAAATGGACCAGTCCATCTTGATCTCAATTTTCCTGGAAAAAGATACAATTTTGAATTGTACAATAAAACTTTCTGTCCTGGAGAGAAATTTTTTCGTAAAATTTGAATTGTACAATAAAACTTTCTGTCCTGGAGAGAAATTTTTTCGTAAAATTGATTTGTCATGAAAAAATTTTGTTTTCTCTTTGTAAATTTTTGAGTTTATGTATGCATCATTCCGAATTTCTTCCAACTCATTTATTTGGAGCAATCTGTTTTTACCTACCGAGTCTGAGTCAAAATTCAACTGTTTTATTGCCCACATTGCTCGATGTTCTTTTTACCTACCGAGTCTGAGTCAAAATTCAACTGTTTTATTGCCCACATTGCTCGATGTTCCAATTCTATTGGTAGGTGACAAGCTTTCCCGAATATCAGTCTGTATGGTGACATCCCCAAATTGGCCTTAAAAGCTGTTCTATACGCCCACAGAGCATCACACAATTTTACAGACCAATCTTTTCTGTTATGGTTAACTGTTTTTTCTAAGATTTGTTTGATCTGCCTGTTTGTGACCTCTACTTGTCCACGGGTTTGGGGGTGATAAGGAGTTGACAATTTGTGTGTGATTGAATATTTTCTCATCAGAGCCTCGAAAGAACGGTTACAGAAATGTGTACCGTTATCACTGATGATTGCTCGAGGTACTCCAAACCGGGCAAAATCATTCTCTTTTAAAAACTTGACAACAACCTTGTTGTCATTAGTTTTGCAAGCTACCGCCTCAACCCATTTTGACATGTATTCAACGGCTACTAGAATGTAGACATTTCCAAAGGAATTTGGAAATGGTCCCATGAAATCGATACCCCACAGATCAAAAAGTTCAACAGATAAGATGGGTTGTAAAGGCATCATATTTCTCCTAATGACCTTCCCTAAAAGCTGACAGCGGTTACAGGTTTTGCAAAACTCGAATGAATCCTTGAAGAGAGTGGGCCAATACAGCCCAGATTGGAGAACTTTTTCAGTTGTTTTTCTGGAACCAAAGTGGCCCCCACAGGCTTGCTCATGACAAAATGATAGAACACTCATAGTTTCTTCCGTGGGAATACACCTTCTAAAGATCTGATCAGGACAGTATTTGAACAGATATGGATCATCCCAGTAAAAGTATTTTACTTGGGAGAGAAAACGGGATCTATCCTGTTTGGACCGATGAGAAGGGATCTGGTTCATGACTATATAGTTCACAATGTCAGCGAACCAGGGAACAGATTGGATTTCTAGGAGTTGTTCATCTGGAAAATGTTCATTGATTGGGACGGTTGATGTTGGTGCATTTGGGAGTCGAGAGAGGTGATCTGCTACGGGGTTCTCTGTTCCCCTTCTGTCAAGAATTTGGATGTCAAACTCTTGAAGAAGGAGAATCCATCTAATGAGCCGTGCTTTAGCATCTTTTTTGGTCAAAAGATACTTTAGTGCGGCATGATCTGTGAAAACTTTTGTTAAGGAACCGATGAGGTAGGACCTGAATTTTTCTAAGGCAAAGACTACAGCTAAAAACTCTTTCTCTGTGACAGAGTAATTTTGCTGGGCATCATTCAGAGTCCTACTGGCGTAGTAGATCACATGCGGTTTTCCATCAAACCGTTGTCCTAAGACAACACCAATCGCAGAATCAGATGCATCACACATCAGTTCGAATAGTAAGGTCCAGTCCGGTGCATGAATGATAGGAGCAGTGGTTAACTCCTTTTTCAGATATTCAAAAGCTTTGAGGCGGTCGGGAGAGAAAACAAATGATGTATCCTTGGCTAAAAGATTGGTCAAGGGTCTAGCAATCTTGCTGAAATCCTTGATGAAACGTTGGTAAAAACCAGCATGACCAAGAAACGATCTGATATCTTTGACTGTTTTGGGAGGAGGGAGATTGGAAATCAGATCAACCTTAGCTTTGTCCACTTCAATTCCCCTATTGGAAACTACATGTCCTAAGACAATGCCTTGTTTGACCATGAAATGACATTTCTCCCAATTGAGAGTCAGATTTTTCTCCCTACACCGTTCTAGGACCAGTTTAAGATGATGCAAACATTGGGAAAATGTGTCACCAAAAATGGAAAAGTCATCCATGAAAATTTCGAGAAATCGCTCTACCATGTCGGAAAAAATACTGATCATGCAACGTTGGAATGTGGCCGGTGCATTGCACAGGCCAAAAGGCATGCGTCGGTATGCGAATGTTCCATACGGGCAAGTGAAGGTGGTTTTCTCCTGATCTTCTGGAGCGATAGGGATTTGATTGTAACCTGAATATCCATCCAGGAAACAGTAGAACTCGTGTCCTGCTAAACGCTCTAACATTTGGTCAATGAAAGGAAGAGGGAAGTGATCTTTCCGAGTGGCTAAGTTGAGCTTTCGGTAGTCAATACAGACTCGCCATCCAGTTTGGATCCGAGTGGGAATCAGCTCATTAGCCTCATTTTGGATCACGGTGATCCCAGATTTCTTTGGAACAACTTGGACTGGACTCCCCGAGACACCCCAGGGGTGTCTCGGAAATTCCGAGACACCCCAAGGGGTGTCCTCACTTTTTGATGCCCCCCCTCTTGGTTTCCTATAAATAGGACCCCTTTGCCTTTGTTTTTGGGGGAGAGGATTTTTGGAGAGCTTGGCGAAGCCCTGCTGCAGTGAAAAGTGCCCGTGAGCTTCAACAAGAGGAGGAGAGGCCTTGATCAGAGCCTTCATCGCCCGTCAGATCCTTATCAAGTTCAACATTTTGGTCATCGGAAGGAATTGCTTCATCGGAAGGAGTGTTTTGAATGGGAGAAGGGGATTGATCCGGTGGCATTCTAACCTGATTGTCTATTTGTTTTCCTGATCGTAGTGTGTGTACTGCATTCAATTGAGCTGGATTGTTGGAACTGGATCCAGTGTCTTTAGGGTTTGCAACATTCTATATCCCCCCGCGGATAGACGAAGCTCTGTCCGATTTATCCGGATCAGAAAGTTTCTAGATCTCACACGGATCGACGAAACTCTGTCCGATTTATCCGGACCAGATATGAGTGCCCCGGTGGTCCACGGATATTGACGTCCCCATCACAGGCAAAAGACCCACGCAAGCAAGAGATGACAAACAGCTCTTGCGTTTGTTTGAAAGGAGTTGCATTTCTTTTGTTTTCATTGTGTACCGGTCTTATAAAAAGACTATCTTTTTATTTCATTGTAACGATCAAAGTTGTAATGAATGCAGCAATGAATACAGCGACTTTTTCCGCAAACAAGCTGGCGACCACAGTGGGAGCCAACGGCATCGCAACCGACGCCGTCGTGACGCAGCCGGCATTCAAGATCCGGGTGAATGAAGAACACAAGCTCGATCAACAACAGTTCAAAGAAGGCCCCTCTTTCTCCTCCTCCAGATCCGCCTCTCCAAACGGGTACAGAAAGGTAACCTCTTTCATAAATGTTTGTGCAGCGTTCATCTGTTCTAAAGCATGGTTGTTTCCTAGAAGAGGACATTCCTCTGAAACGTGGGTAGGAGACTGACAATTATGACATCCCGGGGCAGAAATATGATTGATTTGAGCCGGAGCTCGTTCCTTAACTTCTAAGGCTTCTAACCTCTGCAGAATCGTCGCCATCTTCGCTTCAGATGCAATGTTTGACTCCAGGGAAAGACCATTAGACTTAGATTGGGAAACAGATGAAACCCTGTCATCACAGTTTTCCCACTGCATTGTTTTCTCGGATAGACTCTCTAGGAATTCTCAAGCTTCATCGACGTTTTTTCTCATAAAATCTCTCTGACACATCGATTCTAAAGATGTTTTTGAAGAATAGTCCAATCCTTCATATATGACTTGGCACAATCGCCATTTTTCTAGACCGTGATGAGGACATTGGATTAAAAGATCTTTAAATCGGTCAAAGTATTTCCAGAATGGCTCTCCCGGGACAATTTTGAAATTCTGAATGCTGTTCCTAAGCTTTACCGTTTTGTGAATAGGGAAAAATTTCTTGAGAAAAACGGTGACAAATTCCTCCCAAGTTGAGATAGAATTTATCGGTAAGCTGTACAGCCATTTTTTAGCTTTGTCCTTTAGAGCAAATGGAATAAATCTAAGCTTAATCGCATCTTCGGTTAATTCTAAGGTAATGTTTACTCAGAAGAAGACGCGTCGGACAGACGAACGCGTTATACCTGAGAACCCCTGTGAGCAGCCGATAGGTTACTCCGACCGCAACGTCGATGAGTTGTACTATCAGGCTGGGGGTGCGAATGAATCTCGAAAGAGAAACACCCGGGAAGCGGATTCTCACTGTCCGTGTACCAAAATTATCAGGGCAGTATTATCAACCTGTAGCTGCCACAAGACCGCTCCGCAGAGGGTCTCGATATCTGAGAGAATCTCCGATGGAACGACAAAGCCCAAATCAAGGCGTTCTCACCAAAGAGGATCGGTTGATCGAGATGATGAACTCCTAAAAGTTACCATCAACATGGTCAACAAGGGAAAATCCTCAATCATTTCAGATGGTTCCGACCCTAATTTCCCTTCAGGAAGCAGGGTCGATTCGGGAATAGCTCAGCTTCAGCTAGAAGCCGTCGGATATAACAACGACCATGGGGTCCAAGAAGGAGTCCATTCCGATGATGAGTTCTCGGATTCTCATTCCGCGCTCGCCTCTGACGATACAACGTCTAGCATAGGGCAAGCCCGAGAGGTGTTCATGGCCAACACCGAGCAGATAGCTAAAATCATTGAAGAGGCCCTGACTAAGCAGAAGGAAATCTTCAAGTTCGAAATGGAAATGGCTATGCAAGAAATGAGACAAATGCACGATCAACGGATCCGAGCTTTGTCGAACCAGCTTGTTGAGTCCGACCGTCGCACCCAGAACGCCGCAGTTAGCAGCCATCCGGAGGTGGTCGAAATCGTCATGGCCGACGCACCGCCCAAGAATACTGGGGGTGGCCCCACTAAAAATAACAACACTGGGGGTGGACCCACCAGTAATGAAAACACTGGGGGTGGCCGTATGATTCCCCTCGAAGCTTATCCAAAACAGGATATGGGTGAGGCCAAAAAGATAAAGGAGCTCGAAAGAAAAATCGACCAAGTTGAGATGGAATTTATCGGTAAGCTGTACAGCCATTTTTTAGCTTTGTCCTTTAGAGCAAATGGAATAAATCTAAGCTTAATCGCATCTTCGGTTAATTCTCTCATTTTTATCATAATACATACTTCCTCAAATTCCGAGATAAATATATATGCATCTTCTGTTTCATTACCTAGGAATTTGGGAAGCATGTTAATGAAATGCGGTCTAAGCTCGAAATTTGCTCCATTTAATTCGAGGAGTCTTATGCAAGATGGAATTGCATTTCTGGTGGGGTAACACATATCCTGAAGAACGAGCTGATTTGCCATTTCTTGGATTGGTTCAACACGGATTAAGCGATGAAAATTATCCCGAACCCAAATTTCAACACGGATTAAGCGATGAAAATTATCCCGAACCCAAATTTGCATACACCAAAACAAATTTTTTTTAAGGAAAGAAAGAAAATTAGTTTTTTTTAAGGAAGAAAGAAAGAAAATTAGTTTTTTTAAAGAAAATTAGTTTTTTTTTAATATGAGAAGATAAAGAAAAAGAAGAATCCTAACTAAAACAAATCAAGGCAATCACTTTTCAATCAACCCTAACTCTAGGGTTTAGCCTAACTCCACTAGACCAGCTCCTAACCAAAAATTCCTACAGTAAAAAGATCAAAGTTTTACCCAGATAGTTAGCCAGGTAAGGATAGTACTAGAGGGTGATCAAAGATCAATTAAGTACCTCTTTCCTTACGGAGCGCTTTACGCAACCCCTAAACCTTGCCTTAGACACCAACTATTCTGAGAAAACTTAAACCGTTCACTTAAGGATTTCTTGTTCCTTATTGAGCTCGAATCCTTAGGGGCCAACGTCTAATGAGTTTTAGAAGGCTTGGATTTGTGAAGTGAGGAATTAGTGATTTGTGGGCTAAGGAAAGGGTGATGAAATCCCTTACCTTATCTTGATTGGGGTTTTGCCCTTAAGAATGTTTTAAGTATGTGCCAAATCAAGGGCAACAATCACTTTGGTGAATTCCTACACTATATGAAATGCAACCCTAGAAATTAAAAGCGACTAAAAAGGATGGTAAAAAGAAAATCTTTATATTTTTTAATTAGGGTCAACAACAATCAAAAGTGAGAAGGGGGGAAATTGTTTGAGTTTATTATCTTGTTAGTTAATATCTAAGTGAAAGATGGATTTTATTATGGTCAACAAAAATAAAATCTTTTTTTTAAATCCTAATTGTCTCTAATTGTGAAGCTAGCTAAAGAGGGTGGAATTAAAAACTAGAAAGAAGACTTACCCGAAAGCAATGCTCCAAATTCTTGATCTTCAATCCAAGATTTTCAAGCTCCAAGCGGTTCCTTCACAAGAAAAATACACAAGTTAAAGAATCAAGTTAATAAAATCCTATTTTAGCACCTTCCCCGGCAACGGCGCCAAAAACTTGATGCGGCATAATTATGTACCAAAATTGCAAGTGCACAATTTATCAAGTTATAGTATAAAAAGATATCGATCCCACGAAGAAGGTGATTTTAAGAGATTATTAAACTTGGTTCTTATATTTTGTGCGTGACAATTAGGAATAAAGAATAAGTGTGATTGTATGAGTGGTTGTTTTGATTTATGTGCAAGAGATAATAAATTGAATTTTAGAGGAGAGAAGGAAGAATTAAAGAATAAATGAAATCACAAGGCAAGAAATATGAATTAATAAAATCAAGAAATAAAACTAAGAATGAAAAGAAAATTTAAGAAAGTCAAGATGGAGGATTCAAAAGAGGTAAGAAATCTAGAATATAATCCACTAACCAATTTCAATTACAAAATATAAACTATTCTCTTTTTATCATATTTCAACTTAGATTTATTAAGCATAGATTATCAAACCATTTAAGGAAAGTGTAACCTATCAAATTATCATCTAAGTTAAAATTACTATTCATGATAAGAACAACAACATGATAATAATCCTAGAATTCATAAGCATAACCTATCAAACCATTTAAGATAAGCATAGATTATCAAATTCTTCTTCTACCGATTAGTTCTCTAGTTGATTATCCTAAACATGAACATTTTAAGTGCAAGAGAATAATTCATACAATATAAAGGAAATTGGACTAGTTTCATATAATTCTAAACTTCCTACAAGAATTAAATTCACATCTTTAAGAAATAAAAACAAGAAAAAGAACTAATTACAAAAATAAAAAAAATCTAAACTATGAACAAGAAATAAATCTAATCTACAAAGAAAATAAAAATCTACACTACAAAATAAATTGTAGAAATTAAATGCAAGAAAAATAAATCTACTCTACAAATTAAAGTGCAAAAAGAAAATAAAAAAGACAAGAAAGTAAATCTACACTACAAGCATGAATTTAAATCTAACTAATAAGCAATAATAAAGAAATTACTAAAAAGAAATAAAAGAGAAAAGAAATGCAAACCTTTAAATTGCTCTTCATCTCCATCCTCATCATTCAACAAGAGGAGAAAGAACAAATTTAAAGAAGAAAAAATTATTTTTATTAATTGCAACTAAAGTTACAATTTTTGGAAGGCCTTCTCAATTAAGAGTAGCCCTCCTCTACAAAAGGAGTTTACAAAATTTTCACTCCTCTAACCCCTCACTCTCTACCCCTATTTATAGTAATCTTCAATGAATATGAGCCATTGGATTTGTCTTGAGCCCCAAGCA
Source organism: Asparagus officinalis (assembly GCF_001876935.1). NCBI lineage: Eukaryota > Viridiplantae > Streptophyta > Magnoliopsida > Asparagales > Asparagaceae > Asparagus > Asparagus officinalis. The sequence continues at coordinate 53,243,212 of NC_033795.1, forward strand.
ACAATCTCCACCTTTGAATTTGCTTTTTGTTCTTCTCTAATCCAACATAAGAGGCCTAATTTGATTTATTTGATTTTCCACATTTGCAGCAGCCCAAATGCATTTCCAAAGTACGGCATTTAGTTTGAATAAATGCAAATCCAAACTTAAATCAAAGCTACACCATTTCATATGAAAGTCCGGTATGCAGCATTTCATTTTCAAAACAAAATTAAGTCTGGTCCATTGGGGATTAAATCCTTCAGCCCATCAATGTTCAGTTTCTTTGTTTGATTTTCAAAAGAAAATCAAAGCCCATTCAACATCCAGCTGCAACCAATTCCATATGCATTTGAATTTTGAAGTCCGGCCCAATTCTCTGTCATTTGTTTGATTTTCCCTCATTTCATTTGATTGAGCAAATCCGGCCCATGTTGTGCTTTTAGTTGCTCTTTTTCTTTTCTTTTTTTTTTCTTTTCAACACCAAGCAACCGGCCCATTTCTCCAAAGTTTGCAGCAGCCCAATGCATTTGATTTTTTTGGACCAAAGTTTGCAGCAAATAATCCAGTCCTGTAGCAAATCAGATTCGGTTTTGATTGGAGAACATTTTGCAACCAAGTCCAATTCATTCCACTCTTTGCATCCAAGGCCATTTCATTCTTTGGTGTAATCATTTTTCTTGATGGGCTTTGGGCCTTTGTGGCTTCTTCTTGAGCATGATGTGTAGGAGGATTTTTGGCATTGCTTCATAGCATTTATTTGTGGGCTTTTGCTTGATAGACTTCTAAAATGCGACAAAATGGAGAAGAGAGATTTTTAAGGGGTTTTTACATTTAATAATATTTATTTATATTTTCATTCATTTATGTGCAAACTAAGCTAACAATAATTATTAATGGTATATTTATTCATGTAAAATAGATAATGGGGATATAAAACTGTAATAAAAATATGATTATCAGGTCCTCGTCCAACTTCTGGAGGAGAACAAGCATCGGAATAGGATCTGCAGCAGCAGACCCCTGAGTCGACCCGGCCACG
>NC_033795.1:53244243-53287486 GCF_001876935.1 Asparagus officinalis
CGGCGGTAGTGGAGGAGGAGCCAACGCCCTCACCCTCGAAGACACCGGAATCGGAGTTGGAGGCCATTGATCAGAGAGATTTTTGTTAGAATTCTCTTCTGGCGAATTTTCGTAATAACTCTACCGAAGAGACAATGGACACATTATATAGCCGAAAAATGAACGGCTAGGATTCGCTACCTCAAATGGATCGAACGACCCAGATCTCTAGCGGTGCTTCGGGTTCGACGTCCATAAAAGCGTCGCCATTAGTACTCCAAACCGACCATTCGGATTGAGCGCCGAAGGTGAAGCGTCCCGTCACTTTGCTATTAATGAGCACTAACGCACCCACAGCGCCTTAGCTGGCAAGCATTTGGGTTCGTAGGCAGATGCGTGGCACAAATTCATGTCACGCCCCGCTTCCCAAAATACAGGGGAACCAGAACATGAACAAGCCCGCGACGTATTAGATTGAGAAGAATATACACTATCTTTTTTTTTCTCTTCTCAATCCAATACGCTAAGCGTCTAGAAATGAATACAACGTGAAGTCATAGGTCCCCGATCACAATAGCAAGAATATAAAGACAACTCAGAATAAGGAATAGACATAGCATCAACAGTAAATCATCCGAGACATAAAATATGGGTCCAACATACCCTTATTACAAAACAGTCCAACTAGAAAATAAGAAATACATAGTCCATAATGAAAGTACTGTTAAAATACTAAATCCGTCATCAACTAGAGAAAAGTATGGTAAAAAGGTTTTAATGTTCATCAGCTACTACAGGAGAAAACTACTGGGCTTCAGCTTATTCTTCTACTCCACTTGCGAGGCACTCCTACTGAGAATCTTCTGGCTCTTGCACGATTCCGAACTAAGGCTGTACGTCTCCTAAATCTGACGTACACCAGAGAAAAACAGGTGTACGTCAGCGTGTGCGACACACGGCAAGATCCGACAGAAAGAAATAGGAACGATCGAACGACCAAGCAAAAACAATGATAATAATAATAATAACTTGCAAAAGAAATTACTAATAATCTAAATGCAATCTATCACTAAAATAAAATCATCAGAAGAAACTAAGAAAAACATCCAAGTGTCAAGATCACGCAGCTAGTCATCAGGGTAATCATCCAAATATCCAAATCACACAACTAGATGGAATTAATACTTAAATACCTATAACTTGAGACGTAGTACGTCGAGCGAAATAATCCAAACAAGTAAACCCTCATGTATATACCTTATGTCTCAAATGATAGATAAATAATTATTAATCTCAATCTAAGTATGAACAGAAATACAACCAGTCTACATCTCATAAAACCAACAAAGTCCACCATAAAACACGCAAGCATATTATTCTTGTTTTACATGTTATTTGAATTAGGGAAGAATATTTTCATATATATAATCGGGTCCCCGTAAAGTCATCCGGGGGCCGCCTTCAAGTCAAGTATTGGCCCTCTGGCCCATGTACATAACACTCACGATATCACGATAACAAGAAAGCGCTGTGCCCGTTTATATACATGCTATATTCTTCGTCCAATCCCCCTTTATAACCCCATGTTTGTCATATTAATTAAGTAACTGTACATGAAATATTGTGCACTAACCACGGAGTTACCGTGGAACGACTTCAGTAAAACTATGAACATAACCGTGACCCACAACACGTCCGATCAAGAGTGCATCGTCTAGTCAATGCTATAATAATAATAATAATAATCAAGGAAACCTCATATCGGGATATCGATATCTAGGGAACTCGGGACTCCTCACATCGGGATATCGATGTCAAGCGAGTATAGCCATGCTTTGAAGCACGCTTATAAATCATACTTTTAACAGAAGTCGTCTTCATGTACAGTCTCTCCTATTGGGTAACAACTAAGTGATAACACAACAAACTTCCACACAGCTATTCATGCAAACAATCTCACGAATGTAATAATATATCTCAGACAAATTTAATTAACCAATTACTAACAGATATAAATATTGAAATGACAAGTCAATAAGTAACGGGATCTTGCCTGCGAGACCGTGGGGTCTGATGATGAGCGATGGATCTGAGCGATCGAGTCATGACGGATCTGCTGGAGGTGGATCTGGACTGCAACGAGGACTGCAGGGGCTGACCACGGGGAGTTCGACGGGGCTATGGGTTGCCGTCAGCGGGAGGGATCAACGACAACGTCGACGGCTAGGCGAGGGTCGTCGGGCAGCAGGCACGGTAGTCAAGGAGAGGGGTGGCGGGGTTTGGAAGAGATGGCCGGCGGTGGAGAGGGGTTGAGGAGGTGGAGGTGCTAGCGGTTGACTGGGCGGCGGAGGTGCTGCAGGCGGAGGAGGCGAGCGACGGCTGGATCTCGTGGAGTTCGGCGGATCTGAGGGAGGGCGGCGGTGAAGGCCGGAGGAGGAGGCCGGCGATCGTGTGCGGGGGAGAGAGAGAGAAGGGAGGACGAATGGTGATGGTTGTGAAGGAGGAGCAGGGTTGGGTTTCTGGGTTCTTGGGGAGAGTGTGTGAGAGAGGGAGAGAGAGAGAGATGATGTGAGAGGGGGTGTACGTGAGAGAAGAGAGAATTATTAGAGAGAGAGAGAAAATTATGGGATTAAAAGGAATGGGCTAAACGGTGATTAGGGAATTGATTTGGGAGGGGTTATGGAAAGAATTCAAATGAGAGAAATTTTAGGGGAGAGAATCAGGGAGGAAATTAGGGGAATAATTAGTGAGGGGATTAAGGAGAAAAATTAGGATAAAATCAATGTAAATTAATAATAATAATAATAATAATTACAATAACAAGAAATAATTTAAATATTAATTAGAAAAAAACTTTTATCGTAACAATTTAATTTATCATTAACAAAACTATATAAAAACGGATTTTTTTTAAATCATAGAAATTTCTAGAAAATCAAGAAAAATTCAGATACTCTTTTAAAAATAATAATTAAATATTTTAAAATACCAAAATAATTATTTTAACTAGTATTAAAATTCATGGTCCTTACATTCTACCCCCCCTTAAAACAAATTCTGTCCTCGGAATTAAAGAACTAGAGAACAGATATGGAACGATATCCATAAACAGATGAGACAAGAAACAGTGGAAAGTTACGAGACAAGAATCTGTGGGAGGATTCGGAATCAAAGGATGATAAGATAGGGACGAAACGAAAACTATCAAGAAGTAGGATAAGGGCTCAAATTAGTCTCACGGATAAAATCATGATATGCGTCTAAATTATTCATTATACTCTCACTGGTGTGAATTCGGGACCGTGACCTGCATGGGCCACCAAAAAAACCTGTCACGCCCCGCTTCCCAAAATACAGGGGAACCGGAACGTGAACAAGCCTGCGACGTATTAGATTGAGAAGAATATACACTATCTTTTTTTTCTCTTCTCAATCCAATACGCTAAGCATCTAGAAATGAATACAACGTGAAGTCACAGGTCCCCGATCACAATAGCAAGAATATAAAGACAACTCAGAATAAGGAATAGACATATCATCAACAGTAAATCATCCCAGACATAAAATATGGGTCCAATATACCCTTATTACAAAACAGTCCAACTAGAAAATAAGAAATACATAGTCCATAATGAAAGTACTGATAAAATACTAAATCCGTCATCAACTAGAGAAAAGTACGGTAAAAAGGTTTTAATGTTCATCAGCTACTACAGGGGAAAACTACTGGGCTTCAGCTTATTCTTTTACTCCACTTGCGAGGCACTCCTACTGAGAATCTTCTGGCTCTTGCACGATTCCGAACTGAGGCTGTACGTCTCCTAAATCTGACGTACACCAGAGAAAAACAAGTGTACGTCAGCGTGTGTGTCACACGGTAAGATCCCACAGAAATAAATAGGAACGATCGAACGACCAAGCAAAAACAGTGATAATAATAATAATAACTTGCAAAAGAAATTACTAATAATCTAAATGCAATATATCACTAAAATAAAATCATCAGAAGAAACTAAGAAAAACATCCAAGTGTCAAGATCACGCAGCTAGTCATCAGGGTAATCATCCAAATATCCAAATCACACAACTAAATAGAATTAATACTTAAATACCTATAACTTGAGACATAGTACGTCGAGCGAAATAATCCAAACAAGAAAACCCTCATGTATATACCTTATGTCTCAAATTATAGATAATTAATTATTAATCTTGATCTAAGTATCAACAGAAATACAACCAGTCTACATCTCATAAAACCAACAAAGTCCATCATAAAACACGCAAGCATATTATTCTTGCTTTACATGTTATTTGAATTGGGGAAGAATATTTTCATATATATAATCGGGTCCCCGTAAAGTCGTCCGGGGGCCGCCTTCAAGTCAAATATTGGCCCTCTGGCCCATGTACATAACACTCATGATATCACGATAATAAGAAAGCGATGTGCCCGTTTTTATACATGCTATATTCTTCGTCCAATCCCCCTTTATAACCCCATGTTTGTCATATTAATTAAGTAACTGTACATGAAATATTGTGCACTAGCCACGGAGTTACCGTGGAACGACTTCTGTAAAACTATGAAAATAACCGTGACCCGTTGCACGTCCGATCAAGAGTGCATCGTCTAGTCAATGCTATAATAATAATAATAATCAAGGAAACCTCATATCGGGATATCGATATCGAGGGAACTCGGGACTCCTCACATCGGGATATTGATGTCGAGCGAGTATTGCCATGCTTTGAAGCACGCTTATAAATCATACTTTTAACAGAAGTCGTCTTCATGTACAGTCTCTCCTATTGGGTAACAACTAAGTGATAACACAACAAACTTCCACACAGCTATTCATGTCAAACAATCTCACGCATGTAATAATAAATCACAGACTAATCTAATTAATTAACTCATAACAGATCTAAAAATTAAATATATTAGAATGACAGATGTCCAATAAGTAACGGGATTCTTGCCTGCCGAGGACCGTAGGGGTCTGATGTGAGCGACGGATCCTGCGATCGTAGTTCATGACGATCTGCCCTTGTCTAACTGAGGTGATCTAGGACTTCGACGAGGACTGTAGGGTGACCACGGGATGTCCGACGGTGCGGTATGGATTGCCGTCAGCGACGAGAGGATCTCAAGCCGATGACCGTCAACCGGTCTAGGCAGATGAAGCCCCGGCCAGGCCCCAGGGCTACCAGCGTCTCCGCCTCCAAGGAGAGCGACCGTGCGGTTTTGGAAAGTCATGTGCCCGGGATGAGACACAAGAGACTGGAGGAGGTGGACTGTGATGGCGGCCTGATTGCCGGCCTGCCGAGGTCCTGCCTCGGAGTTGCTGCAGAGCGGTAGGATCTATCGTGGGCCGAGCCACGCGCACTGATTTCCTGAAGGTCGACTAGATCTGAACGGCCACGAACGTGAGGAAGTGTGGCGGCCGTGGAAAGGCCGAAGTGGTGCGAGCCCGCTGGTGAAGGTGGGAGCTCCAACCCCCGCCCGCTCTCATGAAACCCCCAAGGCCCCGGAAGCTGGAAGCAGGGGCGAACAGCGGGCTTGAGGGACGGTGGGCCAACGGGGGAGAAGGCACAGCACCCGCTCGCACCTAACAATTTACGAGCCAGCCAGCCCGGTGATTGTGGGGCGTGAGAGTCACCTTCCTGCCCCTGTACCAGACCACCACACTACCACCGCACTGCAATCTCCTGATTAAGCTCACATAGATTACTCATTGACCCAACCACTCCCCACGCCATAGGATCTACTTATTCAACTCCACAGGCGCCATCACATTCGCCCGGCTATCCTCTACCGACAGTCCTCCCGTTGGCTTCATCTCACTCTCAACCACTATCGTGGCGTACCCTCGGGTGGCCTCACGGCGTCGGAGAATCGAACTACGTCTGTGTTCGGAGACTGAGCAGGCGGAGCGCCTCTGATGGCCCTGGCGGCCTGGGGTCTGGAGATCGTGTGCGGGGGAGAGAGAGAGAAGGGAGGACGAATGGTGATGGTTGTGAAGGAGGAGCAGGGTTGGGTTTCTGGGTTCTTGGGGAGAGTGTGTGAGAGAGGGAGAGAGAGAGATGATGTGAGAGGGGGTGTACGTGAGAGAAGAGAGAATTATTGGAGAGAGAGAGAGAGAGAAAATTATGGGATTAAAAGGAATGGGTTAAACGGTGATTAGGGAATTGATTTGGGAGGGGTTATGGAAAGAATTCAAATGAGAGAAAATTTAGGGGAGAGAATCAGGGAGGAAATTAGGGGAATAATTAGTGAGGGGATTAAGGAGAAAAATCAGGATAAAATCAATGTAAATTAATAATAATAATAATAATAATAATAATGATAATAATAATTACAATAACAAGAAATAATTTAAATATTAATTAGAAAAAACTTTTATCGTAACAATTTAATTTATAATTAACAAAACTATATAAAACCGGATTTTTTTTAAATCATAGAAATTTCTAGAAAATCAAGAAAAATTCAGATACTCTTTTAAAAATAATAATTAAATATTTTAAAATACCAAAATAATTATTTTAACTAGTATTAAAATTCATGGTCCTTACAATTCACCTGCGTTTAAGTTTCTTGCTTTTAGCACAGATTCGCCCGTACTTGAGTTTTGCTTACAGCATAAATTCGCCCGCACTTGAGTTTCACTTACAGCATAAACTCGCCCCCACTTAAGTTTCACTTACAGCATAAACTCGTCCACACTTGAGTTTCGCTTACAGCATAAACTCGCCCACACTTGAGTTTCGCTTGTAGCGCAAACTCATCAGCATTTGAGTTTAGCTTTCAACGCAAACTCACCAACACGCGAGTTTCCCTCAACTCGCCACCAGCTTAGGCCTCGCTTACAACAAAAACTCGGTAGTTCACCTGTGATGCAAATTCGCCCAGGTCTGAGCTTCCCCTACGGCATGAAATCGCCGGCGGTTGAGTCTACCTAAGATACTGAATGGCGACACAACGAAATATGAAAAGGAGTATGTGTACAATGAGAAAATGCAAATTTCATTAGATGCTTCTAGACAGTACATTTGAACAAAGTTATGACTTTACAACTAAGAGAGTCATAACATTACATTCGAGAAGCAAAACATGAAACAGAACGTCTTGAATCTACTCCTATCCTACGGGTTTATTCTAGGAGTTTGAAAGATGAAAGTTTGGCTCTGACTGCGGTTATCTTCTCCGCATGCATGGCGCGAGCTTTGGCTTCTACCTCCTGCTGGACCCACGCCTTGAAAGAAGCGTTAGTAGCAGCATCCTCCTGAAGCAGCAGTGGAAGATTACGCCTCTCTCTAGCGAGGTCGCCTTCCATCATCTCGTTCTGAATGCCCAGGCCTGTCAAAATCGATTCCCCCTCTACATGCGAAATCGAACCTAAAATGATCGAAGAAGCGACAGACTCCATGTCAGATTGCAGTAGGGAATACCGAAGATCTAAATGACCAATAAGGGCCTCTTTGTCTTTTATGTCTTGCCTTCGGCACTCTCGCTGCTACGCGGCGCGACGGCGGACTGGAACCAAGAACAGCTTCACTTTGAACTCCAAATCCGCATGTCGCAAGTCCTCTAATTTTGTCAGGAGCAATTCCAGATCGATGAGCCTCATTGAGCACCATACTCCGAGCATAAAGACACCCAGGCAACGGAGTTGGTCCACGCGGTCTGAGAGCGACTGCTTCAGCTCCATGAAAGTACCACGACCCTGATCAATGAGCGAGATCACCTGTTTCACGGCATCCTCTAACTCCTCTAACTGTGCCAGAACAGAGTCCGAGGGTTTAGACTCTGGATCACGGTCAGGCGTGAGGACCGAGGAAGAGGCATCATCCCATGTCTTCTTCGCACTAGATGCCTTCGCTCGCGGTGCCATCTTGAACAAGGAGGAGACAATCAACGCAATACCCCCTCCGACAAAAAAAGAGGGCTATATATAACGTACGGACCAAGTACGTGTCCATCATCCAACGGTCCAGATGGGGTGGCCGAACCGTCCATTACATCGCCTTTAATGCGAGACGACGTGCTAATGTCAGTCCAGCCAGCGAGCACTCAAGACCGCGATCAGACATGTGGCTTCCCCCGAATCAGCATTAATTTCATCTTCAGCATGATTTGACTATGGTCAAAATTCGCCCATGGCTAAAGTTCGCTTGCGGTTCGAGTTCGCCTGTAGTTAAATTCACCAGTGGTTTAAACTCGCCTGTATCCAGAATCCGGCTGTAGCTTGAACTCGCCTGTAAGTAAAGGCCCACCTGTAACGGCCTCACAGAGAAAGATAAAAGACAACAACGACTAGGAGAGATACATGCACAAACACGTTGGGAAACCAGAAGAGCATAGCATTCATCCAGTTTTAAGATAGTGCATTTGAACAAAGTTATGATTTCACAATCAAACAAGTCATGACACAGTGTCAAAAGCAAAACAAGCAAAATGTCTTAACACGATTTTAGACCTGAGATCCTAGTCCAACAAACTAAAGGATGTAAGCTCTGTTTTAACCGCGGCTACCCTTCTCGCATGGTCCTCTCGGGCCTTGTCTTCAGACTCTTTCCGAGCCCGATCTTCGAAGCTTGACTTGGTGGCAGCATCCTCCTGGTGTAATGTTTGGAGGCTTCGAGTTTCCTCCTCAGCAGTCTTACTGACCTTTACACTCTCAGATTGAAGTTCCCTCAGGGTCGTCTTCGCCTTCTCCAGCTTGACCCTCAGACGGGAGACAGTGGAAGTAAAGTCGCCTATCCTCTCTTCCAGTGAGCGCTGCTGACCCACCCAGAAGGTGATTTAGGATTCCAGATCTGCTATCTCCCTAGAGAGGACCTCCTGCTCCCAGGCCTCCTGGCACCTAATATGAGACAGGAAGGACTCCACATCAGCTTTCGGACCCTCTCACAGCAAGGTCTCTAGACTCGTCAGGCGTGACTCCAGAAAAAGGAGCCTCTGCACACAACGTGTAGCAAGCTGACATTCGCCTAGCCACCTGAGATCGGCCACACGATCCAGGAGGGACTGTTTGAAGCCATCATAGGTTACCATGCTAAGACTGACAAGGGAAATTACCTGCTTCACAGCATTCTCCAATTCCTTAACGCGAGCCTGTATGGACAAGGAATCTGAGGAGATAGACTATTGAGTAGGAGCGAGCGCTGTGATAGGTGGGATCTCAAGACAAGGTTCGGCTCTAGACGGTGGAACAGGGTTTGAGGTGGAGGAAGTCCCGATTCCCTCATATTCTTCGTTAGAAATTAAAATGGGCTCGGCCATGCACTCTTCGGTGGTCGGTGCTTTGTCCTGGACTACACAACACGACAAAGATACAACAAAGAGTTAGGAATGAGGGGCATCGCCTCGACTTACTACCCCCTAACCAAACTACGCAAAGACTTGGACATAAAGGCACCGTCACTGGCAGCGGCTTCGGCGGCGCCCGAGGAGGGACCCCTTCTTTCTTTCTTCAAAGTGACTCTCTTCACCTTCGGCACCATTCCGTGTGCAATGAGAGGAAGCTTAGATTTTCTCCGGAGAAGAGGACAAGAAAACTACGACCTCCCTTGACAAGGAGGAGGGGCATTAAATACTTTAGGCCTAGACAGTTGTCCACCGTTTGATTGGACCGTTCAGAGCCAAACAGTCAAGAGAAAGACCGAACAACTCAGGATCTCGCATGAGTGGCTAAGATCTGGCAGTTTCTAGACACGATCTTTAACCAACGGCCCAAATCGGGCGTGGAGAATGAAGAGGCCCACTACGCCGTCTTTAATATGAAGCAACGTGTCGACGTCATCTTAACTAACGAGCATATTGACGCTTAAATTAACACGTGGCCCACTAAGAGCGGAGCCCGCCCACGGGTCGAATTCTTCATTTAAACTCGTAACGATCAAGCTCGTCTGACGTTTGAGCCGTTTGGGCTCGTACACCACTCTGAAACTCGAGTCAGTCCCGATTTTGCCTGTAGCTGGAACCCGCCAGTAGCTGGAATCCGCCTACAGCTAGAACTTGCCAGTAGCTAGAATCCGCCCGCAATGAGAATCCCCTTGCGGCCAAACTCTGACTGGTACGGGTTCGTATTGAACAACGACAAAAAAAAAGAGGTGGGGCGCACACAAGAGAAATAATGACTAGGAACAAAAGGATAATTCCATTCATTAAAAGAAATTCTAATACAACGATGGAATCAAAAGCAAATTACAAAGCTCTCAACCGCGACTCCACCTCACGAATCTCCCAGTGTGGCGAAGCTCGAGCCTCCTTAGGATCTCTCGGTGAAGATCCTCCTCGGTGTGTGAAACCAAGTCTTGGACAGTGTGCTTAGCCTCCTTGAAGTCTCGGTCTTTCTCCTCAATAGAACCAGCGACCAGTTGCCGTCAAGACTCGATTTCCTCCAACTCCCTTACCAGCTGTTCACGAGCCTTCTCCTGAGTAGCTAGTGAGGCCTGCGCATTACCAATGACTTGCTTGGTCTTCACTATCTCCGAAGACAATCGAGAGAGGTGGGAGTCAGCCTTTTGTTGCTCGTGGTTCACTCGTTCGTTCTCGGCCTTAACACGCTCCAACTCTTCCAACAACCTTGCCTATAATGACATGGTCTCGTTCAGTCTGCGGTCGCGCTCCTCCAATGCTTCTTGAACCTCACCGGACGCAAGATGAATGATCTCGGAACTCATCGCGCAAAGGGTAAGCAGCTGTCGGATAGCCCGCTCTACCTCTTCCAAATGCTAGAAGTACGGGTTAGCCGTGGTGGCACCAAGCCTCTTAGAAATCCATGTCATAATCAAGGTCCTCCTTGAACTCCTCAAAGGGGCAGCTCTCTTCCAATGCGAGTTTGATGCAGTCAGCTAGAGTGTCTTGGAAGTTAGCTAGGGTTCGAGCCACCTTCCTTTTGCGTGAACGCTCCAAGGGAGAGAGGGTAGCCTCATCTGTCGCGAACGTCATGGTTGAAGTCACGATTGAGGTACTGGTAGTCATGACGGTGGAAGTGGTGACAGGCGCTGCCAAGGCCGATGTGCCTACCGACGCCACTGGGATATCGGCCGCAACGCCGACAGTCACCGAGGATGAGGAAGTGGTCACCAGTCGAGCGGGTGTCTCCCCTTGGATTAGAGACTCTTGCGCCGGTGGTCCACCCCCGACCAACGCTTCTTCAGGAATAGGGATTTCCCCTTGTTGGCCGGACACCTCTTCATGAGCCGACGCCTCCTCCTCGCTCGATATCGCCTCATGAATCAAGACGTCATCGACCGCCTCTGAATAACCCATCTCCCCAGTCGAATGTCCCGCCTAAGAGGGGGGATCCTCTTTACCAGCAACTTCATGGGATGGGTCAACTGTGAATACAAGAAGAGGGTTAGTAAATGCCCCTCGAGAAGAGCCCCGTTGATAATTTAGTATTCGTGGGTCAACAGCGCCGGATCCTACTCTTACCTGAGCCACCAAGCTCCTCTTCGTCTCCGGTTCCCTCCTCTTCATCGGAAGGAATGGAAATCACTCTCTCAACTGTACCTACATAAAGTCAACACAAACGTTAGGGGGTGTAGATTCAACCTTACACCCGAGGGTACGGCATTAAAGATTTCCTCCTGGTACGGTCGTAGGGGTCGTTGATGCCCCCACCTGTGGCCTCACACCTGACTGTGGAGGAGCATCCTCCGAAGTTACTGGGACTATCCCCGGTGCGGCAGAGGGAACGGGCGAAACAGCCCTAGTCCCAGAAGCAGTCACTCCAGGAATGATCACCTGAGCAGCATCATCCTGACCTTCTGCCGCTCTGGCAGCCTCAACCGTCTCTTCACGACGGACCTTCTTGGCCGCCTCCACTCGGGAGCTTTCAGCCGCTGTCTCTCGCTATCGTTTAAAGAGAAGCGAGCTACTCGGAGATAGGAGGGGCATCCCCATCCGTCTAGCTATCGTGCTCCGGGCCTGTTCCAAACGTTCACCTGCCCGCACTAGCTCATCAAACTCTCTCTGCCCACCGGTGGGATCCAACGAAAGACTAGGGGACAGAGCTTGAACCTCAAGTGCCCCGGATTCGTCTAAGCCTACATCTAAGCCCTCGGTGTCTTCACTAGCAGTTTGGTGGCCCTTTCGCCTCGAGGGACGAGGAGCTCCCATTGGGCGACGCCTATGTTCCATCAAACAGAAACTCTGGAATCGGAAGCCCTCAGGATTAGCACTAGCGCCCCGATACCACCGGCAGTATAGGAGCGTATGGTGCAGATCATGATCCTTTGCAGGTAGCTTGAAATGAGCGTGGGTGCCGCTAGCGTAAGTCTAGAACCATCCCCGAGCACCATCCACTAACCCTCCTTCGAAATATAAGTAGGGGTTGATGTTTCCCACGTATAGTTGGTCGTACCCAAACTAGCGGGCAAACCTGCAAGGGATGTACGGCTTGAGGTAGCACACAGAGCCTGTTCGTAGGATATGATATCCCGGTCGAATATTCACCAACCATCGAAAAGCGCCACAGGAAAGAACGGTGTGATGGTCCACTGTCGATACGTCACTAAGAGACTCGCCATATCCTCCTCCACTGAAGTAGGGGGAAAAAGGGCAAAATTTATAATGGCTGAAGTGGGAGAGCTTCTTCCGTACATCGAGGATGTCTTTACACTTCCAAGAGCATCTCTCCAGGCGCTGGACAAACAGAACGAACCTGTCTCCTTAAATAGTCGCTGGGGCACTCATCAAGTACTCGCAGTGGTAGACAAACCACGCCATCAAAAAAGTGTACGGCAGGCCCACTCTAGGGTTACGGGTCCTAATGACTTTCCCTTCCCCTTCGTCGACAATCGACACACGACAAAATTGGGCCGTCAATGTGCGGAGTCCCCGATGGATACATGTCACCATCGCCGACACTAAGGCGTAGGACTTCCCGTGGGCTAAGCAAACCACAGGATAGACGACCTCCACCGGAAGCGCCTCAAAGGACTGAGTGGGAACCACGCACCTCTTCAACCACAACATGAGGTATCCCGCGAGCAAGTCCTTTCCAGATATAGGGGACTTGGTCTGGTGGTGAAACGAGTGGAAAACCGTTCCGAATTTGAATCCACCCTCGTCATGCTCAAGAGTCATGGTGGTTCCCCCTTCGGCCGTCCTCCTCTCCACTTCGGCCTGGTCACACTCGCCTAGCGGTAGAGTAGGCCTTCCTTTGATATCATTCTCTGGGAATAAGTAATCAGCCTAGTTCTTATGGATGATCCCCGAAGCCCTCTTCTTCTTACCCTTATGATCTACTACCCCTAGGGTATTGAGGAATATATGGTAATGGCAGAGCAATACCCATAGAGTCTCAACCACTAAGGGGGAGCGGTTTGAAAGTTGGTCAATCTCATCTTGACCTGGGATATACTCCTCATAGGGGAAGCTTCCCAAGGGCAACCCTGACACGTCATACATCTCATGAAGGGTTATGCCGAGTTCACCATTGGGGGTGAAGAACGTGCCGTTGTCCAAATAATATAGCTCCAGGAGGCTGTGGAACTGAGGAGCATTGATTTTTAGACCATGTCGAGTGGCCCGAATAGCTACGTACAACTCTGAATCCATGAGATCAGAGTTCTCGGCCAAAATGTAGTCAGTAATCTTGGACCACCATGTGTTGCTACCAGGCGCAGAGTAGATCCACCCTGGGGCTCTGAAGTCCTTTGGAGGAAATCTCCCACCAGCTTGGAAGAAACAATGACGGAAAGACTCCGCGACCGCATTCGTCTCCCCGGCGGGCAACTCGTTGAACGGCAGGCCAGGATGTAGATCGGTCACACATTTGCAGGAACTATCCACCCCGTACCCAGCCGTGGAGCCCGTGAAGATACCGCAAGTCACCCCGTCTTGATTTGGATTCAAATCCCAGTTCATCATTATTGGGACTGTAAGGGACCGCAACACAACAATTGAGAACCCTCTGGGCATGCTGGGAAGGTAGTAGTGGACCCCGTCCACTACGCGGAGCCACCTGCTCTCCCTGAGCAATAGAGCTGAAGGATCAGTCACGGCATCACCGAACAAAAACTAAGGCTTTTTGAGCTCTGTCCTAGCCTCGTCTATCAGCACCGCGTCAGTAGTCAACTCACACAATGTCAAATGGTGCCCGTCGGTGACTCTTTTGATCAGTCCATCCGGCTTGTCGGCAGCAAACACGGGTACCGGATCCAGGAAAGGGAATCAGAGAGATGACGTATAGCCTATACCTCCGGCAAGTCCGATAGCCACGGCCTTCGGAAGGGCCTCGTCAGAAAAGGTCGCTGCAAGGCAGAACCGAAAAATAGAAAGGAGTCTGCCCTAAGGAAGCGGATCCGCCTATTAAGCCAAAACAGGCAAAGTCGCCAGAACAAATGTAAATTCGCCTACATAGATCGAATTTGTCTTTACCAGACAAAAGTCGAACTCGCCTGTCAAAAATGAGTTCGCCTTTCGCCCGATAAAGGCCGATTTCACCTGTAAGCGCAGAAGCCACCCTCTACAAATGAATGCAAAATCCGCCTGAAAAAGGCCGATTTTATCCAAATCGGGGAAACTGCCAAAAAAATTGCAGAATCCACTAGGGAAGACAAGCGATACTCATCCTCCCAACCTGACGTCGGCAATCAACGCAAGGTCGTCAGACGAACCTTTCGACTTACCCAAGTGTGTCTCAGGCACGCTGGCGATCATACCGACGACGAGGCGATCAGAATAGCATCGAGGACCTCCTCCATTTGGAACGTATTTCTTAGATTTCGGCGCCATGTCTAAGAGTCGGGGACGAAGCGGGAATTCTTTCTCTATAGAAAATTTTCACGAAACAAAATTCCTGAGCATAGTAGCTCTCAAAGGAGGGGAACAAAACCTATTTAAAGGTGGAGATGCTTGTGTGGCCACGATCGCTCTCAAGAGGCGAAACACTGGCGGTTAAGAGACGTGGTCACGATCAAAATCGACGGCCCAGATTACTCTCCATAGTTCAATCTCTTTTGCGGTTACAAATGAACCGTCGAAACAGAAAACGGGCCGGTCAAAACCCGGGACCCGAACCGAAATCTACAACTAAATCTAACGGTTGGATTCGAAAACCACAGTCATGATTCGTCATTAAGCGAGGTGCACGAAGCTGACGTCACAGTGTCGAATCACAATTAATGCGACCTGACGAACCCACGCCGCCTTAGCTGGAAAGTACAAAGCCTCTTCGGCGAACACGTGGTTCACCTCCTGCCAAATCTAATTCTGCCCAAAGGAAGGGTTTCGCCTACAAAAACCTGGCTAGACCCCACAAATTCAAATTTCGCCAACGATAATGAATTTTGCCTGAACGATTCGTTCGCCTTTGTAGGCGTATAAAACTGTTTATAGGTCCTTTAACACAGCTCGGCACAAACTGACGAACCATCAGGTGACGTATCTAAACACGAGCGTCAGCCCACAACACCGAAGCCAAGTGACACGCAATGAAGCGGATTAACGAGGCGACGAGGTTAACGAATCGCACACAAGCAACGGAATAGATCCACTCGCGCGCAGAATCAAGCTAACGGTTCGGTGAGTCAACGAGTCATCCAACTGTAGAACGGATTCGAACACCGAAGCGGGTTTACTGCCATATCAGGATCCAGACTGCCATATCAGAGTCCAGATCAGTGACGAAACTCAGACGAAGCGCAAAACCGGACAACGGACACAACACCTGGAGGACTCGGCCAAAACCGAGCCACCTCTAGGTGGCTCGGTGGCCGAGCCACCTCTAGGTGGTCAGCCAGATCTGTGCCCGGGCACAGTTCTGAGTGCCTATAAATAGAGGGGCATGGCTCATTTGTGAGGGGTTGGAACTTTTGACGGCGAAGCTCTGCTGGATTGGAGGCTCAAAACTTAAAAAATATTGAAGCTTTGGAACTTTGAAGACTTACTCTTTCAGATCCGGTGCTCGGCGATCATCCACGTCAGAAAAGGCAGGAGTTCGAGAGGGATCGGATCTGAGATCCATACGGTATTACTCCATATCAAAGCTTGGCCTTTGATCCCGAGAGGGTGATTATTTCCTTGGTGAATTAATCCCCCCCGGCTATTATTTCCTTCGTGAAATAATACACGTTATACCGTTTAGATCTAACCGGATCTAGATCACGCGGTGGTCCACGGATAAACCCCGGCGCAGGCAAAGAAACCACCAAAGCGAGTGACCGCAAAACCGGAGCTCGCGATTTGTTGGACAAATAAGGAAAGAGTTGTAATTTTCTTTTTCTTTTGATCTTGTTGTAACCGGATCTTATAAAAAGACCGAATTTTTGTAATCGATAAACTATTACAAGAGCGTGCAATGGAATCAATGAAAGCTACAATTTTCCCCACGAACAATCTGGCGACCACAGTGGGAGCCAACGATCCCGCTGCCGAGATCGTCGCGTCGCAGCCGTGGATTTCAATCCCGGTCGAGGAGGAGGTCAAGTATGAATTCGACCAGGCCAAGTTTGAGGAGTATCTTTCATCCTCGTCCAGATCCACCTCCCCTCGCAAGTCCAAGAAGTTCTCCTCCAGGAGAAAAGTTCGTTGGTACGAAGAAGTTGAAGCTAAGGCGATGGAGTCCACCGACGGAGTCCGCTATCATGCGAATCTGAAGAACAGGAGAGGCAAACAGCCTCAACCACCGATGAATGGCGACTCCTCCAAGCCGCCAACGAACGAATGGGTCTGTGTCAAACGGAACCGTTCGACACTTGAAGAGCGCATTCGCAAGCGCCACGCACTATCAGCGCAAGCACAGGCTCAAATCCAAGAAGCCCGTAGAAGGCTACAGAAGGAAGTGGCCAAGAAACCGCCACCAACCCGTCAAGTTTGGAGGCCGAAGTCTGAAGCGGTGATTCAGACTAAGGCACAATCAGTGCAGCCCTCGAAACCGGTTCAACCTCCGACGAGCCAACCAAAGTCGTCGGTAATTCCAATAGCTTCTCCGGGAGATCATGCAGAATCATCCCGAAGGAAGAAGCCAGTTTTGGAGCGCCTCGGTCCACTTCCTGATGGACGATGCAAAGCTCCTATTCAAGAACGTTTGGGCCCGATGAAGAAGCCCTGAACGACTCAACACGATGGGGGTCGCCATCACCTCCAACATAACAAAGAAATCAGGGCAGCTACGCGCACCAATTTGCATATTGAAGTCCAGGAGCCTGCTGAGAACTCACGCCCAAAAAGGCATGTTTTGAGGCGCGTAACTTTTGAAAGCGCAAAGAAGGCAGTTCACCCTCAGAAGGAAACATTATCATCTGATGACGATAATGTTATATCTGAGAAGTCGTACCAACACACGATAGGTCAAGCAGACGAATTGTACTATCGTGTTAGGGATACGAGTTGAACCAGGAAGAGAAGTCCCCGAGAAGAGGAAACTCAATGCCCCTGTTCCAAACTCATTCGGGCAGTATTGTCTGAGTGCAACTGCATCAAGGCGGTCCCCAAAAGAGTTTCAGTTTTCGAAAGACTCAGTATAGAAGCGTCAAAACCAAGGCCTAGGCGTTTCCGACGAAGAAGAACGGTAGTCGAAGATGGAGAATTTTCGAGGGTCACCACCAATATGACCAGCAAGGGGACATCGGCACGGGATAATCTCTAGTCGATTCTGAAAGCATCCCGGCCTAGAACCCGTTTGCAGTCCGGAACCATCAAGCGAGCAACCTATGATTCTGAAAGCATCCCGGCCTAGAACCCGTTTGCAGTCCGGAACCATCAAGCGAGCAACCTATGGTAGGATTCGGATAAGACTCCCTTCAGAAGATGAAGAATCTGATGCCGGCTCCGCGGTTGTATCAGATAATACGGTATCCAGCGAGGGACAACCCCGTGAGGCACATATGATAAGTGCAGAACAAGTGGCCAAGATGCTTGAAGATGCCATGGCAAGCAACAGGAGACCTTCAGGTTCGAAATGCAGATGGCCATGTAGAACATGAGAGAAATGCATGACCAACAAATCCAAGTATTGACGAACCAGCAAGGCAAGCCAAGTCGTCGTAACCCAGTTAATCTGGAAGACCAGGACACGAATGCGAACGAGACTCATAATACCAATAATCCTCCCGTCAATGCAGGGGGTGGTAACGAGAATGCTAGTGAAAACACAGGTGAAAACTTGAAGATCAAGAACCTCAAGAGCAAAATCAATACATTGATTTCCGCTCAAGAGATGAAGAAAACAGGCATTCCTTGCCCATACCCAAGAGAATGGGAATCGATCCCATATTCGGCAAGCATTTGATTTACTTCAAATCGCACTTGGGGGTTATCTCTGGTAATGAGCCTCTGATGGTACGGTCCTTCGTTGGCACTCTTCGTGGAGCCGCCTTCAATTGGTATCGTCGCCTCAAGCCAGGAAGCGTGAACAGCTGGGATGATATGGAGACTAAGTTCCTCACCAACTTCTTCGACGACGACATGGAGATATCCATCGGGTCGTTGCTTGATGAGAAACAGAAAGACGTGGAATTGGTTGACACCTTCGTCAAGAGGTTCCGGAACAAGGCGATGAACTGTCGGGACCCGATCACCGAGGAATTCATCCTCCAGACTTGCCACAACAACCTCGCACTGGACGTGTTGGAAGCAATGGGGACAGCACTGTCCAAAACCTGGAAAGATCTGAAGGTCCGAGGAGGGCAAGCCGAGCGGTTCCTCAGAAGGAAGAAGGCGGAAAGAGGCCAACAGGCGAATAATGCTCCGCAACAGAATTTCGTCCCACGAGGGAAAGGTAAGGCACATGCTAATACAGTTGATGCTAATCAAACTTTCCAATTGTAACCTCAGCAACAGCCGCAGCAACAAGCGCCACAACAGTCTCGGGGACAATGGCAACAATGGCCTGAGAAGCAGAAATCTTCGGAGCCAAGATTTCCTAAGGTGTATTCCTTCAAAGATGACGAAGTTCCCGGCATTCGGAGCCAAGATTTCCTAAGGTGTATTCCTTCAAAGATGACGAAGTTCCCGGCATCTTTAAGTACCTACTAGAGAATAACAAAATCCAGCTACCAGCGATCGTGGATCAAGAAGGGGCTAGCAAAGTGACGGATCCGAAGTATTGCGCGTACCATAGAGCGGTCCATCACCCTACCAAGTCGTGCTACCACCTGAAGGACAAGATCCAGGCGCTAATTGATGTTGGCGTCATAACCCCAAAGCCGTCCAAGAATGTCGGAGCGAACGCAGTGTCAATCAGCTTTGGATCGGTGCCCACAACATGGTTCAAACCAGAGCGTATCACCAAAGTAGGAATGAAGACAGTGAACGATGACCCACATGGACAGCGCCAAAAAGGACTTGTGCCACACACAGCCCCAAACGGTGAAATCCTCTGGGTTCATCTTGATCTCATTGAAGACGAATAGTGGGCGACTTCCTCGAGAAGAAAGGGCAAAGGCAAATCCTGCAATGCTACATCCGCAATCTTCGAGGAGGATGGCGATGAAGCTCCTACTTTCCCGCTCTCCGAAGAAGAATAAGAAGTCTTCGCCACTAGAAGCGGAAATGAGTATCACTACAATTATCCACTACCTAGTGAGCAGGGGGTGAATAAACGGGGACCAAGAAAAACTCTCATGGAGATGGGGGTAATTACAAGTCCTACACCGGGCGAAGAGGCTCGACGACAGCCGGTGAATAAACCGAAAGAGAAGAATCCCCAGGAGGTTCAGAATCCGAAGCAGTCTCGTTTTAGTCGCCCGATTGGAAGAGACAAACCAGAAAGCTCGAAGACTCCGCAAGTCTTCGATATAATGGGTCAACTAGCCAACATTCCAGCACGGATAACGCTGTATGAGTTGTTACGGTTGTCCAAAGAAACCAGGGAGACCTTGCAAGAAGCTTTGGCCAACTCAGAGGTGTTTTTGACTCAAATCAAGCCGGTGCCTGAAGAGCCGGAACCGCTGAGTCAACATTGCAATATGGCAACTAAGAACCTTCCCTGCATTACTTTCACCAAAGAGGATATGAAGACGAAGAATTCGAACCACGATCGACCGCTATACTTCGTCGGGTACATTAGCTCCAGCAAAGTCAACCGAATCCAAGTGGATCCGGGTTCTACTGTGAGTATTATGCTGCTTCGCTTGATGCATTTTCTCGGCATCCCGGTAAGCAAGTTGGCGTCCACAGGCACTGTTATCTATGGATTCAACACTAGCGAGTCAAGACCGTTGGGTAAGATCCGGATAAAGTGTCAAATGGGTGATTTGAAGACGGAAGTCACATGTTATGTGATTGATGCCGAGACTTTGTATAACTTACTATTGGGTCGACCTTGGATCCATAGTAACGTTATAATCCCCTCAACTCTCCATCAGTGTTTGAAATATGTCGACACTGATAATAGAGTTAGGACGGTGATCGCGGATAAGCAACCATTCAAAGGGTATGAGAATTATTTCACTGATTCTCTCCTTTATGGTAACGAATCTGATACTGAATCATCGGCCCACGGCACGGACAGCGGAGAAGAAGCTGATACCGAAGCCGGATTTGATTTCAATGGAGGTTATGTTTTAAACGATATTGTACCCTTTGTAATCAACCTTGACGATGAACAAACGTCAGAGGGCAGTTGTAACTGGCAACTTGCCAATAATGAAATAAATAATGGTTTAGAGTACTCCATGTCTCTTGATGATGTGATAAAAGAATTGTATGATAATCCTGATTTGTATATGCCACTTCGATCGTCCTATATAATAAAGGAACGCCTCCAATATTCTTTCGGAACAACCATGGTCGTCCCGAACAAAATAAGAGGCTCAAAAGAAGTGATTTACGGTAAAGGAAAAAGCTCCCCATTACCAGACCATTTCTTAAGCGAAGATGAGGATGATGACAAACCTGGTCGGCATCTATTTAAGTATAGTCCGGAAGCGCGCAAGCTTATGGAAAAGCAGGGGTATGATTTCACACTCGGAGAAGGTCTATACTTCGATCGAGGTCCTCGTACTCCCGCCAAAGTGGCATATGTACCAAAAGGAAAACCTGATGATTATTATAAATACAGACGAGGGTTAGGGTATGAATCTTCTTCAGAAGACGAATGCTGCTGGTTAATTAATGACCAATCATCTAAGCAATACAAAGATGGAAATTCGTCAGATGCCTCGGAATGGGATTCCGATACAAGTCTAGGGGATGTTTTCAAAGCCCTAATGGCGAACATGGCTACAGCTGATCTGTCCACGATGGAAGACGACGATCAAATGCCAACATGGGAAGACTCGTGGGTTCAACACCTGAACATGCAGTATGGTGATAGGTTCAAATAGAGGAAACCCCCCACTGAAGATAAAATAGTCCAAGTTAACATGGATGATGAGGCCAACCCAAAGCCTATATTCATCAGCGATAGTCTTCCCCCAAATGAGAAGGAAGAATTAATTGCTCTCATCAGGGAATATATTGATGTCTTCGCGTGGAACTATGATGATATGCCCGGGCTCGATCCCAATGTGGCAATGCACCACCTCGATATCAAGTCGGATGCCAAACCTGTCAAACAACAGCAAAGACGGGATGCCAAACCTGTCAAACAACAGCAAAGACGGTTTCGTCCGCAGATTATGGAAGCCATTGAGGTAGAGTTTAAGAAGTTGATCGAATCAGGATTTATCCGAGAAGAGCAACATCCAAACTGGCTAGCCAATATTGTTCCTGTCATGAAGAAGAACGGTAAAATCAGGATCTGTATCGACTTCAGAGACCTGAACACGGTATGTCCAAAAGATAACTTTCCTCTCCCAATCACAGATGTCATTATCGACAATACATGTGGATTTGAGAGAATGTCTTTTATGGATGGTTTTTCAGGATATAACCAAATCAAGATGCACCCAGATGACGAGAAGCATACAGCGTTCAGAACGCCCCTCGGTGTCTTTTGCAACACCGTAATGCCTTTCGGACTAAAGAATGTAGGCGCCATGTACCAGCGGGCAATGACTATGATTTTCCAAGAACATCTCAGGAAAACAGTCGAATGCTACGTTGATGATTTGGTTGTAAAAAGCCGCAACAAAGAAGATCACATCAAGGACTTGAAGACGATGTTCGATCTCATGCGGAGCCATCAGTTGAAGATGAACCCTACTAAATCCTTCCTTGGAATGTCCAGCGGAAAATTCCTTGGATTCGTCGTCACCACTAAAGGTATACATATCGATCCTGATAAGGTGAAGGCGATACATGACTTGCAACCCCCTAGAAATCTGAGAGAACTCAGAGGATTGCAAGGGCGTTTACCTTACATCCGGCGGTTCATCTCAAATCTTTCTGGGAAGTACCAACCATTCTCTAAACTAAACAAGAAAGGGGTGTCATTTATTTGGGACGACGCCTGCCAAAAAGCATTTGAAGATATTAAAACATATCTGACGAATCCTCCTGTTCTCGTTGCACCAAAATCAGGTAGACCGTTCTTGATTTATCTCAAGGCGATGAACCACTCGATAAGTGCTTTACTAGCACAAGACGATGATAATGGTCATGAACAGGCAGTCTATTACCTAAGTCGGACCTTGATAGGCGTTGAGTCTCGGTATCCGATGATTGAGAAAGATTGCCTCGCATTGGTATTCGCAATGCAAAAGATGCGGCATTACTTGGTTAGACAGACGATTTACGTCATTTCCAACGTTAATCCAGTACGGGTATTTATGACGCAACCGGCCTCTATGAATTGACGGTTAGCGAAATGGGCCCTTCTCTTGTCCCAGTATGATTTGCACTTCAAGCAACAGAAGTCGATCAAAGGACAAGCGATTTGCGATCTTTTGGCAGCAAACCCGACAATGGATACGGCAGAAGTATATGATGACTTACCGGATGAAACCCACGAGGTTAACACTACGTCGCACCAACAAGTATGGCAATTATATTTCGATGGTGCTTCGAGAGAAGTTAATAGGGCAATAACCCCGGGAGGTTCTACAGTTTTCTCAGGAGTTGGAGTTGTCTTAATTTCCCCGGGGAAGCATGTGATGCCTCGGGCTTATTCATTGACTAGTCCATGTTCCAATAACGTAGCCGAGTACAACGCACTCCTCATTGGACTCAGTTTCACCAAAGAGCTGGGGGTCGAATATCTCGAAGCTTTTGGAGATTCTTAATTGATAGTCAACCAAGTCCGTGGAGAGTATGAAGCCAGGAACCAAGACCTGATCCCGTACCACCAGGAGGCTATCAAAATGGCAGATTCTTTTGAAGAATCCTTTATTAAATACATCCCTCGTCTCCAGAACGCTTATGCGGATGCACTGGCAGCACTAGCGGTATCACTTGCGCAGCCTCCCGAAACTGAACTGTTAGTCACAGTAAGGATGCATCAACTCTGCATACCCATATACAAGATAGATATTGAAGAGGAATATGATGGAAACATAAACGCCAAGGAGGTGAATTCAACTCAAATTCGGTCTGAGTCCCGAGATTGGCGTTTTCCTATCATTGACTACGTCCAATATGGTATTTTGCCAGAGGATGTAAAAGAAAGAGAATCAATCCGCCGAAGAGCACCAAGATTCTTCTATAATACCGAGACCCATACATTATACCGTAGAGGGTAATTTTATACCCTCATTATTTATTCTATACGAATAAATATATCACTAATAATTGTTTTTATCTTTTAATTACAGATTAATGAAGAATAAACCTTAACTTTTCATCTCTCAACAAAAACCCATTGATTAAATGAAGAAATGATTCAAGAAGCCTAAGTGCAATTTTTGACTTCTTGAAGGCCCAAAGTGAAAAGATTACAAAACCTGACTTATGGACTCTTGGTGAAAATGAACCGGACCTGACTTATTTAACATGGGCCTAAAATGAAAAGATTACAAATGGAGATGTAACTGGGCCGGCGGACATCATTGCTAGGCTGGTGATTTAGTTTTATGCATAGGGCCGGATTTGCTTTGTGTGCTGCAAACATCAAGTGGGCTGGACAACATTACGGACTGTGCAGATTTTAAATGAAAACTTCATGAAGATGGACCGGATTTCCTTGATTTGCTGCAGAAATCAAAAGCTCTCAAGTGGGCCGGCTTACTTGGACCTTTGCTTTGGAAATAAAATGAAATATGTACAAGTGGGCCGAACTATTTTGCTGCAGATGGAAAGCTGGGCCGAAAATTTATTGCTACAAATTGGATTTTTAATTTCTTTTGAAAATCAAATAAATCAAAGGTGGAGATTGTTGCTTGGGGCTCAAGACAAATCCAATGGCTCATATTCATTGAAGATTACTATAAATAGGGGTAGAGAGTGAGGGGTTAGAGGAGTGAAAAATTTTGTAAACTCCTTTTGGAGAGGAGGACTACTCTTAATTGAGAAGGCCTTCCAAAAATTGTAACTTTAGTTGTAATTAATAAAAATAATTTTTTCACCACTTTAAATATTTCTTCTCTTTGTTGGATGATGAAGATGGAGATGAAGAATTATTTAGAGGTTTGCATTTTCTTTCCTTTTTCTCTTTTATTTCCTTTTTATTGCTTATTAGTGTAGATTTATTTCTATGCTTGTAGTTTAGATTTTATTTTCTTGTTAAATAGCCAAGAGGCTAGAACCCTCTTGCCTTAGATTTATTTCATGCTTATAGAATAGATTTAATTTCTTGCATTTAATTCTTGCAATTTTATTTTGTAGTTTAGATTTTGCACTTTATTTTGTAGTTAGATTTTAATTTCTTATACTATTCACCTTGAGGCTAGAACCCTCTTGGGTTTAGTTTTTCTTTTTGTTTATTTTTATTTTGTTTGATTCGCCTTTAGGCTAGAACCCTCTAGGGAATCACCCTTTTCTAAGAAGTGGGTTCAATTGTAGATTACCCATATCTATAATTGAATCCACCATCTTTAATTTCTTGCATTTTCTTTTATTCTTGAATTTTATTTTCTTTATTCTTGATTTTTATTTTCCTTTTCCTTCTTGCCTTATTGATCATATTCATTCTTTGTCACATCCACTCTCACTTATATCTCGTGCCGATTTACACACTATCACTTCCACTCTCTCTATCTCTCCACAATCACATTCACTTATCACTCCTACTTGTCACACACACAACATAAGAACCGATTTTATATTTTCTCCTACAAAACACCTTCCTCGTGGGATCGATATCTTAAATACTATAACTTGACACGGTTGTGCACTTGCAACCTTTTTGGTACATGTTTATGCCGCATCAAGTTTTTGGCGCCGTTGCCGGGGAAGGTGCTTAAGTAGGTTTTAATTATTTTGGTTCTTTAACTTGTGTGTTTATTGTGAAAGAACTACTTGGAGATTAAAGATCAAGAATTGGAGATTGAGGAATTGGATATTCGCTTGTGGTAAGTCTTCTTCCTTATATTTTCAATTCCACACCTTTAGTTAGTTTCTCACAATTAGTGACAATTAGGATCTTAAAAAAAAAAATTATTTCCGTAGACCATAATAAAATTCACCCTTCACTTTGACATTTACTAACAAGATAATAAATTCAAACATTGACCATAATTAAAAAAAATATAAAGATTTTCTTTTTACCATCCTTTTTAGTCGCTTTTAATTTCTAGGGTTGCATTTCATATAGTGTAGGAATTCACCAAAGTGATTGTAGCACTTGATTTGGCACACACTTAAATCATTCTTAAGGGCAAAACCCCAATCAAGATAAGGTAAGGGATTTCATCACCCTTTCCTTAGCCCACAAATCACTAATTCCTCACTTCACAAATCCAAGCCTTCTAAAACTCATTAGACGTTGGCCCCTAAGGATTCGAGCTCAATAAGGAACAAGAAATCCTTAAGTGAACGGTTTAAGTTTTCTCAGAATAGTTGGTGTCTAAGGAAAGGTTTAGGGGTTGCGTAAAGCGCTCCGCAAGGAAAGAGGTACTTAATTGATCTTTGATCACCCTCTAGTACTATCCTTACCTGGCTAACTACCTGGGTAAAACTTTGATCTTTTCACTGTAGGAATTTTTGGTTAGGAGCTGGTCTAGTGGAGTTAGGCTAAACCCTAGAGTTAGAGTTGATTGAAAAGTGATTGCCTTGATTTGTTTTAGTTAGGATTTTTCTTTATCTTTTCATAAAAAAAAACTAATTTTCTTTCTTTCTTTAAAAAAAAATATTTGTTTTGGTGTATGCAAATTTGGGTTCGGGATAATTTTTATCGTTTAATCCGTGTTGAACCAATCCAAGAAATGGCAAATCAACCAGTTCTTCAGGATATGTGTTACCCCACCAGAAATGCAATTCCATCTCTTTCCTTCCTTTAAAAAGAAAAAAAAATTAATTTTCTTAAAAAGAAAAAAAAACTAATTTTCTTTCTTTCCTTAAAAAAAAAATTTTGTTTTGGTGTATGCAAATTTGGGTTCGGGATAATTTTTATCGTTTAATCCGTGTTGAACCAATCCAAGAAATGGCAAATCAACCAGTTCTTCAGGATATGTGTTACCCCACCAGAAATGCAATTCCATCTTGCATAAGACTCCCCGAAGTAAATGGAGCAAATTTCGAGCTTAGACCGCATTTCATTAACATGCTTCCCAAATTCCTAGGTAATGAAACAGAAGATGCATATATATTTATCTCGGAATTTGAGGAAGTATGTATTATGATAAAAATGAGAGAATTAACCGAAGATGCGATTAAGCTTAGATTTATTCCATTTTCTCTAAAGGACAAAGCTAAAAAATGGCTGTATAGCTTACCGACAAATTCCATCTCAACTTGGGAGGAATTTGTCACCGTTTTTCTCAAGAAATTTTTCCCTATTCACAAAACGGTAAAGCTTAGGAACAGCATTCAGAATTTCAAAATTGTCCCGACCGATTCAAAGATCTTTTAATCTAATGTCCTCATCATGGTCTAGAAAAATGGCGATTGTGCCAAGTCATATATGAAGGATTGGACTATTCTTCAAAAACATCTTTAGAATCGATGTGTCAGGGAGATTTTATGAGAAAAAACGCCGATGAAACTTGGGAATTCCTAGAGAGTCTATCCGAGAAAACAATGCAGTGGGAAAATTATGATGACAGGGTTTCATCTATTTCACAGTCTAAGTCTAGTGGTTTTTCTCTGGAGTCAAACATTGCGTCTGAAGCAAAGATGGCGACGATTATGCGGAGGTTAGAAGCCTTAGAAGTTAAGGAACGAGCTCCGGCTCAAATCAATCATATTTCTGCCCCGGGATGTCATAACTGTCAGTCTCCTACCCACGTTTCAGAGGAATGTCCTCTTCTAGGAAACAACCACGCTTTAGAACAGATGAACGTTGCATTCCAGCGTCCCAGAAATGATCCATTTTCTCCAACTTACAATCCAGGTTGGAGAATCATCCTAACTTTGCTTGGAACCAAGGAAACTCTCCCGGAAATCAAAACTTCATTCCCGCGCCAAACCCACAATTCCCGAGGGGAAACGCTGTCCCGTTCAATGCACCGAACAATTTTTCTAACCCACCTTTTCCAAACCAGCATCCTAATCCTCACCAGCCCACAAATCAATCAAATTCCGATCATGACAAACGTTTAAGTGTCTTAGAAAAGTGTTTAGAAGCTATGATTAAAGCTTCTACACAAACTACCAACATGTTGACCCAATCATCCACCACTCTAAATTCATTCATGCAAACCACCGGCCAAGTGCTCAACTCGAACACACAAGCCATAGCCCGGTTAGAAACCCAACTTGGGCAACTAGCCGCTGCCGTAAGTGAGAGAGAAAAAGGAAAATTCCCAAGTCAACCTGTTGCAAACCCTAAAGACACCGGATCCAGTTCCAACAACCCAGCTCAACTGAATGCAATTCACACTCTGAGATCAGGAAAACAAATGGACTATCAGGTTAGAATGCCACCGGATCAAACCCCTTCTCCTATTCAAAACACTCCTTCCGATGAATCAATTCCTTCTGATGACCAAAATGCTGAACTTGAGATTGAGCCTTGTCTAGATAGGTATAGGCCCGTTACACCCTTTCCAGATAGACTCAAACCTAGGAAAAACTCCCCGCAGGTTGAGAAAATCCTAGAAACGTTTAAACAGGTCAAGATCAACATCCCTCTTCTAGATGCAATCGAACAAATCCCTTCTTATGCAAAGTTCTTGAAGGACTTATGCACTAAGAAAAGAACCACCAATGTCCCCAAGAAAGTCTTCTTAGCTGCCAACCTCAGTGAAATTTTTTCAAAACCCATGCCGTTGAAATATAAGGACCCTGGTTGTCCCACAATTCCATGCGTCATAGGTAACACTCACATTGATAAGGCACTTCTAGACTTGGGAGCCACTGTCAACCTCCTTCCTTATTCAATCTATCAACAGCTAGGTGTAGGAGAACTTAAACCGACAAGATGCACTCTACAGTTAGCTGATAGATCTGTAAAAATTCCCAAAGGAGAGGTAGAGGATGTTCTGATCAAAGTTGGAGAGTTCATTTTCCCTGTTGATTTTATTGTCTTGGAAACGCAGCCCGTTTCCAATCTCAAAAGTCAAATCCCCGTCATTCTAGGAAGACCGTTCTTAGCCACCTCAAATGCTTTGATAAACTGTAGAACCGGTCAGATGAAACTATCTTTTGGGAATATGACTGTTGACCTCAATATCTTCAACTTAGGGAGACAGCCTAGTGATCCATCTGATGAACCCATGGAAGTGAATTTCATTCAAGGAATATCCAGTGAACAACAAGAGGGAGAGTGTGAGTCTGATTCAAATGCATCTGATTTAATGATTGAGGAGCTTTCTGATGACGAACTAGAGATAGAACCGCTGATCAATCATGCTTTTGCTGTTGGCTGGCAACGAGAACCTTTAGAGATAGAACCCCGAGTCCAGCTTCGCCCATCTGTGGAGGAACCCCCTAAGTTAGAGCTCAAACCTCTACCCAAAAATCTAGAGTATGCCTACTTAGGGGAGAACGAGTTTTTACCAGTTATCATTTCTTCTGAGTTGACTACCAGTCAAAAGGAAGCTCTCTTAGTTGTCTTAAGAGAGAATAGGGAAGCCATTGGATGGACCATGGCTGATATCAAAGGGATTAGTCCAACCATTGTTCAACACCGAATCCATTTGATAGATGATGCCAAACCTACTAGAGATGCTCAACGTAGGTTAAACCCAGTGATGAAAGAAGCCGTTAGGAAAGACATTCTGAAATGTCTCGATCATGGGATCATTTATCCCATTTCTGATAGTTCATGGGTGAGTCCAGTCCAAGTTGTTCCAAAGAAATCTGGGATCACCGTGATCCAAAATGAGGCTAATGAGCTGATTCCCACTCGAATCCAAACCGGATGGCGAGTTTGCATTGACTACCGAAAACTCAACTTAGCCACTCGGAAAGATCACTTCCCTCTTCCTTTCATTGACCAAATGTTAGAGCGTTTAGCAGGACACGAGTTCTACTGTTTCCTGGATGGATATTCAGGCTACAATCAAATGTTCTACTGTTTCCTGGATGGATATTCAGGTTACAATCAAATCCCTATCGCTCCAGAAGATCAGGAGAAAACCACCTTCACTTGCCCGTATGGAACATTCGCATATCGACGCATGCCTTTTGGCCTGTGCAATGCACCGGCCACATTCCAATGTTGCATGATCAGTATTTTTTCCGACATGGTAGAGCGATTTCTCAAAATTTTCATGGATGACTTTTCCATTTTTGGTGACACATTTTCTCAATGTTTGCATCATCTTAAACTGGTCCTAGAACGGTGTAGGGAGAAAAATCTGACTCTCAATTGGGAGAAATGTCATTTCATGGTCAAACAAGGCATTGTCTTAGGACATGTAGTTTCCAATAGGGGAATCGAAGTGGACAAAGCTAAGGTAGATCTCATTTCCAATCTCCCTCCTCCCAAAACTGTCAAAGATGTCAGATCGTTTCTTGGTCATGCTGGTTTTTACCGACGTTTCATCAAGGATTTCAGCAAAATTGCTAGACCCTTGACCAATCTCTTAGCCAAGGATACATCATTTGTCTTCTCTCCCGACTGCCTCAAAGCTTTTGAATATCTGAAAAAGGAGCTAACCACAGCTCCTATCATTCATGCACCGGACTGGACCTTACCCTTCGAACTGATGTGTGATGCATCTGATTCTGCGATTGGTGCTGTTTTAGGACAACGGTTTGATGGAAAACCGCATGTGATCTACTACGCCAGTAGGACTCTGAATGATGCCCAGCAAAACTACTCTGTCACAGAGAAAGAGTTTTTAGCTGTAGTCTTTGCCTTAGAAAAATTCAGGTCCTACCTCATCGGTTCCTTAACCAAAGTTTTCACTGATCATGCCGCACTAAAGTATCTTTTGACCAAAAAGGATGCTAAAGCACGGCTCATTAGATGGATTCTCCTTCTTCAAGAGTTTGACATTCAAATTCTTGACAGAAGGGGAACAGAGAACCCCGTAGCAGATCACCTCTCTCGACTCCCAAATGCACCAACATCAACCGTTCCAATCAATGAACATTTTCCAGATGAACAACTCCTAGAAATCCAGTCTGTTCCCTGGTTCGCCGACATTGTGAACTACATAGTCATGAACCAGATCCCTTCTCATTGGTCTAAACAGGATAGATCTCGTTTTCTCTCCCAAGTAAAATACTTTTACTGGGATGATCCATATCTGTTCAAATACTGTCCTGATCAGATCTTTAGGAGGTGTGTTCCCACGGAAGAAACTAGGAGTGTTCTATCCTTTTGTCATGAGCAAGCCTGTGGGGGGTCACTTTGGCCCGAGAAAAACAGCTGAAAAAGTTCTCCAGTCTGGGCTATATTGGCCCACTCTCTTCAAGGATTCATTCGAGTTTTGCAAAACCTGTAACCGCTGTCAGCTTTTAGGGAAGGTCACTAGAAGAAATATGATGCCCCTACAACCCATCTTATCCGTTGAACTTTTTGATCTGTGGGGTATCGATTTCATGGGACCATTTCCAAATTCCTTTGGAAATGTCTACATTCTAGTAGCCGTTGAATACATGTCAAAATGGGTTGAGGCGGTAGCTTGCAAAACTAATGACAACAAGGTCGTTGTCAAGTTTTTGAAAGAGAACATTTTTGCCCGGTTTGGAGTACCTCGAGCGATCATTAGTGATAACGGTACACATTTCTGTAACCGTTCTTTCGAGGCTTTGATGAGGAAATATTTAATCACACATAAATTGTCAACTCCTTATCACCCCCAAACCAGTGGACAAGTAGAGGTCACAAACAGGCAGATCAAACAAATCTTAGAAAAAACAGTTAATCATAACAGAAAAGATTGGTCTGTAAAATTGTGTGATGCTCTGTGGGCGTATAGAACAGCTTTTAAGGCCAATTTGGGGATGTCACCATACAGATTAGTGTTTGGGAAAGCTTGCCACCTACCAGTAGAATTGAGCAATGTGGGCGATAAAACAGTTGAATTTTGATTCAGACTCGGCAGGTAAAAACAGATTGCTCCAAATAAATGAGTTGGAAGAAATTCGGAATGATGCATACATAAACTCAAAAATTTACAAAGAGAAAACAAAAATTTTTCATGACAAATCAATTTTGCGAAAAAATTTCTCTCCAGGACAGAAAGTTTTATTGTACAATTCGAAATTGCATCTTTTTCCGGGAAAATTAAGATCAAGATGGACTGGTCCATTTTTTGTTAAACAAGTTTTTCCACATAGAGTTGTCGAGATAGAAAATCCTAAAAATGGTAATATTTTTAAAATAAATGGTCAACGTCTGAAACCATTTTTAGAATTTTCTACGCTCGGAAAGGAAGAGGTGTTGGTTCTTCATGAACCTCATTATCTGTAAAAAAACTAATTTTTCTTTTGTTTCTTAGTTAATAATTTTTTTTTAGCAAATAAAAAAAAGTTTTTTTTATAAAAAAAACATAACAAAAATTTGAATAAGTAACATAGGTAAAAAAAATAATAATAAAAAAATATAAAAAAAACTATAAAAAAATAATTACTTACAATTCTCTTCTTATTTGATTTCTTCATCCTCATACTAACAGTAATTACAGATCCTTATCATCATTGTCAACCGAACAACTGTAAGTTCTTCAATTTTATCTGCTTTACTTTGTGCTTCAGCGAATTTGCATTGAGGACAATGCAAAATTTAGGTGTGGGGGTGAGAAATACATATTTTCCTCTTTAAAAAAAAATTATAAAAAATTTGTCATTTGCCAAATTAATAGAGTTAAGTAATAATTGATCAAATTGATAGATTTTTAATTTTTCTAATTCTTAGTTAGTGACATATTCAAGTTCACCTTTTATGATAACTCCAAATAAAATTCTTAAGAAATGATTTTTCAACTAGTATACTTTACTTAAGTCTTACCTTAGATTTTTAATTAAAAATAATGAAATTTTTGCATGCTTAACTTAGAGTTGAAAATATTTTTTCAAGCTATCTTGATTTACATAAATTTTTTTTAAAAGACCATATATACTTACACATATATATATATATTTAAAAAAAACTAACCTTATAAAAGAAGAGTGCGAAAATTGGGCACCAAAAAAAAAACTCTTAAATTTAAGGTGATTCTATCTTATAAAGCCTAAGTTGACTGAGCAATTAAGCCTAAGGAGTATCTCTATACTTAATGACCTAAGCCCAATTGGGTTGGGATTCATTGGCCCAAAACTCATTAAATGGTCACTTAGAAAGCCCGTTAAAATAGAAAACAATCACCAAGAATTAGAGAGTGGAAAAAAAAAAAAAAAATTAATTAAAAAAAATCTAATAAATGTTTTATAGTTGTATATATGGTCTTGGAAAATATTTTAAATCAAGCAACTTGAAAATTATTTAAAACAAAGAGTTAGCATGTTCTTTTCAAAACTTTTAAATTAAATTTCTAAGTTTGGCTTGGTTTTGTATTGCTACAATGAGAATATTTTCTTGAAAATATACCTTAGAGTTATATATAAAAATGTTTTCTTGAGTGATAACTGGCTCCAATTAGATTATCTAAAAGTTATCAAGTGAATTTAGTTATTTACTGACTTCTTTAACTTGGCAAGTTGACCGAATTTTGTGGGTATATTCACTGCAAACCCTCACGAGACTACAACTCGTCCACTAGGGTAACCTAGGGGTTTAAAGGCTTGTTGTATACGCTAAATACAACCGTGATTCCTGCGAAAGTGAGTTAAGATTTTCTTTTTATTTTCTTTGCTAGAGGACTAGCAAGAGTTTAGGTGTGGGGGTATTTGATGATCACATTTTATTATAATTTTATACCCTCATTATTTATTCTATACGAATAAATATATCACTAATAATTGTTTTTATCTTTTAATTACAGATTAATGAAGAATAAACCTTAACTTCTCATCTCTCAACAAAAACCCATTGATTAAATGAAGAAATGATTCAAGAAGCCTAAGTGCAATTTTTGACTTGACTTGAGGTGGAGTTGAAATCACAGCAAAGAGTTGGGCCGAAATTGTGATCGGACTTGGGCTTGGAATTTGCAAGAAAATTCTTTTGAAAATCAAATGAACATGGGCTCAAGAATTGGATTTTGATTTTCTTTTGAAAATCAAATAAATCAAAGGTGGAGATTGTTGCTTGGGGCTCAAGACAAATCCAATGGCTCATATTCATTGAAGATTACTATAAATAGGGGTAGAGAGTGAGGGGTTAGAGGTGTGAAAATTTTGTAAACTCCTTTTGGAGAGGAGGGCTACTCTTAATTGAGAAGGCCTTCCAAAAATTGTAACTTTAGTTGCAATTAATAAAAATAATTTTTTCCTCTTTAAATTTGTTCTTTCTCCTCTTTGTTGAATGATGAGGATGGAGATGAAGAGCAATTTGAAGGTTTGCATTTCTTTTCTCTTTTATTTCTTTTTAGTAATTTCTTTATTATTGCTTATTAGTTAGATTTAAATTCATGCTTGTAGTATAGATTTACTTTCTTGTCTTTTTTATTTTCTTTTTGCACTTTAATTTGTAGAGTAGATTTATTTTTCTTGCATTTAATTTCTGCAATTTATTTTGTAGTTTAGATTTTTATTTTCTTTGTAATTAGATTTATTTCTTGTTCATAGTTTAGATTTTTCTTTTCTTTTTAATTTTGTAATTAGTCTTCTTTTTCTTGTTTTTATTTCTTAAGATGTGAATTTAATTCTTGTAGGAATCTTAGAATTGTATGAAACTAGTCTAATTTCTTTTATATTGTATGAATTATTCTCTTGTACTTAAAATGTTCATGTTTAGGATAATCAACTAGAGAACTAATCGGTAGAAGAAGAATTTGATAATCTATGCTTATCTTAAATGGTTTGATAGGTTATGCTTATGAATTCTAGGATTATTATCATGTTGTTGTTCTTATCATGAATAGTAATTTTAGCTTAGATGATAATTTGATAGGTTACACTTTCCTTAAATGGTTTGATAATCTATGCTTAATAAATCTAAGTTGAAATATGATAAAAAGAGAATAGTTTATATTTTATAATTGAAATTGGTTAGTGGATTATATTCTAGATTTCTTACCTCTTTTGAATCCTCCATCTTGACTTTCTTAAATTTTCTTTTCATTCTTAGTTTTATTTCTTGATTTTATTAATTCATATTTTTTGCCTCGTGATCTCATTTATTCTTTAATTCTTCCTTCTTTCCTCTAAAATTCAATTTATTATTTTTTTTTGCACATAAATCAAAACAACCACTCATCACAACACTTATTCTTTACTCCTAATTGTCATGCACAAAATATAAGAACCAAGTTTAATAATCTCTTAAAATCACCTTCTTCGTGGGATCGATATCTTTTTATACTATAACTTGATAAATTGTGCGCTTGCAATTTTGGTACATAATTATGCCGCACCAGGTACGATGGTTTATTACTCCGATGCCTTTCGAACAAAGAAGCAGAAGAAGTTCTCAAGGAAGCACACGAAGGAGAATGTGGTGCGCATCAGCCTGGTCCCAAACTGTATGATCGCATCAGGAGAATGGGATATTTTTGGCCAACAATGGTTCACGACGCCATCGAATACGCCCGAGAGTGTCATGCATGTCAAATACATGCGAATTACATGCACCAACCACCAGAGCAATTGCACACGTCAACTACGTCTTGGTCGTTCGAGACATGGGGCATGGACATCGTCGGTCCTATTTTTCCCCTATCAGTCAAAGGTGATCGATTCATCCTCGCAATCACAGATTACTTCTCAAAGTGGGCTGAAGCAATTCCGCTTAGAGAAGTGAAGACGAACAACGTCATCAATTTCATTAAGCATCATGTCATATACCGACACGGCGTGCCAAGACGGATCATTCATGACAACGGTCCATAGTTCATAAGCAACGCCTTCATCAGGTTTTGTGACAAGTTCAAAATTGAAGATGTTTCGTCGACAGCTTATTATCCCGTTGCGAATGGATTAGCTGAGGCGTTCAACAAGACGATCATTAAGATTTTGTCAAAGCTCGTAAAGACCAATAAACAAGACTGGGATGATAAACTCGGTGAAGCACTCTGGGCTTATCGCACCACTATACGGACACCCACAGGGGCCACCCCATATTCGTTGGTATAAGGATGTGAAGCTGTGCTACCATTGGATATTCAAATCCCATCCCTTCGGATCGCTCTCGCAACCGAGATGATGACAGAAGAACAGCATCAGAAACGTCTCGAAGAACTCGAGATGTTGGATGAAAAGCGCTTGGAGGCTTAACAACACATTGAGTTTTATCAAGCCAGAATATCTAGGGCTTTTAACAAAAGAGTCCGACAGAGAAGCTTCAAAGAAGGAGATCTGGTCCTCGCTGCTCGCCGACCGATAATCCTAACCTCCAAGAAGAAAGGTAAATTTGAACCCAAATGGGAAGGACCGTTTGTGATAGACACAGTCTACTCAAACGGCGCATATCCCTTGATTACTCAAGAGGGCGACAGGCAATTAATGCCAATAAATAGGAAGTTCCTGAAAAAGTACTATCCCTAGTACATTCAGGATAACCCATTCACCGGGAAGTTCCTTGAAGAATATTACAATTAATATTCTAGAGGATAACCCAAAATCATGTTCACCACCAAAATCCCTCACTGGTCAATTTCAATTGACAGTGAGTCCACCAAAAGTGTCTTTCTGGCCCTCTTGACTCTTTCCATGAACAAGAGGTCCACTTTCAGTTCAGAGTCCCCTTTCGATAAACGAAAGAACTCCCTTCTGTTTTCTCTTTGGTTAAGCCTTCTCATGGTCATAACCTATGTTGAAATTTCATTTCGATAAATGAAAAACTCATCTTTAGACAACCAATCCTATAAAGGGTAAGTCTATCTAGATTTTCCAGATTCTCGGAGTGGAGATCCCACTTCTAGTTTCTTTTGCGCTGGAAATAGAATATAAAATTCTTCCTTTCCAGAATCAGGGAATAGAGTATAAAATTCTTCCTTCCTTATATTCGGGTTCGCCTTCACCCTAAAAGAAGACCGGGAAATAGAATATAAAATTCTTCCTTTCCCGCACTGATCTTCTCCAAAATTTGTCAATCTAGGATTCATCCTGGGAAGTTTATCCTGAATCCTAAGAAAGGATATGCCGACGCCTAACACGCGTCGCCGGTTTAGTCTTTTTCCGTAGAAAAAGACACCAGAGTTTGATTCTGGGGTATTCTATCCTGAAACCTAAGCAAAGATAAGTATGCGCTTAACCCGCGCTGTCGGTTAGTTCTTAACCGTTAAAAAGAATACCCGCCTACATATTCAACATTGTGGCAGGTTGTTATTAATAACACCAAAATCCATGCCTTACACGCATGGAGAATTTCATCCTGAATCCTAAGAAAGGATATGCCGACGCCTAACACGCGTCGCTGGTTTAGTCTTTCTCCGTAGAAAAAGACACCAGAGTTCGATTCTGGGGTATTTTATTCCGAAGCCTAAGTAGGGATAAGTCAGCGTCTAATACACGTTGTTGGGTAGCCTATTCCCGTAACAATGGCGAAGACTACGTATTCTAAGTCGTAGCAGCGAGTCTAAGGGAGTTCATTCCGTTAGCACAACGTCACATGCGGAACGGATTTAGACAATCCGCATGCTAGCCCGATTCAAACGGTAATCGGTAAAGGCTTATCAAACCCGTTGATGGCTGAGGGTTTGCCAAAAATCCTATGAGTATTATGGTCAATCATTTCAAACGGAATGAGGATTCATAATAAAGATAAAAGAACAGTGTCACTAAGAGAATCAAATGTCAAAGTATTTAGCAAATGAAATCATACATCAAGCCCATGGCTAAAAATCTGCTGACTAAACTTAGACAGCTTCTCATCATAAGCTTGCCTAAGCTCGTCCTGCAACTCGGCTCTGATGGTAGACAGCTTCTCATCATAAGCTTGCCTAAGCTCGTCCTGCAACTCGGCTCTGATGGACTCTTCAGTCGCGGCTGAAGTCTTCACAGCAACCTCCTCTGTTTCAACCAACTTTTGCTTCAAGGACTTCAGCTCATCAGATAAAGTAGTGTGCGCCTGCTGATCCTGTATCTTCGTCATCTGAAGAATACTCAAAGTCTCCTCTTTCTCACGGAGTTCTCTTCGGAGCTGGTCTATCTGGATCTCACAAGAAGCAATGGAAGAATCAAGCTCGTTGAGTGATGATGACCTAATAGCAAGGCTAGCCTCAACTCGATCTACCCGGTCCCGCTGCACCTGAATCTCAAGCTCAGCAAGAATCCTAGTATCGCGCCATGTCTGTAAGCGAGTATCTAACTCGGCAGCAATGAATGAAGAGGCGCTTGCATCCCGAAACTCGCAAAACATCTGAAGCTCACGCTTTAGGCAGTCGAGATCATCAACTATAGCCTTCGCCAAATCCGGGTATCCTGCATCCCTTATTGAATTTATCTTAGGATCAAGGAATGGCTTAAACTGGTAAAGGGAAAGTCCGCCGTGGAAGAGTTTGCCAAGCATAGCATTCACAAAGGAGAAGAAAGAGCAGACTTCTATGCATATGATGATCTTCTCAGGGTCATTGTCCGATAACAACTCCTTCACGAGGACATGAAGCCGAGAAGAAAGCCCTACACAAAAAGGAGAAATTCGTCAAAAGCTTTAATGAGGAAATAAATGACATTTCTCAACTGTTTAATTCACACCTCTTTCCCCTTGAGTCACTGGGGGTAATGGAGGTGTAACAGCTGTGGATGTATCGGCTGGTGTAGTTGGTCTCACAGCCGGCTCAACAGGATCAGTCTCGACAAAAGCTCCTGTCGAACACAAAACAGAATGCTCAGATGCATCACATTATAGTTGCATTAGTCAAAAATTGGCTAGTCCTATAATTAACTTGAGAAGAAGCACGTACCTTCAAAAGAACCATTCTCGGGATTCTGAGGGAGTGTAGACTCAGGAAACATATCCTCAGGCATCTGGTCATCAATCTGAGGAGAGTCATACAGGAAGTGGAGCATAGGAGTGTCCACAAGCAAACCTTCCCTGTCGAAATCTTCGGTCGGGAAATCTGACACGAGAAAATATAAACGCGGCGAAAGAAAAATGAAGAGACTATGACCGAGGAAATGACTTACCTCCTACGGGTGCGTCAGCCTCTTCACTCCCAAAGTCCATGTTTACCTCTTGCAATTTATCTGAAAGAGCAAAAAGCATAGAGGAACGAATTCAGAATCAGTCAATACCTTTGGTTGCCATCTAAAGGGCATATCGTCAATGATAAATGTACCTGGATATGCTGAATCGGGTCCTACATTGATAGCCTCCCTAACATTGACAGTATCTGTAGGCCTTTCTACCTGGTATGGTGAGTCAGGCTCACCAGAAGATACAAAACCATGAGGAGCAGGATCGAGACTCATCTCGCCTTCCTCATGCTCTCCTGCATAGAATGGAAAAGCATAAGCTTGAAATTCTAAACGATCAAGAGAATGGTCTATAGAATAGATGTTACCTCCATCTCTAACAGAATCGTCACTAGCCAAATCCCTGTCAGATGTTCGCAGATCTGCACGTGGCTTGCGGACTAGTTTCTTCCGCCTAGCAGCTGGAGCGACAGTTGAAGGTCTTGCCCGAGTAAAAGGACGGAACTCTTCTTCACTGTTGGTCGCTGTCCCTGAAACATCAGATAGTGGTCAGGACTAACAATTCTGGAATGCAGAGGGAGAAGATAGGTGACTAACCTCGCTCGAAATCTTCCTCGTAGTCTTCAGGATCTCTACCTGAGGCCTCTCCAGCAGAACTGAAGGCCTTATTTCCTTCTGCGTCAATTCGGCGGGTCTTGCCCCGCGCCCTCTATGACCTAGCACTGTCCCGAATCACACGAGAATCAACCTGAGAAGCTTCCTCGGCCACTAACTCTTCAATCGGCTTCACAGGGATAGTTTTGTTAGCTGCTAACAACCACCTGCAGCTTAAGAAAGTAAGATTCAACGGCCGCTCAGCACTCGGCAGACTAAACTTAGCACCAGTACAGCCTGTCACGGTCCACAACCATGCACGAAGTCCGTCCACCAAACCTCCGTGGGTCCGAAGCTGCTGTCATGGATTCCCGACATAAAGCTGATCATAGCCAAACTGGCGAGCGAACCGGCAGGGTAGATATGGCTCTATGAAACACTAATTCCTCACCCGAAAAGTCAGATAACCCGGCCTAATGTTCACCAGCCAGTTAAAGCAGCCGATGTCTAAATGAGTTCGATACTCCCTCGGCCTCTCCTCATCAATCAGACACTCGCCGTATCGGCCGGAGAACTGAGGAAAGCAAGTGGAAAACGCCCAACACTTGTGGACCTGTAGCTGCTGTCTGATGTCAGGGAAACCTCGCCCCTCCAACTTACCATTCTCAAGCAACTGTAGTAGAGGAACGGAGGGGTCTGTGGCGTTCGGTACCGACATCATATCAGAACGATGAAGGACGAACCAAGCCATCAAATAAGTGTACGGAAGCTCCACCTTAATAGTAGGGATCTGAGCCGGCGATTCACTTTCCTTCCATGTAAAAGCACTAGAAATCTATCGAAGCCCTCGATGAATGTTAGCCACCATCACCGAAAGAAGCGAAAGTTCCTTTTTGAAGGCAAGTTGAACCGCTGGGTAGAGCACTTCCAAGGGCAAAGCGTCGCCAGACTGATACGGGACCACGCATTTCTTTAATCAGATAGCGAGGTAACCAGCAAGAAGGGTCATCGGTCGAATCGGCGCAGTCGCATGCCATAGAAATGATTTAAACTTGGTCCCTGCAGGAAAGCCACTCTCAGGACTGTTAATGGTGTAGGAATGAGCGTCAATCTTCATCAATAGACTATTCACCCCTGAAGGAGTGAGTGGTGCCAGCTCGCAAATAGCCTCACCGGAATTGCTCTCTAGATTTCTGAACAAGTAGCATGCAAACTGCTTCAGACTCACGAATGACTTAGTCCTCTTCGCTAAAGGCTCAGACTGCGCCAAAGCAATATGATAGTGACATGTGAGGTCCCATAAAGTCTCGTAGCGGTCGGGCATGCGATCCTTCAGCTGACTTAATTCTTGGTTGGAGGGAAAATATTCCTGATATAGCATCTGTCCCATGGGCAAACCAGAAATCCTGTGCATCTCATGAAGTGCCAAGCCCAACTTCCCTTGCCGGGTCAGAAAAGTGTTCGAATCCGGGTTATAGAGCTCGCACAAAGCGAAGAAATGCTTCGCGCTAACAGGCAAACCATACATGGTGGCACGAACGGCTGCATACAGACCACAAGCGTGCAACTCCTCGCTCCATCGGCTCAAGACGTACTTCGTCATGCGAGTCCACCAAAGCTTGTCCAAAGAATGGACCCAGCCATAAAATCTGTGACGCGTCGCAGGCATCTCCCGTCCTAAAGCTGCGAGGCAATTCTTCAAAGTAGAAGTAGAGGCAAGAAGCTCGTTACGCGGCGGTGCATCCAACCCCAATACTCCAGGATGCAATCCAGTGATATGACTCTTGCTCGAACCAGGAGCTGCCTAATGAGTGATGTAGCCACAGTGAACGCTCTCATGCTCCTCCGTCAAGCCCCACGACATCTCCCGTGTCACAGCCTGACGCCTAAGCTCAGTCAACGAACGATGCCGAGGAATCTTCGGCAAATATATGAAACCACTGCCAGTTTTATGAAGCCACTGCTCGGCGTCAATAAACACTGCATCCGGGTCTCTGGCAGAGTCGCCAAATAAAAAGTCGGTCTTCCTGAGAGGCTGAATAGAACTGGCATCCTTCACGAAAGGCGCATCTGTAATCAACTGTCGAAGAGCTCGACGTCCACCTTCCTTCACCACTTGGGCAACCTCTGTCGATATGCCCGAAGCAAACTGAGGAGTAACTATAATAGGGGAAAATCGTCGGAAGTCGAATAATACTCGCCACGACGCCCGTACACTGCGTGAGATGAGAACGCTCCAGAAGGATATTCCACTGGAAACAAACATTTAAATATTTGTTAGTCTCAATTATAAAAGGAAGTTGAACTCATCCTACGAATGGGTAAGATAGAGTCACTGCCTTATAAAGGGTGAGACGATTTGGCCACATTATGCACTTATAAGGTAGGATATATCAAAAAATATATCCCTGCCTTATAAGGCACAATGCAGCGACAAAACGCCCCTTTATTTATTATGAGATATGGTTTTGACCAAGCAAAACCCATCTTTAAAGCGTCGATCCTCGCCAAGGAGAATCAAGGCTCTTCCCGATTGCCTCACCAAGGAGAACAACGTAGGGTAAAAAGGACTAATTTGCAAATTTCCAAGAAAAAAAGGACTAATTTGTAAATGTGCCAAAAAATAACTCACCAGCATAAGAGGGAGGCGCACCATCAGCCGACGCGGTAGAGGATTGACCTCTCGCAATACAACACATGATGACCTGCAAAATAAATTAAGGGATCAGATCCAGAAAAAAGTTCCCCTTTTTATTGCAGTTCTACTCCCTGAAAGAGGAGCTCGAGGCGCCAAATCATAAACCCTAACCCTCACATGCAATCCCACAAATTCATGTACTAAATTAAACATGAAATATTCCAAAATTATGGAGAATGCTAAAATTGTGGAGGATTTACCTGAGGGAAAGCTCGAAGATCCGACAAAAATCAAATCTTGAAAGAGGCTCGAAACACTTGCTCGAGGGGCTTGAGAGGAATTTTTATATGAAGATTTCTGAGGGATTTTTCAGTCTAAGATCAAAAGGAAGGATAGATCTAAGACAAATATGAAGATTTAGGGGAGAAAGGATGCAAAAGAGAAGAGAAATCCAAAGAATAGGGCAAAAGGGGGGCCGACCCTAGAGGAGGAGAAAAAAAAAGAGACTTTTATAGATGAACCAGCCTTGAACCAGATCGGACCAGGTTGAACCAGACCAGACCAGTCCAAATCAAGGCCAAACCAGACTAAACCAGACCAGACCAGGATGAACCAGTCTGAACCAGTCTTGAACCAGTCCTGAACTAACTTTGAACCAGGTTGAACCAGCCTTGAACCAGGTTGAACCAGTTTGAACCAAATTTGAACCAGAATTCAAATTGAAGCCGAATCGAGCATCGAAATAACTTCAAATCGACCGAGGGTTCAGTCCTTGGTTTATTCTTACCTCTCTCGCACATTCGGAAGGATCAGAAGATTTTTTGAGCCGAATTACTACCTTTTTTGGCTCATTATCAAGCCGGTTCAGCTCATTATCATACCGGTTCAGCTCATTCGGGCACAAAAATTACTCCAATAAGGTATAAGAGTATAAACTATTCCCTATATTTTTGGTTGAGAAGTTCCTGGAGAATATTTTTCTAAATATTCTTAAGGATAACTCAACAACACTACGCCGGACAACGCGTCGTAAATATTCTCGAGATGAACTAGTAAGATCAGAAAATCAGGAATCGACTTCAAGTTCAAGATTCCGACAATGGTCAGACAATAAATGCAGCACTGGAACCCTTACAGACATTCGACAAAGCACCGAATAGCCTGGAGGATTGAAGGAATCAAGAACAGAAGCCATTCCAAAGTCCCGTTACACCGACTGAAGGTTGGGACAATCATATCCAAAGTATTCCAGACTCTTCTATAAAAGAACGAGACTGAAATACTTTGGAGGGGGTATCTGTAGGCATATAAAATTGCTTATAGGTCCCTTAGCTCAGCTCGGCACAAACCGACAAACCAACGAGGCAACGAGATTGACTAATCGCACGCAAGCAACGGAATACGTCCATTCGCGTGCGGGATCAAGCCAAGTGTTCGAAGAATCAACGAGTCATCCAACC
>NC_033795.1:53287664-53316210 GCF_001876935.1 Asparagus officinalis
CTGGGTAGAGCACCTCCAATGGCAAGATATCACTAGACTGATATGGGACCACGCATTTCTTTAACCAGATAGCTAGGTAACCGGCGAGAAGGGTCATCGGTCGAATTGG
The DNA here is from genome assembly GCF_001876935.1 of Asparagus officinalis. Taxonomy (NCBI): domain Eukaryota; kingdom Viridiplantae; phylum Streptophyta; class Magnoliopsida; order Asparagales; family Asparagaceae; genus Asparagus; species Asparagus officinalis. Next base: position 53,287,774 of record NC_033795.1, read on the forward strand.
CGCGGTCGCATGCCACAAGAATGTTTTAAACTTGGTCCCTGTAGGAAAACCACTCTCAGGACTGCTAATGGTATAGGAATGAGCATCAACCTTCTTCAGTAGATTATTAACCCCTGAAGGAGTGAGTGGTGCCAGCTCACAAATAGCCTCGCCAGAATTACCCTCTAGATTCCTGAACAAATAAGACGCAAACTGTTTCTGGCTCACATGGGATTTAGCCCTCTTCGCTAAAGGTTCAGACTGCGCCAAAGCGATATGATAGTGACATGTGAGGTCCCATAAAGTCTCGTAGCGGTCGGGCATGCGATCCTTCAGCTGACTTAATTCTTGGTTGGAGGGAAAATATTCCTGATATAGCATCTGTCCTATGGGCAAACCAGAAATCCTGTGCATCTCATGAAGGGCCAAGCCCAACTCCCCTTACCGTGTCAGAAAAGTGTTCGAATCCGGGTTATAGAGCTCGCACAAAGCGAAGAAATGCTTCGCGCTAACAGGCAAACCATACATGGTGGCACGAACGGCTGCATACAGACCACAAGCGTGCAACTCCTCACTCCATCGGCTCCAGACGTACTTCGTCATGCGAGTCCACCAAAGCTTGTCCAAAGAATGGACCCAGCCATAAAATCTGTGACGCGTCGCAGGCATCTCCCGTCCTAAGGCAGCGAGGCGATTCTTCAAAGTAGAAGCTGAGGCAAGAAGCTCGTTACGCGGCGGTGCATCCAACCCCAATACTCCAGGATGCAATCCAGTGATATGACTCCTGCTCGAACCAGGAGCTGCCTGATGAGTGATGTAGCCATAGTTAACGCTTTCATGCTCCTCCGTCAAGCGCCACGACATCTCTTGTGTCACAGCCTGACGCCTGAGCTCAGTCAACGAACGATGCCGAGGAATCTTCGGCAAGTATATGAAACCACTGCCAGTTTTATGAAGCCACTGCTCGGCGTCAATAAACACTGCATCCGGATCTTTGGCAGAGTCGCCAAATAAAAAGTCGGTCTTCCTGAGAGATTGAATAGAACTGGCATCCTTCACAAAAGGTGCATATGTAATCAACTGTCGAAGAGCTCGATGTCCACCTTCCTTCACCACTTGGGCAACCTCTGTCGACGTGCCCGAAGCAAACTGAGGAGTGACTGGGATAGGGGAAAAATCGTCGGAAGTCGAATAATACTCGCCACGACGCCCGTACACTGCGTGAGATGAGAACGCTCCAGAAGGATATTCCACTGGAAACAAACATTTAAATATTTGTTAGTCTCAATTATAAAAGGAAGTTGAACTCATCCTACGAATGGGTAAGATAGAGTCACTGCCTTATAAAGGGTGAGACGATTTGGCCACATTATGCACTTATAAGGTAGACGATTTGGCCACATCATGCACTTATAAGATAGGGATATCAAAAAATATATCCCTGCCTTATAAGGCACAATGCAGCGACAAAACGCCCCTTTATTTATTATGAGATATGGTTTTGACCAAGCAAAACCCATCTTTAAAGCGTCGATCCTCGCCAAGGAGAATCAAGGCTCTTCCCGATTGCCTCACCAAGGAGAACAACGTAGGGTAAAAAGGACTAATTTGCAAATTTCCAAGAAAAAAAGGACTAATTTGTAAATGTGCCAAAAAATAACTCACCAGCATAAGAGGGAGGGCGCCCATCAGCCGACGCGGTAGAGGATTGACCTCTCGCAATACAACACATGATGACCTGCAAAATAAATTAAGGGATCAGATCCAGAAAAAAGTTCCCCTTTTTATTGCAGTTCTACTCCCTGAAAGAGGAGCTCGAGGCGCCAAATCATAAACCCTAACCCTCACATGCAATCCCACAAATTCATGTACTAAATTAAACATGAAATATTCCAAAATTATGGAGAATTTACCTGAGGAAAAGCTCGAGGATCCGACAAGAAATTAGATATTGAAGGATGCTCGAAACACTTGCTCGAGGGGCTTGAGAGGAATTTTTATATGAAGATTTCTGAGGGATTTTTCAGTCTAAGATCAAAAGGAAGGATAGATCTAAGACAAATATGAAGATTTAGGGGAGAAAGGATGCAAAAGAGAAGAGAAATCCAAAGAATAGGGCAAAAGGGGGGCCGACCCTAGAGGAGGAGAAAAAAAAAGAGACTTTTATAGATGAACCAGCCTTGAACCAGATCGGACCAGGTTGAACCAGACCAGACCAGTCCAAATCAGTTCAGAAGAGGCTGAACCAGGCCAAACCAGACTAAACCAGACCAGACCAGGATGAACCAGTCTGAACCAGTCTTGAACCAGTCCTGAACTAACTTTGAACCAGGTTGAACCAGCCTTGAACCAGGTTGAACCAGTTTGAACCAAATTTGAACCAGAATTCAAATTGAAGCCGAATCGAGCATCGAAATAACTTCAAATCGACCGAGGGTTCAGTCCTTGGTTTATTCTTACCTCTCTCGCACATTCGGAAGGATCAGAAGATTTTTTGAGCCGAATTACTACCTTTTTTGGCTCATTATCAAGCCGGTTCAGCTCATTATCATACCGGTTCAGCTCATTCGGGCACAAAAATTACTCCAATAAGGTATAAGAGCATAAACTATTCCCTATATTTTTGGTTGAGAAGTTCCTGGAGAATATTTTTCCTAAAAATATTCTTAAGGATAACTCAACAACACCACGCCGGATAACGCGTCACAAATGAGAACTCAACGCCAACAATCGATGGTCAGTTCTATGTTGAACCAACAAACACGAGCTAAAGATTAGAAAAACAGGAATCGACTTCAAGTTTAAAATTCTGACAACGGTCAGACAATAAATGCAGCACCGGAACTCTTACAGACATTCGACAAAGCATCGAATAGCCTGAAGGATTGAAGGAATCAAGAACAGAAGCCATTCCAAGGTCCCGTTACACTGACTAAAGGTTGGGACAATCATATCTAAAGTATTCCAGACTCTTCTATAAAAGAACGAGACTGGAATACTTTGGAGGAGGTATCTGTAGGCGTATAAAACTGCTTATAGGTCCCTTAACACAGCTCGGCACAAACCAACGAACCATCGGGTGACGTATCTAAACACGAGTGTCAGTCCACAACACCGAAGCCAAGTGACACGCAACGAAGCGGATTAACGAGGTGACGAGGTTAACAAATCGCACGCAAGCAACGGAATAGATCCACTCGCGCGCAGAATCAAGCTAACGGTTCGGTGAGTCAACGAGTCATCCAACTGTAGAACGGATTCGAACTCAAACACCAAAGCGGGTTTACTGCCATATCAGGATCCAGACTGCCATATCAGAGTCCAGATCAGCGACGAAACTCAGACGAAGCGCAAAACCGGACAACGGACACAACAGCGAACACCCGGAAGAGCTCGGTCGAACCCACCTCTAGGTGGCTCGGGCCAAAGCCGAGCCACCTAGAGGTGGTGGGGGGCCGGAGCCACCTCTAGGTGGCCGGCCAGATCTGTGCCCGGGCACAGTTCTGAGTGCCTATAAATAGAGGGGCATGTCTCATTTGTGAGGGGTTGGAACTTTTGACGGCGAAGCTCTACTGGATTGGAGGCTCAAAACTTAAAAAAGATTGAAGCTTTGGAACTTTGAAGACTTGCTCTTTCAGATCCGGTGCTCGGCGATCATCTACGTCAGAAAAGGCAGGAGTTCGAGAGGGATCGGATCTGAGATCCATACGGTATTACTCCGGATCAAAGTTTGGCCTTTGATCCCGAGAGGGCGATTATTTCCTTGGTGAATTAATCCCCCCCCCCCGGGCTATTATTTTCTTTACGAGATAATACTCGTTATACCGTTTAGATCTAACCGGATCTAGATCATGCGGTGGTCCACGGATAAACCCCGGCGCAGGCAAAGAACCCACCAAAGCGAGTGACCGCAAAACAGGAGCTCGCGATTTGTTCGACAAATAAGGAAAGAGTTGTAATTTTCTTTTTCTTTTGATCTCGTTGTAACCGGATCTTATAAAAAGACTGGATTTTTGTAATCGATAAACTATTACAAGAGCGTGCAATGGAATCAATGAAAGCTACAATTTTCCCCACGAACAGCCTTCGAAGATGAATTACGGATGACACGACTCGTCCAGAGTTGTGAACCACCAATGAAATGGCCTCACTCAAACCCACGCCTCAGACGGCTAAGGGTTAGAGCAGAAATCTTAGCATTAAGCATAAGTAAAACTACTCGACAACTCATCATACTGAGGGGAATAATATGGCTAGCCCGATTCAAACGGTAATCGGTAAAGGCAAATCAAACCCGTTGATAGCTGAGGGTTTGCTAAAAACCCTAAAGAGAACCAAATACACTTGCTTCGCCAGGAACTTCTTTATTCAAAGTGTTCCAGACCACACGCAAGCCGGTTTATGTCTGAAAACTTTGAAGGGGGTCTTGTAGACGGTAAAAATTACCTCCTCAAACTTACATAAAATTCGCCTGCGAGTCGGAGTCGCCCGCAAAATTTGAGGGTAGGGCTCACCCTTGGACTTGACTCGCTAGCACGAGCCCAAACCACACGGTCGCCAAAGGCGCTCATACCTGTTGGCCACAAATTTGCCAGTATGATCGACTCGCCCGTACGAGTCAAGATCATCTAGATTCGCATGTTTACTCGACTCGCCTGCACAAGTCAAGATCATCCAGATGACTGAAATTCGCCTGTTTACTCAACTCGCCCGCTCGAGTCAAAAGTCGAATTCGCCTACGAAGTTTAGGATCACCAGTGTACTCGACAGCCGCTATACCGCGTACAGGGATGGGCCTTCCCACTTCCCGCACGACGTGAAGGGAAGGAGCACAGTACTCCAAGCCCATCAAGTAGCCACTCATAGTACGAGCAACCAGTCAAATCCATGCAGTCTCCAAATCCACTTGCATGCTCACAATTGAAGCTCACCTCGCCTGCACGAGTCAAGAGCTGAATCCGCCTGCAAACGACAAACTGGCTAGACTCACTTGAGTACTTGATAGTTGCTACGCTGCGTACAGGGATGGACCTTCCCACTTCCCGCATTATGTGAATGGAAGGAGCACAGTACTCCAAGCCCATCAAGTAGCTGCTCACAGTACGAGTTACCGGTCAGTCGCTAAGTCCGCCTGCAAAAAGCTCGCCTCGCCTGCACGAGTCAAGAGCTGAATCCACCTACAAACGGCAAGCTGGCTAAACCCACTCGAGTACCGAGAAGCCGCTATCCCACGTACAAGGAGGGGCCATCCCACTCCTCACAACGTGAAGGGAAGGAGTATAGTGCTCCGAGCCCATCAAGTAGCCGCTCATAGTACAAACCCAAGGCATGGTATCTCCCAACAGTACATGGTCATATCACATGATTCAAGGAGCGGCCACGCCGTCTCTCCTCTATTTAAGAACCTCTCCTGGCTTCGGAAAAGGGGTTCGTTCATAGTTAATTGATTAATTAAATCAGTTAACTGAACCACTAGCTCTTGACTCTTAAAGGAGTCGACGACAAGCACTTTACATAATCTTTGCACTGTAGCATCTTCTCCCAGTTTTGGGCCCTGATCGTCATCGAACTCAGAGACTCAAACTCTACCAACTCGAGCTTCTACTGCGTACTGAAGCTTACCAGCAACCTCGGTCGGATCGTCCAAGGGAAGCAGACTCGGTGCGAGAACCAAGTGAGGCATCCTATAGCTACAAAAAGTCCCCACGTTAAACAAGGAGGGCATTCCCTCCCCTTCTATTGTAATTTTCGATTCATTAGTTTGTAATAAGTTGTTCTTATAAATACAAACGAAATCCCTATTTCAGGAGATCAGAAATTCACACCTACACTTATTGTATTTACATTCATAGTATAATTAGGTTGTGGGATTGTGTAACTTAGAGAGTGAGCTTATAATTCGTTCTTATCTATTGTAGAGAACAAACACTTTGTATTGTGCTTATTGTGAGATTTACTTTGTAATACACTTGTACACTGAGAGAAGTGTGTGGCAAGAGTCGGGGATCGTTCCAAGAGGAGTGGCATCGGTTGACGAACCTAGGGAGAGGTTGTATTCGAGCACTTGAGGGAGACACGTCTAGTTCAACACTTGAGAGGGTGTAGAGTGTGATTACAAGAGTGTGTTAGTTGTAGAGTTTTCGGTAAACTAGAAAACCGTATTGTGAGGTGTAAGCGTTATTCGGGTAAACATAGAAAACCCGATTGTGATAGTGAAGATCTCCTCGAGGTGAGGAGCAGAGACGTAGGTCGTGGGGACCGAACTCCGTTATCATATTGTTTGTTTGTGATTGCATTAGCGCACTTATTTTTATGTTCATATCTTATATCGTCTTTGTATATTGCTTGTTGATTATATTACACACTATCTAGTTTATATTGTTTACCCTTATGTTAATTATATATCCTTACATATATCCCACAGTATATCTCATTACTAGGATATTTACCTTTGTTTATATTGCTTATTCTTGCTTGTAATATATTGTATATCTCTCTTACAAGAAAAATTTGTTAATTAGTTTTAATTAGCATAAAATCGGATTAGATTAGCGTAAGACCCTAATCACCCCCCTCTAGGGTCCAACAAAAGACTTTCTCTTAGACTTGAGTGCTAATATTTTTCTTCTACCTTTAGCTTTTTTTTAAGGCTTTAGATCAGATACATGATAATAAAGTTCAAGTTACGATTAAGTGTTAAGAACGAAGCTCAACACATAGCAGGCTCGTTGGGAAAACGAACGTCATTTGTAAAAATGATAACGTTGGGATGATCAAGTCATTTAATGACTTAGAATAACAAAAATAATAAAAACAAAAGCACATCACTTGGTAGGTAAAAGTTGGAAAACTAACGTCATTTGGGGTAATGACGATGTTAGGAAATCATGTCGTTCAATGATTTAACAGTATAACGACAATGATAGAAACAAAGGCACATCATTTAGTAGGCCAATGTTAAAAACGAACGTCATTTGGGGTAATGACGACGTTAGGAAGATAATCGTTCAGTGACTTAACAGTCTAACAATGATGATGGAAACAAAAGCACATCACTTGGTAGACTAATGTTGAAAAATGAACATCATTTGGGGTAATGATGACGTTAGGAAGACCATGTCGTTCAGTAACTTAACAGTATAACAACGATGGTGGAAATAAAGACACATCACTTGGTAGGCCAATGTTGGAAAGCGAACGTCATTTGGGATAATGACGATGTTAAGAAGACCATGTCGTTCAATGACTTAGGAGTATGACGACGATAATGGAAACAAAGGCACATCACTTGGTAGGCTAATATTGGAAAATGAATGTTATTTGGGGTAATGACGACATTATGAAATCATGTCGTTCAGTGACTTAAGAGTATGAAGACGATGATGGAAATAAAGGCATATCACTTGGTAGGCCAATGTTGAAAAATAAACGTCATTTGGGGTAATGATGATGTTAGGAAGACTATGTCGTTCAGTGACTTAGAAGTATGACGACGATGATGGAAACAAAGCCACATCACTTGGTAGGCCAATGTTAGAAAACAAACAATATTTGGGGTAATGATGACGTTAGGAGATTAAATACAGTAATACATGATATAGTAGGTTACCATTGGAAAGATATTTTTGAACAAAAGTTACATTGACTATCAGAGGTAATCATCAACATGATAGTTTTATGATCCCACTATCCTTTTGAAGAGGATTAGCGTGGGAAATTTGGAGGGAACGAAGTAAGGAAATCATTACCTCTATTTGCTTCTCCTCTTGCTATGAGATGCGTTTGACCAAGAGGCCTATGAGTATTACTGCTTCAGATTTACCGTAGATAGGCATCATGAGTTTGTCGCCATCTTGAGTGATGAGATGATATGCTCCATTTGAGTAGACAATTTCTACCACAAATGGTCCTCCTATTTTGGTTCGAATTTTCCTTTCTTTTTGGAGTTCAGAATCATTGGGTGTCGGATGGCAAGAACCAAGTCACCTTCCTTGAATGTGTGATATCTAACCTTTTTATAAAATGCTCTGGAAATCTGAGCTTGATAAAATTCGATGTGTTGTTGAGCTTGTAGTCGCTTTTCATCTAACAACTCCAGTTCCTCAAGACATCAGCGATGATTTTCTTTCCTTGTCATGTCAGTTACAAGTACTATTCACTATAATACGCCAACCCTTGAGAGGGTGATGTGATTAGTATTGATAGATTTGATTGGAATACTCATACCACCAAGATGCATCTTCTTTTCGGGAACCCAACTCTTAGAAACTCCAAAGTTAAGCGTGCTTAGCCTGGAGAAATTCTAGGATGGGTGACCCCCTGGAAGTTTTCCAGGGAGCCGCGTGAGTGAGGACAAAACGTGCTGAAAATACATGTGGTGGTTTGTGAGGCCAGTCCATCAGATCTAATAGCGTACCGACTCCGGGATTCCGGGGCGGGGTGTTACAAATGGTATCAGAGCCAAGCCAATCGGAATTGTGAGAGCTAAGTGCTATGCGGCGCAAAGTGCTACGTCGAGAGGGCGGGAGCCACCTCTTGAGGCCGTAGGAGCCACCTCTAGAATCTCACACGGATGGTACGGTCTTGGATGATATGATTTGGCACAACGAGGACGTTGTGAGTTTAAGTGGGGGAGTATGTAATACCCCAACCCTTGAGAGGGTGATGTGATTAGTATTGATAGATTTTATTGGAATACTCATACCACCAAGATGCATCTTCTTTTCGGGAACCCAACTCTTAGAAACTTCAAAGTTAAGCGTGCTTAGCCTGGAGAAATTCTAGGATGGGTGACCCCCTGGGAAGTTTTCTAGGGAGCGCGTGAGTGAGGACAAAACGTGCTGAAAAGACATGTGGTGGTTTGTGAGGCAAGTCCATCAGATCTAATAGCGTACCGACTCCGGGATTCCGGGGCAGGGCGTTACATTCACAGAGATAGAATTTGGATTTGCAATGGTAATACGGTTTCAATCCATATACCAAGGAGTATAGTGTTGCACATGTCGGCATACGAACTGTTATGCGATAAGCCCACAAGCTTTGACCCCACTTCTCGTTCATGTCTCTTTTATTTGTGGAGACCACCTTAGCAAGAATTTTGATAATGATCTTGTTGAAAGCTTCTGCTTGTCCATTAGCAGTGGGGTTGTAAGTTGTTGAGGCCAAATTCCTGATTTTGAACTTATCGCAGATTCGAGTGAAGGCTTGGCTAACAAACTGGGGCCTATTGTCGTGGATGATCCGACGCGGGACACTATACCTGTATATGATGTGGTGTTTTATGAATTTGACCACATCACTTATCTTGACTTCTTTTAATAGGATTGCTTTGGCCCATTTAGAGAAGTAATCAGTTATCTCTAAAATGAAGTAATGTCCTTGGAAGAGGGTGGGGATATCGAGCCAACAACGTCCATACCACACATCTCGAATGGCCATGAAGTAGTCGATGGATGAAGATGTTCAGGTGGCTGATGCATGTAATTAGCATGTATCTGGTAGGCATGACATCGTTTAGCATAAGCTACGGTGTCCCTAATCATATTTGGCCAATAATAACCTAATCTGCAAAGTCGGTCCTATAACTTAGGACTAGGTTGATGAGCTCCACATATACCATCATGTGCCTCCTTAAGAGCTTCTTCTGCTTCTTTGCTTGACAAGTAGCGAAGAAATAATCTGTCATATGACCTTCGATATAAAGTTTGGAACTAGGAATCGTAGTAGAATCTGGGTGCTCGTCTATGAATAGATTCTCTTTCCTTGATGTCTTTAGGCAATAAGCTGTATAAGGCATAATCAATGATCGGAAATTGCCAATCTTTAGGTTCAAGCATTGCAGGCTTATCTCCAACTGCGTTGACCTACAATGCATACTTTAACTTGAATAATTGTTTGTTTGTTATCGTGATTTGCTAGGTAGCTCCTTCACGTAGAGCCAATGTGGCTGCAAGTGACGCTAATGCGTCGGCATAGGTATTCTTGAGATGGGGTATGTAGTCAATATAGAAGCCTTCAAAGGAATCAGCCAACGCGATGGCTGCGGTATGATAGGTAATGAGATCCTCATTCTTAACTTTATATTCTCCCTTTACTTGGTTGACGATGAGTTGTGAATCACCATATGCCTCTAGATGCTTCACTCCCAGCTGTTTGGCTATATCAAGGCTGATTAACAAAGCATTATATTCGGCTACATTATTAGAGCAAGACTCCGTTAAGGAAACAGCTTGAGGTAGTACTGTTGGCCCTATAGTTATGATGATGATTTGTCAAACAATTTATCGCTAATATGTTTTCTAGTCTTTGTTGTTTTTGGTTTTTTCTTACAGGTATTTCTACACACGGTAATCAAAAGTTAAAGATTCAAGTTCATGTGTGTGCTACTCTTGGTATAAGTTTAGTTTGCTTACATATATTGTATGTTTATATGTAAGCTTAATATATGTACACCTAACACAGATTTGACGTTTTCTATCATATAAATGATTTTTCATCAAACGTTGTTACAATAACTTTTATTTCATGTTTACAGCTCATTCATACTTTATTATATACATACAATGTATGCATGATATATATATACGTGTTTATAAGTCATATCAAAATTTTCATGTTCATAAAATACAAGTTTTCTGAACACTTTTCAAAAACAGGGAGTTTTCGCAAAAAAAAATTTGATTTTCTAAAAATTCCTTTTCAAACATGTTTATTTCATCATTTAGAAACTTTCCCCAAAGTTTTACCATTTTTGAAATTAATTTGATATTTTTAACGTAATTTCAAAATCAGACCAAACACCTGTCACATGCCATGTATCAGTTAGCGGTCGACCGCCACGGTAGACCGCGAGCAATAAATTTTTAGTATATGGTTTTTATGTGCTCGCGGTTGATCATGAGTCGACCGTGAAACCATCAAGAGACTTTCACGGTCGACCGCCGTGGCCGACCGCCAGCTTTTAATTTCTAAACTCAGATTTTTTGTGCCTCGCGGTCGACCGCAAGATTTCCACGGTCGACCGCCGAACTCATGATTGTATTCCAACGGCTAGTTTCTGATTTGATTCTCTGGGGGCTTTTTGGTCATTTCAAGTTGGTTTTTGTTGAGTTCTTGAGTGGGTATAAATACCCCCATTGCTCTTCTATTTCAGTAACCAAGAAAACCAAGAGTTTTTTGTTTTTACAAGAAGTTTTAACAAAGGTTTAAGAGGCGTTTAAAGAGCTGTTAATCTAATTTTCGTTAATCTACTTCAAGAGAAGTTTTCTACAACAAGAAGTGGCTTTCAATTCCTTTTGGGATCATCATCTACTACTCTTCTTGTTTATTGAGAAGTTTTCTAAAACTCTTCCTTATATAGTTTACTATTTTATTTTCATTTATTTAGCTATATTTATTGAGTTGTATTATTTTCATTCACTGTTATCACACACACATATTGAGCTTAATATCTTCATACTATATTAAGGGTATTGGTGTGTGATTTAGTGAGTGTGAACTTCATTGTGTTCTCACTTATTATTGAGAACAAATCATTGTATTTACCTTTTATTGTGAGAATCACTTGTAATACACTTGTACACCGAGAGAAGTGTGAGGCGTGAGACGGGGTCAAATCCAATAGGAGTGGCGTCGGTTGACGAACCTAGGGAGAGGTTGCATCCGAGCACTTGAGGAGGAGGACACGGGCTAGGTTCCTACACTTAGTGTGTAAAGTGTGATTGCATAGTATTTGTTATGTGAGAGTTTTTCGGTAAGCTTGTAAACCGAGTGTGTAGAAGTTCCGGCTTCCAAACCGGATTATGATAATGGAGATCTCCTCGAGGTGAGGATCAGGGACGTAGGTCGTGGTGACCGAACCTCGTAAACATATAGTTTGTTTGTGTTTTACTTAGCGTACTTTTATTTGTGCTTATTCATATCTCTCTTACTCATATCTATCTTATATCATTCTTGCAAGAACAAATTAATCAACATAATTTTAATTAGCTTTTAATCGGGATTAGATTAGCATAAGACCCTAATCACCCCCCCCTCTAGGGTCTAACAAGCACATGGTTTTACGGGAAAATGAAGACTACCCCCACTCCAGTGATAACCGGACCGGTAGGGCTTGCTCTTGCTGCGCCATCAAAGTATAATTACCATACATGTTGTGTTGATATGATGTTGGATTCATACATCTCATCAGGTATATCCTGGTACGATTTGACTTTCTCGTTTAACGAGTGATTGGCCATAAGATCATAAATAGCTTGACCTTCCACTATCTTTTGATATTTGAAGTGAATGTCATACTAGGATAACAATAACGCCCATCTTGCAAGTCACCAGTTTAATGCACTAGGTTGCATCATGAACACCCGTATAGGATTGAGACATGTATGGTTTGTCTAACCAGGTAATGTCACATCTTTTGGACTGTGAAGACCAGAGGTAAGCATTTCTTTTCGATAGGAGGATAGCAAGGTTCAGCTCTTGATAAAGTCCCACTGAGATAATATACAGCCTGCTCATGGCCGTTATCATCATCTTATGCTAAGATTCCTGCTAAGGCATGCTCTGTAGCTCGAATGTATATCAAGAATGGTCTACCTGATTTTGGTACAGGTAACACAAGTGGACTGGAGAGATATTGCTTGATCTCTTCAAATGCTTTCTGACAAGCCTCATCCCATACGAAAGACACCTCTTTCTTCATGAGTCTTGAGAATGGTTGGCACTTTTTTGATAAATTGGAGATGAACCTACGGATGTACGCCAAGCACCCCTATAGACTACGAAGTTCCTTAAGGTTCTTTGGAGGTGGAACCTCTTGAATAGCTTTGACTTTATCTGGATCAAGGCGAATTCCGCTGGCTATGACTACGAACCCCAGGAATTTACCACTGACCATTCCTGAGAATGATTTGGTAGGGTTCATCTTCAATTGGTGTGTTCGCATGAGATCAAACATTGTTTTCAAGTCATGTAAGTGATCTTTCTTGTCAAGATTTTTGACCACTAAGTCATCGACATAACATTCCATAGTCTTCCTTAAATGTTCTCAGAAAATAGTGGTCATGACGCGCTGATATGTAGCGCCCATATTCTTTAACTCAAAGGACATTGCTATATAATAGTATATCCCTAAAGGTATTCGAAAGGAAGTGTGCTTTTTATCATCAGGATACATCTTAATTTGGTTGTACCCTGAGAATCCATCCATAAACGACATCCTTTCAAACCCGCACGTATTGTCAATAATGACATCAGTGATGGGTAAAGGAAAATCATCCTTTAGACAGGTCGAATTTAAATCTCGGAAGTCAATGCATACTAGAATCTTCCCGTTCTTTTTTCAGAACAGGGACGATATTGGCTGCCCAGTCAAGATGTTGTTCCTCATGGATAAATCCTGATTCAATGAGCTTTTTGACTTTAATTTTAATTACCTCCATGATCTGGGGCCAAAATCATCATTGTTGTTGTTTAACAAACTTTGCATCTCGTTTGACGTTGAGGCGATGCATGGCCACTTGGGGATCAAGACTCGGTATGTCTTCATAATTCCAAGCGAAGACGCCAATATATTCATGAACAAGAGCAATGAGATTCTCCTTTTCTTCAAGTGATAAGCTATCGCTTATGAATATAGGTTTCGGGTTGAACTCATCTCCCATGTCCACTTGAATCATTTTATCATCAGTAGGAGGTTCACGTTGTTCAAAATGATGCTCCCACTATATGCCTAGCTACTTACTCAAAGGATATTCAAATAAGGGTAATTGATCATCCTCTTGAATCTCAATCGGCTGAGCTAAAGTCATGTTGACCATAAGCTCTTTGAATACGGCACCAGTGCTGACATCCGAATCCAAACAAGTCGATTCAGATGAAGAATTAGTAAGGCGTCCTTCCGAATCCTCAGCTACTCCGAAGCACCATACTAATGGCGGGGATTCATATCCTAACCCCCTGCGAGTTTTGTAATAATAATCATCGGGTTTCCCTTCCGGAACATAGGCAGACTTGATAGGTGTCTTCCGTCCCTTGCTAGAGTTTAAACCTTCTTTGCGGGTGAAATCGTATCTTATTTTCCTCATAAGATATTGCATTGTTGGTGCAAAGTATGAGAATTGAGGGCCTCTTACTTCTTTTTCAGCTTCTTCGCAAAGAGTTTGCATTGGACCATGAGTTTGCCCAAAGATGATATCTTTTTAACCATTATTCTTAGCTAGTACTATAAAGACTACTCATGAAGATTCGACCTGCGGTCGGTTTGTCGTGAAGGATGACCAGATTAGCATGTGCAAAGTGGATTCAGCATACAGTCACGGAAGAGGATCTGATATCACATTAGCATCATTACTTGGCATATCAGAGTTGCATTCTACACACGATAAGTAAGCTAAAGCATCATTGTTATTGAAGATAACTTCGCTGTCATTTACATCCAGACTTTCAAGACCAATGACTATGGGTTCAATGTCATTGAAGACAAGATCATGTTCGTATTCAGTCTCAGTATTGGTTTCATTGCCGCTATCAGGGTCCTCAACTAGTGGTACATCAATTGGCTCACCATCGAGGTAGTGGATGGAATCTGTAAGATAATTCTCCACTCCCTTGAATGGTTTCTTTTCTATGACCACTGTCTTTACTTCCCCACTCTCATCCACATATTTCAAACATTGATGTAAAGTGGATGGAACAATCAAATTGTTATGGATCCATGGTCGATCCAATAACAAATTATAAGATGTCTCTGCATCAATGATATAGCAGGTAACATCTATCTTCAAATCACCCATTTGGTATTTGAGTTTGATTTTGCCTAGGGGACAAGTGTTGGAAGCATTGAAGCCGTAAATGGTTGATCCCGTTGTTGATAATCGAAGCAATAGGACTCCAAGATGGTACATGATCCTCAAAGGTATGATGCTCAAAGTAGAACTAGGGTTGACCTGAATTCAATCTACACGAATAGAACCGGTATACCTCGTGAAATATAAGGGTCTATTATGCTTCATATTTCTCACATGCATATCCTCAGAAGAAAAGGTAATGCTTGGCATCCATCCTCGAAAGATCTGATGACATTGAGGACAGGCCTCCAATGTTTCTTCTATTGGGTTTAGTGGAAAGTGAGTAAGAAAGATCTCATTATCCGCCAATGCTTCACGGAGGGCTTCTCTTGTCGATCGCGATAAGCGTAAGAGCTCGAACAAGGTAATTCTTGCTGGGATGTTAGCTAGTTGATCTAGCACATCAAACTAAAAAAGACCTTTAGAGCTCTCTGAAACATCCTTCCTGAGTATCTTATTGTAACAGAGTTCCTTCCCTATGGGATCATGGGCCGGCGATGGTGTTTTATCTGTTACCTCCTTCTTCGGCCTCGGCGGGGCTATTGTTGCTTCAGGGTATTTCTTCAAATACTCATTTCCTCCACGGGTTCTTGATGTTTGCACTAGCTATGCGGCAAACACTGGCTGCTCATCTTCGGAACTACTGAGGGACGTAGTTTCAACTTTTTCATTGGAAATGACAGACACAACATTGTAGGATTTTCGCTTGGATGTAGACTTCTTCGGGTTTCCTGAAGTCCATGCCCATCTACTAATAGATCAGGATGAACCCACATGACTCCACCTTCGGGAGTAGCATAAGGAACCATAGCCTTCTCCTTCTGCTGATGAGGATCAAGGTTCATAATTCTGGTCTCTACTTGAGGAATTGGCTTCAAACCGTCCTGAACTTTAACTTCTGTGAAGTCTCCAAACTGCAACGAGACCATGTTTGATGATAACTTCTTCTGATATGTCTGAAGAGTCATAACACCTACATCCAACAAAGCTTGAATTTTATCTTTCAAAATATAACATGCCTTGGTCAGGTAGTGCACCATCCTGTGGTACATGTAGTAGTTGGGGTCATCGGCCCTCGAGACTTCTTCAAGTCGCCTCAAATTTGGGAGCTTGATCTTATTCATCTTTATCAAAGACTTGAGGATCGAGACGATGTTCTCATCTTTAAAATCATATTTCTTCTGAAAGCGATTATCAGAAGAATTACCTTTCTATTTTGTAGAGGACTTAGGAGAAGGGTTGGTGTCCATCGTCAAAGTATCTTTCCCTTTGGCTTGCTTTTGAGGGTTAAAGTTGCCTTTATTCCCTCCCTTTTTAGGGTGAGACTCATGAGGTTCATCTACCTCTATCCTTTTTAGCATATTCTCGACTTTCTCTCCCTGCCACACCAAGTCTTTCCATGAACAAGCTTCCACAGAGCCCATCTTGGACAATATGTTGATAGAAAGTTCATTGTAGCACATCTCCGCAAGGGTAGCTTCAGAAACTTGATCGCGTGAATGCAACGATCGATTCCTGAATCTTTTGACAAATTCGCTAACAGACTCCGTCTTCTTCTGTTTTTTGGCCAACAGTGTAGCCATGGACACCTCAGTGTTATCATTAAAGAAACGAGCTAAGAAGAGCTTTTCCAAATATCTCCAACTTCTGATTGATTCGAGCTCGAGTCTGTGAAACCACTCAAAAGCTACCCCTTTTAGTGTACTGATGAGCAGTCTAGTCATAACGGGATCATTACCCATTATGTGTCCAGTATGTGCCTGGAAATAATAGATATGCTGGGTTGGAGAACCTTTGCCATCAAATTGTACTAAATTGAGTGGCTTAAACTCCGGGGGATATGGAACACTATCCCACTCGGCTGGATAAGGTCTAGCTACCCACAGGTCCTTGAAGTTTCCTTGGAGCTTCAATGCGTCAAGTTTCTTTTGGAAATCATCTAATTTTTGGTCCCGTATTTTTGTACGAGGATTGGATTTAGCTTCGGATGATTCAGAATGAACCCTCATAACATTTGCCTCTTCATCATCTTCATCATTATCATCTTGATGTTGACAATTGTTGTCTCCCTCGGCATGTGAAGGTCGCCTAGGTTTTGATCCCGAGGCTTAGGGATCAGAAGATTCAGAAGATTCAGAACACATGAATCCCTCAGCGTGTGAAGGTCACCTTGATTTCACCTAACCCTAGAGAGTATTCCAGATCAGAACATTCAGAAGAATCAGTCGAGGCTTTTCTCTTGCCCTTGCTGACCATGTTAATCGTCACCTCAATGTGGCTATTCTTGGGTGCTTGTTTCTTAGGACAAAAGCATCTTCTTCTCAATGACGAGATCATTGACGGCTCAGTCAACCATTTGAAGACTGAAGATTTACATGTCGACTTCCCACATGGGCATTGGGAAAGTACTGCAAAAATAAACTTCTCACAGTAGCAATGAGATTACATCTGACTCATGTTGTGTTTGCGTGTGAGATGATCACGAAGGTCGACGATGGGACTACCCCCAGCTAGCTCCATCGACCTAGCTTTACCTAAGCAATACCCTCTAAGTAATAGAGGTTGACGAACTTGGGCAATTGGACAAACTTCGTCATTCATGTGTTTATAACGAGATTCATTGGTAGAACAAGCTTGGCGCATTAGCCTTCTCGGTTCGTTCTTAATCTGAGGTTCACTCTCTTGGTGAACCTCAGAGTGAACCACTTGCTGAACTGATTGAACCTCACTTTGTAGATAAGGTTTGTTCTCTAAGCCTACTCGGGTACAAGGATGAGCTCCATCATTTTGATGTTCCTCAGCCACTTGACCCTTGTCAAACTTGTTGACCTTAGGCTGATCAACACTTGGTCGATAGTGGAAACTGTCTAGTGAGACCAAGGCTCGAACCCTACGGTGAGCTTGATTCTAGCACTGACGTTGTTGCGCACGTCTCGAAATTAGATGTACAGAAACTCTCGCTTCAGCCGAAGTTGGGCGAGGTTCATTATCAAAATCCAAGGTTTGGCTAGTGGAAGCCGAAGTTCGACTAGGTTGCTTAACAACTCATTTCTTAGCCTGACAGCTAGTTGTTGGAGCTCCTCTTTGAGGGGCATACACTATTCCTCGAGCATAACTCAAGTTAAATCATCAGAAGCCACTTGAGCTGAAGCCTCATAAGAGACTCGACGACACTTTCGTGCCTTGGTGGGACTGGACATACAAGAGGAGATGAACTCCTTGTACTTCGTTTGGTCGAACTCTAATAGCAGAGTTTCAACCCTGGTTCCTACTATAATCTTGTCTAACTGCACCACCACCATCTCATCGGAAAGAATGACATCTCCCACTGTGGTCTCCATCTTCTGTAAGGTCGAAAAATTGAAGTTTGATTGATTTCTTATTTTAAGAAATTGATTCGATCACTTAGTACGAATCCTTACAATCACTCACACTCTCTCGATTACAGATGAAGAGAAGATTGATTCAGCTTCTCTTTTGTTTAAAAGTAGGCTCTTGGTGGTGAAATGATATTTCTCTCAATGCTCATGTCGAGATTACTTCCCATTGATGATCAGAACAAGATCATAAAAGCTTCTAATGGTCGGTCGATGATCTCCTTTTGCGCAGCAGCGAAAGATCAGGGCTCCAAGGTCTGTCTCTGAATCTAGTCTCTCCAAAGTCTCTTTTTCATAGCCGCTCATGGCTATTTATAGGTTTTTAGTATGTAACCAACGTACTAAAATTGTGGGTAGAGGGCGCAACTGCCTCCTTCAATTCAGCCCACGTCGGTTAGTGGGTCAAAACATGCTCTTGAAGCTTAGTCCACGTGGCTAACTA
This sequence comes from Asparagus officinalis, assembly GCF_001876935.1. NCBI lineage: Eukaryota > Viridiplantae > Streptophyta > Magnoliopsida > Asparagales > Asparagaceae > Asparagus > Asparagus officinalis. The sequence goes on from NC_033795.1 coordinate 53,306,418, forward strand.
AGTCTTCAAACCGTTGCAGCTGGATCGCTTGTGGACAACGAGCTTCGCTGCATGGCAAGGTTCATCTGATTGACAGAGCCTCAATATGCAGCGAGGTTTGTTTTCTAGGGCCAACTTTATAGTATAATTCTGACGAGCTTCATATTCACCAACGAATTTTGTCTTCGATAGCTAAATTCTAACTACATAGCAAGCCTCATTTTCACTAACGAGCTTTAAGTCTAATGATAAGCTTCGAACCTCGTATCCAACGACAAACTCCGAACCTCATATCTTATGACAAACTCCGAACTTTGTTTTCAATGACGAGCTCCGAACCTCATTTCCAATTACCAGCTTTGAACCTCGTATCCAACGACGAGCTTCAAGCTTCGTTTCCATTGACGAGTTTCGAATCTTGTATCTAATGATGAGCTTCGAATTTCGTTTCCAATGACAAGTTTCGAACCTCGTATCCAACGAAGAGCTTCAAACTTTGTCTCCAATAATGAGTTTCAAACCTCGTATCCAACGACGAACTCCGAACCCGTTTCCAATGACTAGCTTCGAACCTCATCTCTAATAGGGATCCTCGTTGGGCGGCAAGGTTCATCCCTATGACGACCCTCATCATATTTTAAAGTTTGACATTTTTTATTGCCTACAGGCTAGAGTCATGATGACACCTGCCAAGCATTAAATGCAATGTTGATACGTTGTTATAGAGGAAAAGGTTCGAGACGAAAACAATCCTTTAGCTTCATCGCGAAGTAACGCCTTTTGAGTCGACTTTGCAAGGTGTCTGGCAAGTGATCGAGTGGACTCGTGGCGACTTGTCTTCAATAGAAGGGGGACAAGAACCGCCTTTCGTATCGACATACACCTTCATTCATGTCAACATTTAGGTGTGTCGTCTCATCAGGTCGACTAAGTTGTCGCCCCTAATTATCTCTAGCCACCAAGTAGATTAGGGCTTAACGTGTAGAAGTACACTTGTCCACTACTTGGTATTGAATTACATTTTGGCGAAAATGGGAACACCATAACAAATAGTAATATATATCCACCATTACTCTACCAAAGAAGAAATTTTCAAAATAGACACAATCTAAACTTTATTCCAAAAATCATTCCATTCTATACTTTATTATAGAAATTGACCCAATTTCTGGCCACGTCAGCATCGTGGCCAGAAATTGGGTCGTTTTAAAAAAGTATCGAATTTCTAGTTAGTCAGGGTTGCTAACCCCCAACGAAGAGCTTCAAACTTTGTCTCCAATAATGAGTTTCAAACCTCGTATCCAACGACGAACTCCGAACCCGTTTCCAATGACTAGCTTCGAACCTCATCTCTAATAGGGATCCTCGTTGGGCGGCAAGGTTCATCCCTATGACGACCCTCATCATATTTTAAAGTTTGACATTTTTTATTGCCTACAGGCTAGAGTCATGATGACACCTGCCAAGCATTAAATGCAATGTTGATACGTTGTTATAGAGGAAAAGGTTCGAGACGAAAACAATCCTTTAGCTTCATCGCGAAGTAACGCCTTTTGAGTCGACTTTGCAAGGTGTCTGGCAAGTGATCGAGTGGACTCGTGGCGACTTGTCTTCAATAGAAGGGGGACAAGAACCGCCTTTCGTATCGACATACACCTTCATTCATGTCAACATTTAGGTGTGTCGTCTCATCAGGTCGACTAAGTTGTCGCCCCTAATTATCTCTAGCCACCAAGTAGATTAGGGCTTAACGTGTAGAAGTACACTTGTCCACTACTTGGTATTGAATTACATTTTGGCGAAAATGGGAACACCATAACAAATAGTAATATATATCCACCATTACTCTACCAAAGAAGAAATTTTCAAAATAGACACAATCTAAACTTTATTCCAAAAATCATTCCATTCTATACTTTATTATAGAAATTGACCCAATTTCTGGCCACGTCAGCATCGTGGCCAGAAATTGGGTCGTTTTAAAAAAGTATCGAATTTCTAGTTAGTCAGGGTTGCTAACCCCAACTAATTAGGAGCACCTCTACCAAATCCTTAGAAGCTTGGCTAATCATGCTCGTGATTAGCAGAGCTAAAAAAGTCAGGGTTGCGAACCTTGACCATTTTGGTCGGGGTTTGCAACCCCGTTCTGGTCAGGGTTTGCAATCATGTTCATTTGACAAAAACTTCCACCCTATTACCCACCTTGTGGATAGAAATGGTCGAGGTTCCCAAACCCGACTATTTGGTAGAGACTTTCCATCATACAAACTTGCTGGAAAATCTCCTCTCCTACTAACATATATTAATCCTCGACTAAAATTGCCAGGTTTAACACAAGCTCTCTTGCTACACGTATATCAATCCATAATCAATTTTAATCACAAATAAACATATATCTTTATATTTATATTACATATATAACCAATTTCGAACAAAAACATAACATGTAATTCACTTACTAAAAATCTAATCATAAACATATAGTCCAACTAGCATTTCAAACGTAAACAACATAAAACAAGAAATATTGAAATTTAGCAAATATTTAGAATTCCCTTTCCTCTCGCTCTCCCTCTTCCTATTCTTCCTCTCCCCCTTCCCCGTTCGCCTTCAACATGAGCTTGGATGATCTCATCATTAAGTTGTGTGTGAATTTGTGAGCGCATGACATCCTCATCGACTTGAACTTGCTGTGAACATTTGGCTTGAGCCTCCTATGAACATCCAGCATCATCATGTGCAAGACTTGAGCCCGCCCTGCCGTGTCCTCAAACTCGTCGATGCTCGTACCCTATGCGTTGTTCTTGACGTCCATCACGATTTGCATGACGTGTCTTTCTAAGATCGGACCGAATCTTTCTTATGATGCGAACAAATCCGTTCCTCACCCTTCAGCTCGGTAGTCAATCTTAATGCATCATGTGCAATACATTGAGTTCTTGTACCTATATGATAAAAAGGGGAAGAAGATTATTAGCAATTGGTTTATAATAAAATAATAATCATAAAATTATTGTATATTTTGCCTATCTACCTACCAACTCTCTCCTAACTGGACCTCTCGGTATGTACTCCTTAGATGCTTTGTTCTCCTGAAATATCCATCGGTGAGTAATCCCCAAATGCCAACGTAAGTACACATCTTCTGGTGCATCAACTCTCTCCATCACTATAATATCCTCCCTCAACTCCCAATTCTCAATGTGAGCTTGATGAATTTTCTTCCAATTTTGATGATGTGCTCCTTTTCGGGAATTTCGCTCTATTCTTTCTACAGGATCTGGAATATGTTGTTTTAATTCAAATTGTCGAAGCACATGATCAGGCATGCGCATTTCAACAATCTCGAAGCATATAATCAGTACTCGAGCATGTCATGTATCTTCACCATCTCTGCAAATATCTCATAGTGAAGCTAAAAGCAGTTCATAGGGTATCCGCTTGACCTATAAAGAAAATTACAAAAATTTACATATCAGTAACATATGATATATTGCCTGAATATAGTTAGATATTATGATTTTATACATGTTCGTCCTCCATTTAATCAAGTTCGATCCTATAAAAGTTTTCATGACCCTTTGGGAAGGTTTGCTAATATCTGGAAACATTCCATCTATTTGATATATAAAGGTTTAGTATAGATTGAAATAAATATATAAAATTATATGTAATCATAAATATTAAAAACTAATATACTTGCATCCTAATGGAACTTGACCATCAAGAACCTGGGTCTCCCTTAAATTTGGTGTTCCCAAATGTCATCGCTCCCATGACTATATTTGCAACAAAGTGATGCAACCTTTAAATTTTTTATTTTGCACGAATGACACTTTTGTCATCTCCTTATAGAGATAAGTTAACACTGCACTTCCCCAAGATAATTCTCTAAACTCCTCAAAATCCTCACGAAGTGGCAACCATCTAACATGCACTGAATTCTTAGTTGAATCTGGAAATAGAATGGCACCGATCATATAGAGTATATACGCACGGGCATGTCTTGACGATCTCTTCAGTAGCATCGATTAGTACATTCATGTAATTATTTCGTAACCACTTGAGATTGATCTTACTACTCTTCATATTAGGAGCTTGATCCAGTAATCATTATCACACTCCTCTCCTGTTTAAGTCATTGGTACACGTAACAGCATCTCCATCCACTTTGAGGCCAAGTAAAATCCCTACATCATGCAGAGTAATAGTTGACTCTCCTTGATGCATTTGGAATGTATTTGTCTCAGGCTTTCATCGTTCAATCAATATCGTCAAAAGAGGTCAATCGAGTCTTACCCATTTTATTTGTGAATATTGAAAAAAAAACCTGCTTGATGGACATAATATTGGACCTGTGGATCTGTCAAATCCCAACTCGAATGTGCACGAATATGATCAACAATAGTATTACACAGGGCCTGCATATATTAAACAGTTTAAATGATTATGTAACAACAATAAGATTGAAAATTTAAAATGATTGAAAATAAAAAAAATTACCTCTCCAGAGAGTATGCATTGACTTACAAATTATATAGAATAAAATTAAACAATTCTACCATTAGTTGCGACTTGCTCAAATTAAACATAATGCTCATATGATGATCGTTTGAGATCTTAACCGCGGATGTTCTATAAAAAGATATGGGCCAATTGCATATTAGTTTTAGTCGGTACTCTTGTGGATCAACTTTCGTAACTCGGTGTAATTCCTTAATCAAGTCATAGTAACTACATGATTCCGAGATCATTAACGGGGTTGTTACTCCTCCAACGTACTTTAGCATATTATTCATTCCATAATTAATTTTCCCACCTTATGAACAAGCAATAAAAACCATATTGTTCAACCTATAAAAAAAATTAGATTATATCATTTAAATGCAAAAAAATTTTAAAAACTTATCAGGCCATTGAATAAGAGAGGAAAACCTAGATGCAAACAATCTCATAATCGTATAACTATAATTTTGATGAAAACCCCTAAATAAATAAATGAAAACCCTAAACCCCAAAATGAGCATTCTATGCCCTAGAACTTTAATTTCAATTAAAGCAATTCCACACAAAGACTGATAATCACCAGAAAGATATGTAATTGATATTATATTTCAAACCCTAGAAATTGGATTTTGATGAAAACTCTAGATTTGAATGTTAAAGAAGAGAGAAATATCCTAGATTTTTAAATGTTAAAAGAGGAGAGAGAGAAGAGAATTTACCCTAGAGATCTTTAGCAAATTTCCTTGTTGAATTTTGGCCACAAAAATAGGTTTGGGAGACTTGGGTAGGCGGAGAAGAATGAGAGACCGAAGGTAGAAAAAGAAAGAATTGGTATTGTGAGGGGAGAGGGGATCGATTGGTATATATAATCGGGTAGGCCCCACCATAAATAGTGGGGGTTGAGAACCCCAACTATTTGGTCCCTTAGCCGATTCCACATCTTCGAGCGATGGGGAGATTGTGGGTCTGCCAAATGATCGGGGTTGGCAACCCCAACCATTTGGTGAGCATCTTCCAGTAGGGGAAGTTTTGGGGAATCGTCTACCAAACAATTGGGGTTGGCAAACTCACCAAGAATGAGAGGTGCTCCTAATTAGTAGGTTAGCAACCCCAACTAATTAGGAATTCAATTTTTTTAAACGATCCAATTTCGGGCCACGTGGCTGACGTGGCCAGAAAAGTGAGTCAATTTCTATAATAAAGTTCGGAATGAGTCGATTTTTGCAATAAGAGTTACGACTAGATCTATTTTGAAAATTTCTTCCTTCACCAAATTATCCGAACCTTAAAATATTATCTGTCATTATCCCACCATATTATCCTACTAAATTATACCACTTCAAAAATTATCCATCATTGCTCCACTAAATTATCCCAATATCAAAAAAAATTCTCACTTTACCAATAATTCCAGTTCTACTTGAAAAGTTCTAGTTGACCGTCCCCTAATAGAACTACTATGAATTTTAGAGATTTATACACAAAAACTGCCTCCCCTGATTTTGAATGAAATTGAAACTTTTGTATGGGTAATAAAAATTAATAAAAAATCCATTCATGGTACGCGTATAGAAAATTATGATAATAATCAGATAAATACACAAAATCCATCACCTGCCTATGCCAATATTTTAGTTCAAAAGTAAATTGCTATTAACATTAAGGACGTCAAGAATTGATATCCTCCGCTGGGACTGGAACCATTGCTACCGTTTTTAAATAAGAAATTTGCTTCACAGTTTACAGGAGCAAATCAAGACCCACGCGAGGAACACCATTCAAGATAGTACAAAAACAAAACATAGCAAGTGTGAAACGATCTTCGACCTGAAGCATGAACTGCAGTTATCCTAAAGCTTCAAATATTTACCTTTAGCTATTCCTGCATCTTTCCAAGAAAAAAATTGAAAAATATATCAAGGTCGAATGAGATGAAATTGTCAGCAAAACGTAAGTAAAATGCCAAACGCTATCGCCAAGAACACAATAATTTTCCTTTATGATTGGTAGCACAGAAAGCCTGCCTGCCAAAATCAAGCAATTCCATCAAAGTGTCAGGTTTACAAAATGGCTTCTTTATGATATTACTAGGCCAAAAAAAAAGCAAAGAAGAGCAAGACTTGAAGAAGATTTTGTATATCGTCAACAAGTTGTAGAAAAATGAAATGCTGAGATTCGCAGAATTCAGTGGTATGCTCTCTATAGGAACACATCTAGGAGAAAATTTCTCTACTCTTAGCCAGTCTGCAAACCGGTTATTTCCAAGCTTCTATGATTCAAAAGAAAATGTCCGTTGCCCGCTACGTAAAGGGAAGTTTCCTTCATGGAAGAACACTCCTTGTCTCCTTCCTATCTACGCCAAATACCTGTAGCAACAAAATAGGAGGGTTATAATTACACTACACCGGTGAGAAAACAAAATTATTTGGTGCCAATATGGGATGAAAAAAATGGCTGCTTTCTTGATCAACTGGATCCTAATGTTTGAGGATCCTGTAGCCTGCTCTCAAACTCTTTTGCAAAACAGGTATTTTCATAAGAAACTTTTAAAAAAGAGGAAGATATGCGAAATATGATAAATTGAAAGCACCAAAAAGAATTTCTAGTTCTCAGTTACCTCTACGCCGAATCCTTTGACATATACATTAGTGAATAGCTCTGCAGGCTCAGGCAAGGGGCTCTCCTGAAAAATGGGAAGGGGTACATTTGTGAGGCATATCCAACAAAATTTATACGAAAATGCACACAAATTGACTGCTGAATATATTAGTAAATCAGATGCAGTTAAGGAGACTACCTTGGCCTTAGCAACCGCATCATCTACTTCCTTCCTCACTTCTTTCTCAACATCCTATTCAAATTTTTAAAAAGGAAAAAGGAGGAAACCAAAGATTAAGAGAGAGGAAATATAAAGTGAATAGAATAAAGTACAAACATATCTGTTAAATTCTGCATTCAGTTTGTTAAGTACACAACTTAACAATTCCGCTTAATTCTGCATTAAGATTGTTAACACAACTTAACCAAATTCAAGAACCACAGTCTGCTAGTGAAGGTTCCAACTAGAATCACTACCTTGAGCTCCGCAGCAGTTGATAGATCATGGTCTAGTATCACTTTTCTAATTCTTTCAATCGGATCACGCTCCTACAAATATGACAGGCGCAAAGTGAATATCAAAAGAATGCGCACACTTCAGATTTGAGTTAGAAACAAACCCACCTGCCTCACACCACTGATCTCATCACGTGTGCGATAAGTGCTCCCAGGGTCAGACATAGAATGACCATGGTATCTGTAAGTATCCATTTCGAGGATCTGCAAATCACCATAACAATAATCATATGCAGCCCCACTGTCTCGTAATATATGCTTGAAAATTGGCACTAATAGCATATAGAAAAGGAGAAACAGCCAAAGTAGTCGTTATATCATGCGCAGAAAATACCTAACAAATAATTTTAAGACTAAGAAAGAAAAAGAAAATGTGTGTTTGTGTGTCATCTAGACAGCAATTTCATTGCTAGATAATATTTTACTGCTTGAGAGAATTAATGGGCAAAAGGTAGGTGTATGAACACAAGAATCAATCGTATGGCCATTGAGTCAACTTTCTTGCATGGAAGTGGCAACTTTTGTAAACTGAAGTGGCAATTACTGCTGAGCTTATTGATTTCTCTCTAGGTGATTACACTTACAAACTTTCATTATTAATCTGCCTTTAGATTTTCTGTAAGGTACTATAAAGTGCTCTGCCTGTTTACTTGCATTGCTCTTTTATGTTTACATATTTTACATAAAATGCATCCAAAAAGTAGATATCCCTGCTCAATGTCATGGAGTACTAATAATATGATAGTAACTAGTTTCTCTATGCTAAGTTTTAAGAACCTGGTCCACCAGAGTTGTTAGACTTGGGTAATTTAGGCATTGAAATGTTCATTTTGTGATAAGGATAAATATACCTGATTCTATTCCAGAGGGACTTAGCATCGTAGATCTCATTAAGAATCATAAGATTCTATTCAGTTTCAGATAAGGGCTGATTTTACTTAGATATTGTTAGGATAAAAATAAAGTTATTGATAGAATTGAGATTTTTAAGATTTGATTTGTTTAGAGATAAACATTTACATGTTTTTAGATAAGATTTAATTTGTTTAGAGATAAGATTTGATTAGTTTTCATATAAGATTTGTGTTATCTTCAACTCTCTATAGAAGAGAGGAACTTTTGTGTAATAGGGAGTGAATTTTAAATGAGAATTATTGATCAAAGAGATTTCTGGAGTGATTCCAATTGTGTTTTAAGCCTCCTGTGAACAGTATCGTGAACAGTATCGTGAACAGCAACCTCGTGAACAGTTCCGTAAACAGTATCGTGGACAGTGCTCGTGAACAGTGCCTATTTTCTCAACGTTGCAATCTCATTCACAGATTTGATCCCTGCAGAATTCCACAGTGACAGAAAATTACAAAACTCAGATCTAAGCCTTTATTCTCATTTAATTAGATTGCTTATATTGTGGTTAATTAGAATTATTACATCCTTGATCTTATATTAAACTAACCCTTTTATTTTGAAACCCTTTCGCAGGATCTAGCTAATAGGAATTCGACACCAACGTTGAGTTCCCAATTAGGATTTGTGGACTGTGCTCAACGTTTCATGCCTTAGATTTATCGCGAACGCATTCCTTATTTGCTGTAGTTTTTACACCATTTATTACTATTAGTTGTTAGTTCATATTGTTTGATATTTAAAGTTATTTTCCACTGTAATTTTAGTGTGAGTTTGCATTTATTCTGCATATTAGTTCGTTTAATCACTTTTCCTAGAGCTTGATAGATCGTGCTACGTCAGTTTGCAAGATGCATATTTAACAAAACCGACTGCTATTATGTTGCCTTATTCAAGAGTTTGGACCAATCCCACTTGCAACACTTCATGATTAATTGATCATTGAGATGAATCATCAATTTGTTTACCATAGAGCTTAAATTTTTCGCTTTCCCTATGCATCAACTCTTTGATTTCAAGTATATTTGCTAGTAATGTAAAGAATCAAGAATAGAGTACCAGACGGCACTCCAACAAGTAAGCAAGCCCATGATTTATTTTATATCACATAATAATCTAAATTAATTATTCTCCAAAGCAATACTACAAAAATAAGGTATCCTTACAGCAAATAAATTATATCAAATATTCCAGAAGTTATACAAACAATATTTCTCAAGGAAAAAAGATGACATAGTTGTCCATATTTGCGTGCAAGTTCAACAAAATATATAAGTTTTGGTGATAA
>NC_033795.1:53316229-53317072 GCF_001876935.1 Asparagus officinalis
CTTAGCTAATTTCTTTCCAAAGAACCTCTCTTCACTTGGAGGGGTTTCGCACATAACCCCCCGAACCTTCTATTCCACCTATGCTGCATGGATATAGCTGTGGGTGCATACGCTAACACAAGTGCAGATACGAGACACGACAATATTCCAAAAGTTAGGATAGGCGGACAGAACTATGTATACATATTAAAATTAATAATCTATATGAGATCGGTTGTTTTTTGCATTCACGTGTTATGAGAATTAAAATTCTTATACCATTTTTATGTTTATTTTTACCGAGTAGATTATAAATGAAAGCCCGCTCGTTTTCGAACTAGATCCTCAAATCCTTTAAATCATACTTATGAACTGGGTATATGCTAAAACAAATCAGTCCCTAGTCCAACGAGTAGCATGAATTTAAGGTGAAGTGTAAAATATACGTTCAAGAAGTGTATCACGAGTTTTTTAAACTAAAAAAATTTGTTATATAATTGAATACACGTCTAAATGAATGTACATATATATTCAAGAAGTGTCCAAGGAGTGTCCGATATTGACACAGATACCGGAAGTATCGAACACAGATACCGGAAGTGTCGGACACAGATACGAGAGTCTACACGAAGTGTCTGGGTAACCTAGCATTCCACTAAACCTATTGAAGATTGTTCACTTGATGGTGTTATTATGGGAGTTAAAGTGGAAATTCTTCAAGGAGTTTAGTGGAATAGAAGAAGTTTAGGAGGGTTATGTGCAGAAACCCTCAAAAATTATGTGGGGGGTTTTGTGAAATTAAAAAGTTAACGAGGGTTAACTAAAAAAAATAGGCAAACTTTCTTTTTTTAGGTTGGTGGGGGG
>NC_033795.1:53317082-53318381 GCF_001876935.1 Asparagus officinalis
TGAGGTGGGGGCGAGGGTTGTGAAATTTACCCAATAAATATTTTAATAAATTGTGTGCTACTTGCATTTACCATCAGATTGAAAAACAAAAAAGGAGAAACCAAATAATAATTTCCAAGCAGTTCTATTGTCAGCAGATTTAAGAATTTCTTCCAAAAAAATATAACTTTTTGAATAGAAAACAACAGGACAATCACGACAAGAAACAAAGTATTAAGGTTTAAATTTTAAAATTATAGAAAATAAACGATAGGTGGGTGCAGGTTCTCACAATGGGTCCATTCTTTAAAGCATGTTCCTTAGCAAATTTACATGCTTGCTTCACAGCGAGAGCATCCATTCCATCCACCTGTTGGGTAAATATACAAGAATTAGAACATATGGAAGAGGTTCAATATACCAATAACTAAAAAGGAAAGTGAAAAAAACATGTAAATGGAAAGATGGCAAAGTTCAAGTTATTTATTCCTTTAGAAGGAAAATATTAGAAGCAACCAAATTTTCTTCATAATTTATGCACATGTTGCAAGTTATCCAATAATCTAATATGAACAAACATAACATTTATGTCATAAAGCTTAAAGCTTATTTCCAAATTTTCAAAATTAGTAAACAACAGTATTTATGATAACATATTTAAAGTTATACATCAGCAGATTACAGCACATTTGAAATCATGCTGGAATTTCGAAATGCAATTTGTACCAAATTTTGATAGGCTTTTAATTCTGTCAATAATTGGACACTCTGATTAAAGTCCATGATTGGACACTTTGACTGAAGTCTATAAACTACCTTTTGCAAACTACCTTTTGCCAGTACCTTACTGAAACTTGTCTATGCATTTATTACTACATCACATGTGCAAGTTATACATAAAGGACAGTATATGGTGTAATTGCAAATAAAATTCTTCAACTATCAGCTACAAGAATTCTTCTCTTCTGTCAGAAAAGGATTTAACCAAATGATAAATTCAAAAATATGAGGATACCCCATTAAATTGACAAAGAAAATCTCCCTGGTTCATAAATGCCAACAACGCAGAGACAGGAGGTCGTGCTTTATAACAATCATATCCAAAGAGCACACTTAAAGATCTTTGTATAAGAATATTTTGGTCATAGAAAATTCATCAAGTGATCGTATCTTTAATTACAAATGAAAAGCTCAGCCTAGAATCCATAGGGATGCAGGACAAAACTAAAATCCTTTTAACTAATGTACAGGCACTAAAGCCCCTTTCTCATCTTAATTAGAAAAATATAGAAAGAAGTCATTTTAAAATTGACATGAATT
>NC_033795.1:53318391-53341165 GCF_001876935.1 Asparagus officinalis
CTGTTCTTAGACAACAGAAAAGTTGTCATCCTAAAAAGACTGATACAAAGGAGAGTTGCAGTTGAAGAAAAGGAGGGGTAAAAAAGGACAAGGGTTAGCAACTTAGAGGCACATTTAAAACTGATCCAAAAATCAGATTGTAGGGTTGACATTTATGTCCAAAGTACTGAAAGCTGAAAATTGTTCAGGAAACAACTAGATGAAAAAAAATGTGAATGACTAATAAATAATCCCCAAGAACAAGAATTTGCCTAATTAGCTTCTCTTTGGAGTTCATCTAGGACTGTTAGTTTTTACCCCCGACATGGTACACCAAAATTGTCCCATCATAAAATCAGTTTGGTAGATTTCAAATGATACTTGGCCAAATCCAGTCAACTATAAAAAAGCATCCTCTATCATTGAAAACTTGTCAAAATTCCTCTAAACCAATCTCTTTGATATTTTCAACAATTGTTTTCTTTGGTAGGGAACTTGCATTACTTATCCACCTATGGCTAAGTAGCTAAAAAACTACTACTAGTAGTTGTGAGCTTAATGCAAGAGCAATGTTATCCATAGCGGATAGCGTCGCGTAGCGGTGAGGCATCGCTAAAGCTATTTAGGGCTATTGCGGCAAAATAACGGTAAAAAGCGCAAAGTCAAATAACGGTCTAATTTAGATATGTATAAATACTAAAAAAAAGATTAAAGAAAAATCTAAAAAAATCTAAAAGTATATATTTGATGATTTAAAGAGATCCTAAACATGAAATAGATATGTAACCACTACGTAATACCAAAGATGATTGAAGGAGTCAAAGAGTCGTCGTTTTCGAGAAGAAGAGCTGAGCGGTGAGAGGACTGTCCTAAGAGGAGCTCACGGTGAAGGAGGTGAGAGGAAGTACTGAGGTAGGTGGCAAAGGCTATGAGAGGTGGCAGGAGTATGCCGAAAATCACAAGAGACGATGGAATGCAATGGTCAATGGTCGGGTTTACTTTTAAAAAATAATCCTTGAACCGCTTTTAAATATCAGTCAAAAAGTGGATTTTACATGCAATGGCCCACTATTTACCGTAATGGCACACTATTTGTCGTTTTTGCGAACGGAAAGCGCATATTCCGCAATATGTCATCGCTATTGGGCAATAGCGTAGCGGGAAGGAACCGCTAATGCTATTAGCGCCGCTATTGCGGGACTATTTACCGCTATTTATAACAATGTGCAAGAGTTTAAGAACTTCAAAGCAGCAAGATAGAAAGACCTTTCCCAACAAAAGTCCATGTGGAACAAATATGATGAATTATGTGTGTTCATAGTTAAAAAATTAAAATGTTTGCGCATGACCTTCTCATTAAAAAAACAAATGAATAATAGCTAGTTGTACAATGATCCATCCATCTTCAGAATATCTACCTCACTTAGACACACACACATACAAGCAAACTGGCACATCATCAAGCAATATTAGCTATTCTGCATTATCACTTCACCGTTAAATAAGCTATTGGGTGAAACTTGCTACTACAAGTCATTTCTTCCATTTTCTTAATTGCGGAATGCATCATCGGTAGATGATAGAAATGAATGTGGCTAGCAAAGCATGTTAGGAATTATAGGTTGACCATATTTATTTTGCAATACATCAATTTTGTCAATTTTATCACCTGTCATATAGTCTTACACATTCAGCAAACCACCCTTGATCCACACTTTCTTTTCCTAGTTTCATTCTTTTCTCTTCTCAAATGAATAATGTCATTTGAAAATCACCTTTGATGACCTCTCCACTGTTAACCAATTTCCCTTATATTCCTCCTTACCCTATGACACTACAGGGATACAAGCAACAAGAACGGCTATAGTCAAAGTCAAGGAGTACAGGTTCAACAAGCTTAGAATGAATATTTGGATGACTCAATAATAAATATGCCATCATAGGATGCCAGGGACAATTTAGTGTTACCAAACAGAGTTTCAATTGCTCTGATGCGACGTTCTTCCCCAAGAAACATAGAGGCATGACCCTAACTCCCCACTTGCTAATGTCTAAAACCTATCATATCTACAACTCAAATGCTGAAAGAGTTGAGATAGAGAATTCGACCTTGAGACCAGGAACATAGTCCCCGCGCTTGTAATACGCCGGGCTCTTGGCTGCCCTCCATTCTGCCGTTCCCATTCCATCTGAAAAACAAACAATCATCAAACACAAGATAAACAAAGATCCAAATAATAGATCTGATATTGCTTACAATGATTATTCTCGCAGACCAAGATGACGGGCAAATCCCACAACGCCGACATATTGAGCGCCTCGAACAGCTGCCCCTGATTAGCAGCCCCATCTCCATACATTGCAAAGGTCACGCTCTCATCCTTCATATACTTCTGCCCAAATGCAACCCCGCATCCCAGCGGAACCTGAGCCCCAACAATCCCATGCCCACCATAAAAGTTGGCATCTTTCTTATAAAAATGCATAGATCCCCCCTTCCCATTGGAGCACCCGTCCTTCCGGCCCATAAGCTCGGCGAAGCACTCAAGGAGGCTCCCACCGCGGCCGAGGAAGATGCAGTGGTCTCGGTAGGCGGTGATGATGGCGTCCTTCTTGGTGATCGTGGCCTCCATCCCGACGGAGACGGCCTCTTGGCCGTCGTAGAGATGGCAGAACCCTCGGATGAACTTTGATTTGTAGAGGGAATCGGAGGCCAGCTCCATGCGGCGCATCAGGGACATGTCTCGAAAGAAGGAGAGAAGCTCGGAGGGGGAGGTGGCAACGGATCGGGATGGGGGATCGCGACGCCCAATTGTGCCGGTGAACGCACGCTCGTCTCGTATGTTAGGTTTCGTCGCTGGAGAATTGCGGAGATCGCAGGGTCGAGAGACGGCGCTGATGTGAGAAGGCCATCGATCCACGACGGCAGAGTCGGCCATGGCGGAGGACGAGGGTTTGCTCTGAGAGAGAAAGAGGAGGAGAATGAAGGCGTCGGTCTTGAATTTGAGTATTGCTATTTCGGGGGGTTTAGTGACCTAGAACTTTTTAACTAGAACCGGGATAATCGGTGAAGTGGGATAATATTTTAACACTAGGATAATTTAGTGGAACAATGATGGGTAATTCTTAAAGTGGGATAATTTGGTAGGATAATTTGGTGGGATAATAATGGATAATATTATAAAGTTGTATAATTTGGTAGGATAATTTGGTGGGGGTAATGGTGGGTATAAATTACTATTGTTAATAATTATATATTAAAAATAATATAATATTGATAAGCAAATTCTAGTGATAACTATAAAATATAATGCAATAAAGCATCACTATTCATCTCAAATAATAAAATAATTTATGTCGAAGTTCAAATCTCATAACATCATAAAGAAAGAAAAATAAGCATTTTTCAGCCATTAACCCTTTGGACCAATCTCATCATGATCGCTGAAACCAAATCAGCAAATAAATGAAATGTACACAGGAATCATCCATGGCCGCTAAACAGATGATCGACAGATGAACTATAAATATCCCAATCAATTTACTGAGCCGATTTAATAATAATAGATATCACCATTAACCATTCAACATCTAATCATCAATGTGATCGCAAAGTTGCTTTCTAACTTATAAAAAAACATAAATAGCCTGCATATCTTTAGCACTAACCCACCAACACTATTTTCTTAACCTAAACCACTGTTGTGGAGAGAAAACTTAGATCAAATAAATAATAATAAAGTAATTTAACGTTAAAAAACTATCAATAAAGTAATACATTTTGAAGATAATAATAAAAGATCTAATCATCACAAAAATAAAGTAAAGACAGAAAAATGAATGGATGATTGACTTCATGGTAGAGAAATTTTCTAGGCAGAGAAACTAACCAAGAGGGAGGGAGGTGGGGTTTCACTTTTTTTTTCCCAATTGTATTCTTTCCAATGTGTGGGATAATTTGAGAGAGGAGAACTTATGGTTATATATATAGGTAGTATAATTTGTGGGATAATTATGACCAATTATCCCAATTCTAATTCTAGTAGAATTCTACTTGACTAACGCACCAAAAAAATAATACAGTTCTAGTTCTACAAAAGTTCTACTTGACTAACACTATAAAAAAATATCCCATTTCCTAGTTCTATGTGACTAACACCTTAAAAATTTATCCCACAAATTATCCCAGTTCCAGTTTTAAGTTCTAACGCAATGCACATGGTTAATATCAGAAGTATTTATTTATTTATTTATTTATTTTCTTAATATAAAATAAGTTAGATTTATTTTGAGTTAAAATCTATAAATATGGATAATTATATTTGTCATAAATTTTATTTAAATATTTTTTAAAAAAATTTATAAAATAGATTTGTGTGTAAAACTGGGATCAATACACCTTTATATACTTGCATACACAATATTATTCTTTTAAATTTGTATATATCAAACTTCATATAACATATTTATTTATCGGATCATATCATCGATCTCCAATTTATTTATCTTAGTCATTAAATATAGTGTTAAGTTAAAAAAATTACAATAATATATTGTTGATTTGTTAATAAAAATATAACCAAATACTAAATATTAAGATGCTTGTATAAGCTCAGCTAAGATCAATCCTTCTCCACCTTTAATTTTTTTTTTCCTAGGAAATTCTCCAGTAGTGTCTTTATCGTCTACATCAAATATGATATCAAGTTGGATATAATAAATAGCAAAAGACAAGACTAGAGTCTAGAAATATAGTAGGATATAGAAATATATTATGATATACTTGGATCAATCAAATTATATTATTACTCATAATTGATATGCATTAGAGACAAAATATGTTGACAATCTTAAACTATAAAATAGACTGTATCGGCCCTCTAATATAACTTTTTTAATGCAAGCAACTCTCAAGATTAATTTTGAAAATCTTTTGGGGTCAGGAATAAACAACTAACAAGTTTGCAATGCAAGCTATGGGAACGTAGTACATTCTTAAGAATTATTAATCTTTAATTACTTAATTTATTTATAATGACAGGATCTCATTATTAACTAACTATAATGCCTAGTACATTATTTTTTTGGATGAAGGCAGACAGATGACCTATGTAAGTCCTAATTACAATGAATATTATACAATTTAAGTACAAAGGAAAAAAGAAGGGTTGATCAATGGTGTGGTTAGTAAGAGAGAAACTCCAGCAGCTTAATTTGGCTATGTGGATATATTATAAATAAAGATGGAGAAGGGTTGTTTTGAAAATAGTGAGTGTGTGGGGTAATTAATATGGTTTTTATTTGTGTGGGTTTTTTCATTTATTTTTAAGATATCTACGGTCTTGTGGATATATATAGCTATATCATTGCTACTCTCTTTTGGTTTTTGTGGAAGAGTTTGGATGTAAAAAAATTATCTATCCGATTAAAGTAGGATCATATAAATTAATCTCATGCATGAAATTTATTTTAACTAACACCCATATGTAAGTATTACAGTTGGCATTGAGATCTAAGATACGTGTAAGATTCTCTTTAATTTTTATACAAACATTATCTACTTAAATAAAAATAGTATAATTAAATTTTGCGATCTGAGAAAACATCAAATATACAATATCATTATTGCTTCATGTTTGCGTCAAAAGTTGTTTTCATTGTTGAATCCATTACAAGTTTAACGATTACAAATTCAAAGTAAAATTAGTCTTTTTATAATACTTTCTTACATAATGATAATAAATAAAATACAACTCTCTAGAAACACACGCAGAGAATATTTATCACCCGTTGCTTGCGCTAGATCTTTGCCCGTGCTGGGGGTGCGTTAGCCCGTGGACGACCGAATCAAAAATCCAAGTTGAATTGTGAGGAAAGTTTAGGGTCGATGTTTCGTTTTAGAAACAATGACAAAAGTGGATATCTCAACAAGGTAAGATAAAATACTCTTCTCAAGATCAAGTCAAAGCTTAAATCTCGAGGAAACGCCGAAGGCTCTTGAGGATGCTTGAACACAATGAAGACTCTCTCTCTCTCTCTCTCTCTCTCTCTCTCTCTCTCAAAGAAGACTCTCTCTCTCTCTCTCTCTCTCTCTCTCTCTCTCTCTCTCTCTCTCTCTTGCTCAAAATTAGCCAAAAAGCGCAAGTCTCTACCTAGAATCTCCTTGGTCCTCATGCATATGGGTGATAGGAAAGCATTTATAGTCCCTAGAAGTAGTTACTGAAGGTAGAAAGTCAAAACTAAGCCCAACTAACCGACTTCCCACGTTTAAGTGCCATTATGTCTACAGTTATAAGCGTGCTTTTCGTTTGTAATGGTCCTCCCACGTTCACAAATGATCCTCAGCAGTTATGAAGGCACGTGGACCGCACAAAACCCAAGAAAACTATAAATGGAAGTGTGAAACTCCCTCATAGTTTTCGAGATAGTCAACCATGTGATGCCTCGGGCAAGCATGTGATGCCTCGGGCTTATTCACTGACTAGTCCGTGTTCCAATAACGTAGCCGAGTACAACGCGCTTCTCATTGGACTCAGTTTCGCCAAGGAGCTGGGGGTCGAATATCTCGAAGCTTTTGGGGATTCTCAATTGATAGTCAACCAAGTCCACGGAGAGTATGAAGTCAAGAACCAAGACCTGATCTTGTACCACCAGGAGGCCATCAAAATGGCAGATTCTTTTGAAGAATTCTTTATTGAATACATCCCTCGTCTCCAGAACGCTTATGCGGATGCACTGGTAGCACTAGCGGTATCACTTGCACAGCCGCCCGAAACTGAGTTGTTAGTCACAGTGAGGACGCATCAACTCTGCATACCCATATACGATATGGATGGTGAAGAAGAAGATGATAGAAACATGAGCGCCAAAGAGGTGAATTCAACTCGAATTGGGTCTGAGTCCCGAGATTGGCGTTTTCCCATCATTGACTACGTCCAATATGGTATTTTGCCAGAGGATGTAAAAGAAAGGGAATCAATCCGCCGAAGAGCACCAAGATTCTTCTATAATACCGAGACCCATACATTATACCGTAGAGGGTACGATGGTTTGTTACTCCGATGCCTTTCGAACAAAGAAGCAGAAGAAGTTCTTAAGGAAGCACACGAAGGAGAATGCGATGCGCATCAACCCGGTCCTAAACTGTATGATCGCATCAGGAGAATAGGATATTTTTGGCCAACAATGGTTCGTGACGCAGATACATGCGAATTATATGCATCAACCGCCAGAGCAGTTGCACACGTCAACCACGTCTTGGCCGTTCGAGACATGGGGTATGGACATTGTCGGTCCTATTTTTCCCCCTTCAGTCAAAGGTGATCGATTCATTCTCGCAATCACGGATTACTTTTCAAAGTGGGCTGAAGCAATTCCGCTTAGAGAAGTGAAGACGAACAACGTCATCAATTTTATCAAACATCATGTTATATATCGACACGGCGTGCTAAGACGGATCATTAACGACAACGGTCCACAGTTCATAAGCAACGCCTTCGTCAGGTTTTATGACAAGTTCAAAATTCAAGATGTTTCGTCAACAGCTTATTATCCCGTTGCGAATGGATTAGCTGAGGCGTTTAACAAGACGATTATTAAAATCCTGTCAAAGATCATGAAAACCAATAAACGAGACTGGGATGATAAACTCGGTGAAGCACTCTGGGCTTATCGTACCACCATACGCACACCTACAGGAGCTACCCCATATTCGTTGGTATACGGATGCGAAGCTGTGCTACCATTGGAGATCCAAATTCCATCCCTTCGGATCGCCCTCGCGACCGAGATGACGACAGAAGAACAACATCAGAAACGTCTTGAAGAACTCGAAATGTTGGATGAAAAGCGCTTGGAAGCTCAACAACACATTGAGTTTTATCAAGCCAGAATATCTAGGGTTTTTAACAAAAGAGTCCAACAGAGAAGCTTCAAGGAATGAGATCTGATCCTCGCTGCTCGCCGACCGATAATCCTCAACTCCAAGAAGAAAGGTAAATTTGAACCCAAATGGGAAGGACCGTTTGTGATAGACACAGTCTACTCAAACGGTGCATATCGCCTGATTACTCAAAAGGGAGCCAGGCAATTAATGCTAATAAATGGGAAGTTCCTAAAAAAGTACTATCCCTAGTACATTCAGGATAACTCATTTACCGGAAAGTTCTTTGAAGAATATTACACTTAATATTCTAGAGGATAACCCAAAATTATTTTTTACCACCAAAATCCCTCATTGATCAATTTCAATTGACAGTGAGTCCACCAAAAGTGTCTTCCTGGCCCTCTTGACTCTTTCCATGAACAAGGTCCACTTTCAGTTCAGAGTCCCCTTTCGATAAACGAAAGAACTCTCTTCTTTTTCTCTTTGGTTAAGCCTTCTCATGGTTATAACCGAAGTTGAAATTTCACTTCGATAAACGAAAAACTCATCTTCAGATTAGATAACCAATCCTATAAAAGGTAATTTTATCTAGATTTTCTAGATTCTCGGAGTGGAGATCCCACTTCTAGTTTCTTTTGCACTGAAAATAGAATATAAAATTCTTCCTTTTCAGAATCAAGGAATAGAATATAAAATTCTTCCTTCCTTGTATTCGGGTTCGCCTTCACCCTAAAAGAAGACCGGGAAACAGAATATAAAATTCTTCCTTTCCCGCACCGATCTTTTCCAAAATTTATCAATCTAGGATTCATCCTAGGAAGTTTATCCCAAATCTTAAGCAGGGATAAGTCTGCGCCTAACACGCGCTGCCGGTTTAGTCTTTCTCCGAAGAAGAAGACACCAGAGTTCGATTCTGAGGTATTCTATCCTGAAACGTAAGCAGGGATAAGTCTGCGCCTAACCCGCGCTGTCGGTTAGTTCTTAACCGTTAAAAAAAAACACTCGTCCACATATTCAACATTGTAGCAGGTTGTTATTAATAACACCAAAATCCATGCCTTACACGCATGGGGAATTTCATCCTGAATCCTAAGAAAGGATATGCCGACGCCTAACACGCGTCGCCGGTTTAGTCTTTCTCCGTAGAAAAAGACACCAGAGTTCGAGTCTTGGGTATTTCATCCGAAGCCTAAGTAGGGATAAATCAGCGTCTAATACACATTGTCGGGTAGCCTATTCCCCTCAGAGAATTTACTCTCTTAGCGCAACGTGACATGCGGAACGGATTTAGACAATCCATATGCTAGCCCGACTCAAACGGTAGTCGGTAAAGGCTTATCAAACCCGTTGAAGGCTGGGGGTTAGCCAAAAATCCTAAAGTCAGTGCCTAACACGTGTTGTCGGGTAGCATGTTCCCGTAACAATGGCGAAGTCTACGTATTCGAAGTCGTAGCTGTTAGCCCTTATGTTTTGATGATGTTCTTACAACCACCATTATCGGTACTAATGGCTTATTGAGGATAAATGTAGTAAATTCATTTGTCAAGCTCGTTAGTGCCATCAACGGAGGATGGATGGAATATACGCTACAACGAAGATATACAAAGGAGGAGGGGACCAAGAGATGAAGCAACGTTATTTCTAGAACGACAAATTCGAATAAAAGCTTCATCCTATTCAAGCTATATCAAAGCTCAAGTATTGCACTCTATATGAGGATATTAGCTTTCTTTTGTTTCCCTCTCTAGTGCTAGAATGTAGGCAAAGAGTTACTGAGTTTACTTGAAGCTATTGGGAATCACACACACGTTTTGTCATCGGTCGACCGGTACGGTCGACCGAAATTTCGATCTTTAAATCGGTCGACCGCGCCGGTCGACCGATGAGTCTCTGCTTGTTTTCCATATTTTCCTTAGCTGCTCGCGGTCGACCGAATTTTTCGGTCGGTCGACCGAAGGCATTTTTCGGTCGACCGAAATTTCCTTCGGTCAACCGATTTTTTGTCTTTGGTCAGCCGCGACTTTTTTAAACGGTCATTTACATCGAACACTGTGCTTTCACTTGTTAGTGATTGGCACAGTCTGTGATGAGGGTCTGAAGAAGAGATTATTATCTCATTTGGGAAGATTGGGTTTTGTTTTAAAATGATTTAAACTTTTCTATAAATACCCCCCAGTCCTCTTCTTCTTCTTCTTCAGCCCTAACGTTTTGAAAACCAGAGAGCTTTCTGTTTTCCTGAGAAAAATTTTCAAAGTCTGCTTTCTCTCTGTTTCAAGTGTGATTCACCTCCCAGCTTCAGTATACCTTCTCTTTGCTATAGGGGCTGTGTAAAGAGAGGTTCTTTCACTATTTCTTCTGCTGTGTGAGTGAGATCTGTTGAGATCAACTGTGAGGGAGAGTGATCTGTGAGATCAAACTGTGTAGTGAGAGAGATCTGTGGAGATCGCTGTGTAGACGAAGTTCCGGCTTCCAAACCGGGTGTGTAGTGGATTTCTCCTCGAGAGTGGGGAGCGGGGACGTAGGCCAGAGGGCCGAACCTCGTTAACACATCGCGCGTCAAGGATAACGAACTCCTAACTCTATCTCTCTTTCTTTTATCGCATTACTGTTTTGTGGTTTGCTTGTACTGTTTTTTAATTGCATATTAGAGCCGTTTGACCCAAATCACCCCCCCCTCTAGGGTCCAACATTTGGTATCAGAGCTTGGTCTCTATATTAATTTTTGGTTTAATCACCTTAGAGAAAAGATCTAATGGAGGCTTCTTTGAATATGCATATGTTAGAAGGACAATCCACAACTAGACCACCACTCTTCACAGGGACTAATTTTGCTTATTGGAAGGCTAGAATGAGAATTTATCTTCGTTGCATTGATCTTGACATCCTAGGGCTCATAGAAAAGAAATATGTAGAAAAGTCCAAAGTTGAGAACATGTCCGATGATGAAAGGCACTTTGCAAATCTCAATGCTAAGGCCATGAACGCCTTAATATGTGGCCTTTCCCCAAATGAATACAATAGGGTTTCCACGTGTGCAACCGCATACAAAATTTGGCAAAAATTATGTGTCACACATGAAGGAACACCCCAAGTTAAGGAATCTAAGATTAGTGGACTCATGCATGATTATGAGCTATTTAAAATGCTTCCTAATGAATCCATTGATGCTATGTTTTCCCGGTTTACTAATATCATCAATGAATTACATGGTCTAGATAAGCAATTATCCATTCAAGAGATGAACTACAAGATACTTCGCTCATTGACTCCGGCATGGGAGCCCAAGGCTACGGCCATTGAGGAAGCTCATGACCTCACTATCTTAGCTCTTGATAGTCTCATCGGAAAGCTCAAAGTGCATGAAAAGAAGCTCAAGGGGAAGGAGAAGGAGGAAGTGCCATCACGAGAAATTGAGGAGCCGTCACCAAAGTTGAAGACAATAGCTCTCAAAGGAGCTAGTGACAACTCATCTTCGTCGTCGGAGAGTGAAGTTGATTTTTCTAGAGAAGTGGCTCATCTCTCTAGAAGAATCTCTAGACTTATAAAAATGAACAAAAAATTTAACCCTCGATCTAACAACAAGTTTTCCTCTCGTGTAGGTAAATGTTTTGAGTGCAATGAACCGGGTCACATCGCTAAGGATTGCCCCAAGCTCAAAGAAAAGTACATGAAGTACAAGAAGAAGAAGGCTATGTATGCCGGATGGGAAGAATCCGAACCAAGTGACTCGGATAGTGATGAAGAAGGAGCCAAACTTGCTCTTCATGACCCAAATGTTTGTTTCATGGCAAATGAACATGAGGTAATATCCGAGGCCGAAAGTGAATCTTTTTATATGCAATGTGACATAGCTATGGCTTTAGAAGAGTTGAACTTTGAATTTAAAAGAATGTCTAAAGAATACTCTTCTTTTAAGAAATTGCATGCCTCTTGTGATATTAAGCTAGAACAACTAACAACCTCTCTTGCTCTAAAAGATGAATTGCTTGGAGATCTCGATTTTGAGAACAAGCAATTAAGATCAAAGATTGAAAGACTAGAAATTGAGGGTTGTAGGACTAGACCCACTCATGCTTATGCCAACTACAATCACCATGGTAGAAATAGTTTTCATGGTTCTAACATTCGTACATACAAAAGAAATTTTGTATGCACCTATTGTATGGGACAAGGACACATTTCTACTCATTGTAGAATTAAAGACAATGAAGATTTTTATGGTTTGATATGGGTACCCAAAGGTACCAAAACTACTAACCACCAAGGACCCAAGACATGGGTACCTAAAGCTACTACACCTTCATCTTCTTCTTTTGTAGGGAACGTCACGGCAACGACGTAAGGAGATGTGGTACCTTGATAGTGGTTGCTCACATCATATGACGGGCAACAAAGAGTTATTTGCAACCCTATCAAGGATTGAAGGAGGCAATGTCTCCTTCGGTGGTGGTGAGAAAGGTAAAATCATTGGTATCGGTTCTATTGGTAAGAAACCCTCACCCATTATTGAAGATGTTTATTTGGTAAATGGCTTGAATCATAATCTTCTTAGCATTAGCCAATTAAGTGATAAAGGTTTTGATATTTCTTTTAAACCGGATAAATGCATCATTAGTATGGATGGAAAAATTGTTTTTATTGCAAATCGCAAGTCTAATGTTTACATTTTTGAGATGAATGAGTTAGTGAATCAAGATGTGAAGTGTCTTGCGGCAATTGATGAAAATCCTTGGATTTGGCACAAGAGACTTGGACATGCAAATATGGAGTTAATATCAAAATTGTCTAAGAAGAATCTTGTGAAAGGGCTACCTAGCTTGCACTTCATAAAAGATACAATTTGTGAGGATTGTGCCAAAGGTAAACAAACAAAGTCCTCTTTCAAATCCATCCATGAGGAAGGATGATGATGATGATATTGAGGGAGGATTGGACTTGTTGCAAATCAATGACACTCCTACTATAGAAGCTCAAAAGGATGTGGATAGCACCAATGCTCAAGAACAAGTTGACCCACCAAAAGCTTGGAAATTCACATCAAACCACCCAAAGGAACAAATCATTGGGAGCCCTTCAAAAGGAGTTATAACTCGCTCAAAAGCCTTGAGTGAATGTGGTAATGTTGCATTTCTATCTCAACTAGAACCTAAAAAGGTTAATGATGCTTTACATGATGAGTTTTGGGTTTTGGCTATGCATGAAGAATTAAACAATTTTCATAGAAATGAAGTTTGGAAGTTAGTTCCTAGACCTAACAATGCTAGTGTTATTGGTACAAAACCTAGACCTAACAATGCTAGTGTTATTGGTACAAAATGGGTTTTTAGAAACAAACTTGATGAACATGGCAATGTAACTAGAAATAAAGCACGTTTAGTTGCCCAATGATACAATCAAGAGGAGGGCATAGATTATGATGAAACCTTTGCACCGGTTGCAAGGTTGGAATCTATTAGGATGTTTTTGGCATTTGCTAGTTTTAAAAATTTCAAACTATTTCAAATGGATGTTAAAAGTGCCTTTTTAAATGGTTTTATAGAAGAGGAAGTGTATGTTGAGCAACCCCCCGGTTTTATAGATCATGCTTTTCCTAATCATGTTTACCGGGTACAAAAAGCTTTATATGGGTTGAAACAAGCTCCTAGGGCTTGGTATGCTCGCCTCTCTAGTTTTCTTATTGAAAATGGTTTTTCGAAATGAACATTTGATAACACACTTTTTGTGAGAAAAAGGAAAAATGATTTTATTTTAGTTCAAATATATGTGGATGACATCATTTTCGGTGCTACTAATGAATCCTTGTGCAAGGAATTTTCTAAAGTAATGCAGGATCACTTTGAGATGAGTATGATGGGAGAGCTTACATTCTTTCTCGGGCTCCAAGTCAAGCAAACTAAGGATGGGATCTTCATTTCACAAAGCAAGTATGCGAAGGAATTGGTGAAGAAATTCAAGTTGGAGAATTCTAAGCATGCGCCTACTCCCATGAGTACTAGTGTTAAGCTTGATGCGGATGAGAGTGGTGAAGACGTGGACCAAAAATTATACCGAGGTATGATAGGTAGTCTTCTTTATCTCACCGCTAGTAGACCCGACATCATGTTTAGTGTATGTGCTTGTGCACGTTTTCAAGCCTCTCCTAAAGCATCTCATTTAATTGCGGTTAAAAGGATCATTAAATATGTTAATGGTACTTTTAATCTTGGCTTGTTTTATCCCAGAAGCACTTCTTTTGATTTATATGGTTTTTGTGATGCCGACTTTGCCGGATGTAAGGTAGATCGCAAGAGTACTAGTGGAACATGCCAATTCTTAGGAAATTCCCTTGTTTCTTGGGCTTCCAAGAAACAAAATTGTGTTGCATTGTCCACTACGGAAGCGGAATACATTGCCGCCGGCTTATGTTGTGCTCAAGTTTTATGGATGAAACAAAGTTTAGTTGACTATGATTTGAATTTTCAAAATATTAAAATCTTTTGTGATAACACAAGTGCCATAAATATTTCCAAAAATTCGGTTTTGCATTCTAGAACTAAGCATATTGACGTGCGCCATCATTTCTTACGCGATCATGTAGAGAGACAAGATGTATCCCTAGTATTTGTTGACACAAAATCTCAACTAGCGGATATATTTACTAAGCCTCTTGGAGAGGATGATTTTTGTCGCATAAGAAATGGTTTGGGCTTATGCACTATGTGAAAGTTCTACATTGCTTGCTTAATTAGTTGCATGTTGCATTTGGCATTTCTCTTTCCCCATTTTTGATGGTGACAAAGGGGGAGAGAAATCTCCTCATTTGTTATCTCCTCATTTGTTGCATATATTTAGGGGGAGCTCATAGATAGGGGGAGCACCTATCTATAAGCTATTTTATTTTTGCTCTTATATAATGGTTGGTTGTCATCATCATGTTAGCCCTTATATTTTGATGATGTTTTACAACCACCATTATCGGTACTAATGGCTTATTGAGTATAAATGTAGTAAATTCATTTGTCAAGCTCGTTAGTGCCATCAACGGAGGATGGATGGAATATACGCTACAACGAAGATATACAAAGGAGGACGAGGCCAAGGGATGAAGCAACGTTATTTCTAGAACGACAAATTCGAATAAAAGCTTCATCCGATTCAAGCTATATCAAAGCTCAAGTATTGCACTCTATATGAGGATATTAGCTTTTTCTTTTGTTTTTTCTCTCTAGTGCTAGAATGTAGGCAAAGAGTTACTGAGTTTACTTGAAGCTATTGGGAATCACACACACGTTTTCATACTTATGTTTTTTTAAGCGGTTTTCACAAAATACTATTTTTCACAAGTATGAGTACCTATCTGCAAAATTCTTTTTCCAAACAGTTTGTTTTTAGTATTAAAAACATTTTATAAAGTTTCAGAATTTTCAGAGGTCAAATAAATATTTTACAAATATTTCAAGTTGGTCAAAAATCCTTTTTCAAGAATATATCAGAAATCGATCGACCGGTACGGTCGACCGATCCTATGACCTTTCGTCAGTATTTTTCCAGAGAGCGGTCGACCGCGCCGGTCGACCGATGAGTCTCTGCTTGTTTTCCATATTTTCCTTAGCTGCTCGCGGTCGACCGAACTTTTCGGTCGGTCGACCGAATTTTTCGGTCGGTCGACCGAAGGATTTTTCCGGTCGACCGAAATTCTCTTCGGTCAACCGGATTTTGTCTTTGGTCAGCCGCGACTTTTTTAAACGGTCATTTACATCGAACACTGTGCTTTCACTTGTTAGTGATTGGCACAGTCTGTGATGAGGGTATGGAGAAGAGATTATTATCTCATTTGGGAAGATTGGGTTTTGTTTTAAAATGATTTAAACTTTTCTATAAATACCCCCCAGTCCTCTTCTTCTTCTTCAGCCCTAACGTTTTGAAAACCAGAGAGCTTTCTGTTTTCCTGAGAAAAATTTTTAAAGTCTGTTTTCTCTCTGTTTCAAGTGTGATTCACCTCCCAGCTTCAGTATACCTTCTCTTTGCTATAGGGGCTGTGTAAAGAGAGGTTCTTTCACTGTTTCTTCTGCTGTGTGAGTGAGATCTGTTGAGATCAACTGTGAGGGAGAGTGATCTGTGAGATCAAACTGTGTAGTGAGAGAGATCTGTGGAGATCGCTGTGTAGACGAAGTTCCGGCTTCCAAACCGGGTGTGTAGTGGATTTCTCCTCGAGAGTGGGGAGCGGGGACGTAGGCCAGAGGGCCGAACCTCGTTAACACATCGCACGTCAAGGATAACGAACTCCTAACTCTATCTCTCTTTCTTTTATCGCATTACTATTTTGTGGTTTGCTTGTACTGTTTTTTAATTGCATATTAGAGCCGTTTGACCCAAATCACCCCCCCTCTAGGGTCCAACAGTAGCATCAAGTCTAAGGGAGTTCATTCCCTTAGCACAACGTCACATGCGGAACGGACTTAAAACAATCCGCATGAAAGCCCGATTCAAACGGTAATCGGTAAAAGCATGTCAAATCCGTTGAGAGCTGAGGATTTGCCAAAAATCCTAAGTCAACGTCTGATATACGTTGTTGTTTAGTCTTTTCACAGGAGAAAGACGAAGTCTACGTATTCAATATCGTAGCACTAAAAGGGTTAACTCTTTTAGCATAACGTCACATGCGGAACGGACTTAAAACAATCCGCATGAAGCATGACAAATCCGTTGAGGGCTGAGGATTTGCCAAAAATCCTAAGTCAACGTCTGATACACGTTGCTGTTTAGTCTTTTCACAGGAGAAAGACGAAGTCTATGTATTCAATATCGTAGCACTAAAAGGGTTTACTCTTTTAGCATAACGTCACATGCGGAACGGACTTAAACAATCCGCATGCTAGCCTGACTCAAACGGTAGTCGGTAAAGGCACATCAAACCCGTTAATGGCTGAGGGTTTGCCAAAGATCCTATATATGCGAAAGTCACTGACGCACCAGCCCCATTAGTTGGTTTCGTGACTTAGACATCCAACAAATTCGGGATAAGATCCACACGTGCAGATGAATCATCTTTAATAGCTGGTCCTGTAGCCCAATATTTAGGATCGCCATGCTCCAATACCTCAAGAGCTTAAACTGTGCATACTCCAACAAACGTCAAGCGATCCGAAACCCTAGGGTCAACGCCGGTCAACGCGTAACCCTAGGTCAATGCCAGTCAACGCGTTACGATCAAAAAGTCAACATATGACGTTCAAAACCCTAGGGTCAATGCCGGTCAGCGCGTAACCATAGGTCAACGCCAGTCAACGCGTTACGATCAAAAAGTCAACGTACGACGTTCAAAACCCTAGGGTCAATGCCGGTCAACGCGAAACCCTAGGTTAACGCCAGTCAATGCGTTACGAGTAAAAAGTCAACACGAGTCAATATATCATGACGGAGATAAATCAGTTCAAATGAGGCTAAACCAGTCTTGAACCAGGTTGAACCAGTTCTGAACCAATTCTGAACCAGTTTGAACCAGATTTGAACTAAAATTCAAATTGGAGCTGAACCGAGTGTCGAAACGACTTTTAAACGACTGACGATCCAGTCCCTTATTTATTTACTCCTCTCCCAAATATTTAGAAGGGTCGAAAAATTTTTGGAGCCTAATTACTGCCTTTTTGGGTCATTATTAGTAGGGGTGAGCACGGTTCGGTTCGGGTCGGTTTTTACCAAAATTTGAACAACCGAACCGAACAATTTACAATTCAAAACCGAACCGAACCATTACAAATCGGTTCGGTGCGGTTCGGTTCGGTTTGTTCGGTTCTAACTTCATCAAGTATAACTTCACTTCAATTTATCTTTTATATATTATTATTACCCTATGCCAGCATGTATTTGTTTTTTAACTTCACTTCAATTTATTATTCTTACTCATGTATGTATACTGTTTTTAAGTGAAGTAACTTGTCTTTTTGGATTAAATACTAGACTCTGACATTGTAATTTTTTAGTAACGGACTTGCTTTGTCTTTGTGTAGCAAGCTTTGACTTTGGTCTTTGTGGAGACAAAAAAAGGAGTTGACTCATTAGAACATTGGTTATGTATGAATCAATTCCCTGCAACTGCTATTCATGGTGATCGAACACAGCAATAAACCCACAAATCAAAGACACAAATATATTCGGTTGGTTCGGTTCGGGTCGGTTTGAAAAATTGTCAACCCGACCCGAACCGCCTTACTCATAAAACCGCTTTTTTCGGATCGGTTCGGGTCGGTTCGGTCGGTTTTTTCGGTTTGAACCGAACCGTGCTCACCCCAAATTATTAGGACAATTCAGCTCATTCTCAACACTCCAATAAGGTATACGAGTATAAACTATTCCTTATTTTTGGTTGAGAAGTTTCTGGAGAATATTTTTCTAAAAATATTCTTAAGGATAACTCAACAACACTACGCCGGACAACGCGTCGCAAATAAAGACTCAACGCCAGCAATCAATGGTCAGTGCTAAGTAGAAACAGCAAACAAGAGCTAAAAATTAGAAAATCAGGAATCGACTTCAAGTTCAAAATTCCGACAACGGTCAGACAATAAATGCAGCACCGGAACCCTTACAGACATTCGATAAAGCCCCGAATAGCCTGAAGGATTGAAGGAATCAAGAACAAAAGCCATTCCGAGGTCCCGTTACACCGATTGAAGGTTGGGATAATCATATCCAAAGTATTCCAGACTCTTCTATAAAAGAACGAGACTAAAATACTTTGGAGGGGGTATCTGTAGGCGTATAAAACTGCTTATAGGTCCCTTAACACAGCTCGGTACGATGATTCAACAAACCAACGAACCATCGGGCGACATATCCAAACACGATCATTGGACCACAACACTGAAGCCAAGTGACACACGACGAAGCGGATTAACGAGGCGACAAGGTTAACGAACCGCACACAAACAACGGAATACATCCACTAGCGTGCGGAATCAAGCTAAAGGTTCGGTGAGTTAACGAGTCATCCAACCGTGGAACGGATTCGAACTCGAACTCCAAGGTGGATTTACTACCAAATCGGGATCCGGACTGCCAAATCAGAGTTCAGATCAACGACGAAGTGGATTTACTGCCAAAACAGAATCCGGACTACCAAATCAGAGTCCAGATCAACAATAAAACTCGGATAAACCGCGAAACCGGACAATAGACACAACGGCGAACACCCGGCCAAAACCAAGCCACCCAAGGGTGGCTCAAAACTCGGATAAACCGCGAAACCGGACAATAGACACAACGGCGAACACTGGAGGTTGGTTTTTTGGAGCCGAAACTCTGCTGGATTGAGAACTCACCTTCGGATTTTCAAACTTAGAAGACTCGGACTCTCAAATCTGGTTCTTAGCGATCATCCACACCAAATAAGGCAGGAGTTCGAGAGAGATCAGATCTGAGATCTACACGGTTTTCCTCCGGATCAAAGCTTGGCCTTTGATCCCGAGAAGAGTCTCGATTTCGCTTGGTCGATTTCGATAACTAGGGCTATTATTTCCTTGGCGAAATAGTACCCCCGGCTGTTATTTCCTTCGTGAAATAGCACCCGTCATACCGTGTAGATCCGACCGGATCAAGATCACGC
Source organism: Asparagus officinalis (assembly GCF_001876935.1). Lineage (NCBI taxonomy): Eukaryota > Viridiplantae > Streptophyta > Magnoliopsida > Asparagales > Asparagaceae > Asparagus > Asparagus officinalis. Next base: position 53,337,840 of record NC_033795.1, read on the forward strand.
GGTGGTCCACGGATTAACCCCGGCGCAGGCGAAAAACTCACAAAATCGAGAGACCGCAAAACAGGATCTCGCGATTCGTTCGACATAAAAGGAAAGTTGTAATTTTCATTTTCTTTTGATTTTATTGTAACCGGATCTTATAAAAGGACCGGATCTTTGTAACCGAAAAACTATTAACAAAATAATCAATGGAATCATCAATGAAGAAAACAATTTTTCCCGCGAACACTATGCAGCAGATGAGAGATATGCACAGCCAACAAATTGGGATGCTGACAAATTAGCAAGGAGAGTCCAGCCGATGCAATAATCCTAACGAAGTTGATAGTGATCGAGAATTAGACTAGAATACCAACATCGATACCCCTCTTGTTGACAACAATATTAAGAGTGGTCCCTCGGGTAATAACAATGCAAAAGAGGACTATGTCATTTCCCCCCAGGATCACTCAAAGAAAGATGCGAGTGAAGGACTCAAGATGAAAGACCTCGAGAGCAAGATCAATGCTTTAATGTCTGCTCAAGAGGTAAAGAAGACTGGTATTCCGCGTCCTTATCCGAGGGAATGGAAATTAATTCTGTACCCGGTAAAGTTCAATCTGATTAACTTTGCGCCATTCAACGGAAGAGGTTCACCCACCCAACACTTAATTTATTTCAAGTCTCACCTAGAGGTCATTTCAGGCAATGAACCTCTGATGGTACGATCATTTATGGGAACTCTTCACGCAGCTGCCTTTGATTGGTACCGCTGACTCAAGCCAGGAAGTATCAATAGCTGGGATGATTAGAGACTATGTTTCTCACCAATTTCTTCAATGATGACACTGAAGTGTCGATTGGAACACTCTTTGATGAGAAGCAGAAAGACAGAGAACTAGTTGAGAACTTCGTTAAGCATTTCTGGAATAAGGTGATGAACTGTCGAGATTCGGTAACAAAAGAATTTATTCTCCAAACGTGCCACAACAACCTTTCCTTGGACGTATTAGAAGTTATGGGCATGACACCATCCAAAACATGGAAAGAGTTGAAAGTACGAGGGGAGCAAGCTGAACGCTTACTTAAGAGGAAGAAAGCGAAAAGGGGCCAGCCGGCCAATAATGCCCCAAAACAGAACTTCACCCCTCGTGGTAAAGGTAAGGCATAGTCAAAATGTAGCGAAAGCAAATCAGACATTCCAATTGTAACCTCAACAGCAGCCACAATAACAAACACCAAAGCAACAAACACCTCAATGGCAACAACGGCCTCCAAGACAACAAAAGACTATTGAGCCAAAGTTCCCAAAAGAATATTCTTTCAAGGAAGACGAGGTTCCTAGTATCTTCAAATACTTGTTGGAGAACGATAAAATTAAGCTACCCCCAATCACTGACCATGAGGGGGCTAACAAAACTACGGATCCACGATACTATGCATTCCACAAGACAGTCCACCATCCCACAAAGACGTGCTATGCCCTCAAAGATAAAATTCAAGCCCTAATCGATGTGGGTATTATCACTCCAAAGCAGCCCAAAGAAAAGAAGGTGGGTGCAAATATAGTTTCTATCAGCTTTGGCTTGGTTCCTATGTCATGGTTCCAACCAGAGCCTATGCCAAAAGTAAAGGTGAAAACTATTAACGATGATCCTCATGGACAACGCCAGAAGGGACTTGTGCAGCACACGGCTCCTAATGGCGAAATTATTTGGGTCCATCCAGATTTGCTCAATGATGAGCAATGGGCAAGTTCCTCACCTAAGAAGAAGTCCAAAAGTAGGGGAAAATCCTGTTGTCCCGCTACAGCAATTCCTGAAAAAGATGATGACGGTATTCCTACTTTATCACTTTCTGATGATGAACATAAAGTTTTCGCTACTAGGGGTGGGAACGAGTACCACTACAAGTATCCTAAAGCCTCCGACCCAAATGCTAAAACGTTGAATGAGCTTAGGGTGACTACAACTCCCCCTGTACCTACAGGGAAACCACAGCAACAACCAGTTAATAAGCAGAAAGGAAAAGAACCCCAACACCAGGAGGTTCAAAACCCGAAGCAGGCTCGATTCAATCGTCCAATTAGGAGAGATAAACTGGGGAGTTCAAGCACACCATACCGCTTTGACGTTCTGACTCAGCTAGCCAACATCCTAGCTAGAATAACCATGTACAAATTGTTACACCTCTCTAAAGATACGAGGGAAGCCTTGCCAGAAGCCCTAGCTGATGCCGACGTATTCCTTACTCACGTCAAACCAGTTCCTAAAGATCTGGAACCACCAATTCAATACTGTGATTTGACGGCCAAACAGTTCCCTTGCATAACATTCACCAAAGATGACATGCAAGTTAGAAACTCAAAACACGATAGGCCTTTGTACTTCACCAGATACATAGGCTCTAGTGTTGTCAACCGGATCCAAGTCGATCTGGGTTTCACTGTATAATCTTAGGATCCGGTTGACAACACTAGAGCCTATGTATCTGGTGAAGTACAAAGGCCTATCGTGTTTTGAGTTTCTAACTTGCATGTCATCTTTGGTGAATGTTATGCAAGAGTACAAAGGCCTATCGTGTTTTGAGTACTCTCTGTGTCTGGATGATGTAATGCAAGGATTATATGAGAACCCTGACATACACATGCCTCTTCGGTCGTCCTGCTTAACATCATTCAATCAAGCTAATAATAGCGTAGGGATGGTCGCGGAAAAACTATTATGTTCCTTGCCAAATTAATTCTTCTTGATTGAAGGAAACGGTTCCTCGCAGAATTAATGGATCTTGCAGCAGAGGAAATGGCATACTTGTCGATCAGTTGTGACATTTGGCGGGGTTTCTAGCTCAGTTTTTGCCACCAAAAAAAACCAGCGATGAATGAATTATTTGGCCTCGTAAATGTGCATTTTTCAGTACGATGGAAAAGTTCATTCCGGCACGAGACTCAGATCTATTTACGTCGCAAAATCTCGTCTTCATGATTCTTTCTTCCGAGAAAACACTCTGAGCTTTGCTATTTCAATTCACGAGCTGAAGAGAGTTATCGGCTCTTGAAAAGTTATCGAACCAGATCCAAGTCATGAAACTTATGCTTTCAGAATAAGAGGAGACACATTGACACCAAATTTTCAGCGCTATATACTGTAATAAAAGAGGTGCGTCATCTTGACTTGTTGGCACGAGGCAAAATAGAGCTTCCTTACGTACAGTGAAGACAAGTACGTGACTGATACGTTAGCACCTGTGACGCGGACATCACACTCACTTCTTCGCGGTGCGCAGTCGAAAAGTGGTATTTGTTGAGAAACCAATAACTTGGTCTCTACCTGTGGCCGAAACACGCC
>NC_033795.1:53348950-53354595 GCF_001876935.1 Asparagus officinalis
ATTCACCAAAGATGACATGCAAGTTAGAAACTCAAAACACGATAGGCCTTTGTACTTCACCAGATACATAGGCTCTAGTGTTGTCAACCGGATCCAAGTCGATCTGGGTTTCACTGTATAATCTTAGGATCCGGTTGACAACACTAGAGCCTATGTATCTGGTGAAGTACAAAGGCCTATCGTGTTTTGAGTACTCTCTGTGTCTGGATGATGTAATGCAAGGATTATATGAGAACCCTGACATACACATGCCTCTTCGGTCGTCCTGCTTAACATCAAAGTGTAGGCATATAAAATTGCTTATAGGTCCTTTGACACGGTTCAACACGAACTAATGAACCATCAGGCGACGTATCTTAAGCACGAACGTCAGTCCACAACACCGAAGCCAAGTGACACGCAACGAAGCAGATTAACAGGCATACGAAGCTGACGAACCGCACGTGAATGACGGAATGAATCACTCACGTGCGGAATCAAACCAACGGTCCAGGAGTCAACGATGTCATCCAACCATATAACGGACTCGTAACCAGACATCAAAACTAATTTACTGCTAACGGGATCCAAACTGCCAAATCAGGAATCAAGTCAACGAACCGATTTCAGACCAATCAACCTGCTAACAGAATCACGGACGAAGCGGATACAAGGACCGAAACAACCCTGAAACGACGATGTTTTTTCAAAAAATTGCTGTATTGCATTGGGCTGCTTCATTAGCAACTTCAATCGTTACAAATGAAACAAAAAGTATAGGCCTTTTTATAAGACTCTTACACAATGAAACAGAAAATACACTCCTTTCAAAACAAAACGGCAAGATCGTTTATATCTCTTGCTTCGTGTCTTTGGGCCTGTGACGGGGACTTGAATCCGTGACCACGCGGGCAATCAGATCTGCTCCGGATAATCGGACAGAGCTATGTCGATTCGCGGAGCATCTAGAAACTTCTGATCCAAAAAATCGAACAGACTTCGTCGATACCGCGTGATGATCTAGAACTATAAGCGTCTATCTCGGCAAAGCGAGATATGAGGTCTCTCTAGTATAACCCAAGGGCTAATACTAAGGATCTGACGGTATTGGGTGATGAAGAGCGTGATGTAGACGCCTCTCCCTCCCAGCCACCTTGAGGTGGCTCGGCCACCGAGCCACCTCAAGGTGGCTCGGCTGAGGCCGAGCCACCTTGGGGTGGCTCGGCTTTGGCCGAGCCCCCGCGGGCGGTGTTTTCCGACTTTTTCGAGTCGTTTTCCGTTGTTTCCGGTTCTGTCCGTGATTCGGTTGATTGAGACTCTGATTGGTTGATCTGATTTGGCAGTAAGTCGGATTCCTGATTTGGCAGTAAATCCGCTTCTGAGTTCGAGTCCGAAATTGATCTTGATTCGATCGTGATTCGTCCGAGTCCGCTCTCGGTTGGATGACTCGTTGATTCCTCAACTCATTAGCTTGATTCTGCACGCGGGTGGATTCATTCCGTTGTTCGCGTGCGATTTGTCGATCTCGTCGCCTCGTTGGTTCGTCGGTTTGTGCCGAGCTATGCTAGGGGACCTATAAGCAATTTTATATGCCTACAGATACCCCCTCCAAAGTATTTCAGTCTCGTTCTTTTATAGAAGAGTCTGGAATACTTTGGATATGATTGCCCCCACCTTTAGTCGGTGTAATGGGATCTTGGAATGATTCCCGTTCTTGACTCCTTCAATTCTCCAGGCTTTTCGGTGCTTTGTCGAAAGTCTGTAAGAGTTCCGGTGCTGCATTTATTGTCTGACCGTTTGTCGGAATTTTGAACTTTGAAGTCGATTCCTGATTTCTAATTTTTAGCTGACCATCGATTGTGGCGTCGAGTCTTTATGTACAACGCGTTGTCCGGCGTAGTGTGGTTGAGTTATCCTTAAGAATATTTATAAACAATATTCTCCAGGAACTTCTCAAACCAAAAATAGGGAATAGTTTATACTCATATACCTTATTGGAGTATTAAGAAGCAGTTTATACTCGTATACTTTTCGGAGTGTTCTTTAGGTTCGAATAATCTGAACCGGCCCAAAAAATGTGCCAAAAAAGGCAGTATTTGGGTTCAAAATCTCTCCGACCCTTCCAAATATATGGTAGAGGGGTTAAATAGGTGAAGGAATGAACCGTAGGTTGATCAAAAGTCGTTCCAATGTTTAATTCAGCTCCAATTTGAATTCTGGTTCAAATTTGGTTCAAACTGGTTCAATTTGGCTCAAACTGGCTCATTCTGGTTCAATCTGGCTCAATTTGGCTCATTCTGATCTGGTCTGGTCCAGCCAGGCTCAATCTGACTCAATTTGGCTCATTCTGGCTCATTCTGGCTCATTCTGGCTCAATTTGGCTTGGTCTGGTTCAACCCTGGTCTGGTCTGGTTCAGCCAGATCTGGTTCAAGGCTATAAAAGGGGGTTTTTTCTTCATCATTTTTTTCTTCTTCTCTTTCTAGGGCCGGCCCCCCCTTGTCCTATTTTCTTGATTTCTCTTCCCTCGAGCGTCCGATCTCCTTAAAAACTTGATATTCGTCTTAGATCTAGTACTCCTTTTGATCCTTGACTGAAAAATCCTTCGAAACTTCCATTTTTGGAATTTCTCTCAGGCCCCTCGAGCGTGTGGTTCGAGCACTTTCAAGATCTAATTTTTTGTCGGATCCTCGAGCCTTTCCTCAGGTATATCCTTCATAAATTCAACATTTTTTATGCTTAATTTAATTTATGAACTTGTGGGGTTGCATGCGAGGGTTAGGATTATGATTCGTCGCCTCGAGCTTACCTTTTAGGGGATAAAAATGTGACCTTTTTTTCTAGATCTGACCTTTTGATTTATTTTGTAGGCCATTATGTCGCGAGTCTCGAGAGGTCGTTTTCCTGCTGCATCGGCTGATGGCGCGCTTCCCTCATATGCTGGTGAGCAATTTTTTTTTTTCGAAAATTTACAAATTAGTCCTCTTTTTTCTGGATATTTGCAAATTGGTCCATTTTACCCCCCGTTGTTCTCCTTGGTGAGGCAACCGGGAAAGGCCTTGGTTCTCCTTGGTGAGGATCGACGCTTTATGGAAATTTTGCAAATTAACCCTCTTTTTCTGAGAATTTGCAAATTAGTCCTTTTACCCCATTTTGCTCTCCTTGGTGAGGCGATCGGGAAAAGCCTTGATTCTCCTTGGTGAGGATCGACGCTTTAAAGATGGGTTTTGCTTGGTCAAAACCACATCTCATAATAAAGGGGGCGTTTTGACGCTGCATCGTGCTTTATAAGGCAGGGATATATTGTCGATATACCCTATCTTATAAATGCGCAATGTGGCCAAATCGTCTCGCCCTTTATAAGGTAATGACTCTGTCTTACCCATTTGTAAGATGAGTTCAATTTCCTTTCATATCTGAAACTAACAAACACTTAATTGCTTGTTTCCAGTGGAGTATCCTTCCGGAGCCTTTTCATCGCATGCGGTGAATGGACGTCGTGACGAATATTATTCGACGTCTGATGACTTTTCGCCCATTCCGCTTACCTCCTAGTTTGTTCCGGGCACGTCGATATAGGTTGTCGAAGTAGTGAAGGAAGGTGGACATCGAGCCCTTCGCCAGCTGATTACAGATGCGCCTCTCGTGAAGGATGCCGGTTCCGTTCAGTCTCTCAGGAAGACTGACTTCTTGTTTGGCGACTCTACCAGAGATCCCGATGCAGCATTTATTGAAGCTGAGCAGTGGCTTTACCAGACTGGCAGTCGTTTTATGTATTTGCCGAAGATTCCTCGACACCGTTCTTTGACTGAGCTCAGGCGCCAGGCTGTGAAACGGGAGATGTCGTGGCGTTTGACAGAGGAGCATGAGAGTGTCCACTGCGGCTATGTTACTCATCAGGCAGTTCCTGGTTCGAGCAGGGATCACATTGTTGGACTGCGTCCTGGAGTACTGGGGCTAGATACTCCGCCTCGTAACGAGTTCCTCGCCACTGCTTCTACTTTGAGGAATCGCCTCGCTATCTTAGGACGGGAGATGCCTGCACCGCGCCACAGATTCTATGGTTGGGTCCATTCTTTGGACAGGTTTTGGTGGGCTCGTATGACGAAGTACGTCTTGAGCCGATGGAGCGAGGAGTTACATGCTTGCGGCCTTTATGCAGCCATTCGGGCCACCATGCATGGCTTGCCTACAAGCGCGAAGCATTTCTTTGCCCTATGCGAGCTTTATAATCCAGATTCCAACACTTTTCTGACCAGGCACGGAGAGTTGGGCTTGGCTCTTCATGAGATGCACAAGATTTCTGGCTTGCCCATGGGACAGATGCTATACCAGGAGTACTTTCCCTCCAACCATGAGTTGAGTCAGCTGAAGGATCGCATGCCCGACCGCTACGAGACCTTATGGGACCTCACTTGTCATTATCACATTGCTTTGGCGCAGTCTAAGCCCCTAGCGAAGAGGACCAAAGCAAATGTGAGCCTGAAGCAGTTCGCATCATATTTGTTCAGGAATCTGGAGAGCCATTCTGGCCAATCTATTTGTGAACTGGCACCGCTGACTCCTTCAGAGGTTAATGAGCTGCTGAAGAAGACTAACGCCCAATCCTATACCATTAGCAGTCCTGAGAGTGGCTTTCCTGCAGGGACTAAATTCAGATCGTTCTTATATCATGCGACCGCACCGATTCGTCCGATGACTCTCCTTGCCGGTTATCTCGCCATCTGGTTGAAGAAATGTGTGGTCCCGTATCAGTCTGGTGACGCTCTGCCACTGGAAGTGCTCTATCCTGCAGTTCAGCTTGCCTACAAGAAGGAACTTTCGCTTCTTCCGGTGATGGTTGCTAACATTCATCGATGGCTTCGGCAGATTTCTGGTGCTTTTACACGGAGAGATGATGATAAACCGACTCAGATTCCTACCATTAAGGTAGAGCTTCCGTATATTTATTTGATGGCTTGGTTCGTCCTTCATCGTTCCGATGTGATGTCGGTACCGAATGCCATAGACCAGTCTGTTCCCTTTCTACAGCTGCTTGAGAATGGCGAGTGGGAGGGCCGAGGATTCCCCGATATCAGGCGTCAGCTACAAGTCCACAAGTGCTGGGCATTCTCCACTTGCTTTCCACAGTTCTCCAGCCGGTACGGCGAGTGTTTGATTAATGAGGAGAAGCCGAGGGAGTATAGGACTTATTTGGATATGGGCTGCTTTAATTGGCTAATGGAAATTAGGCCGGGTTACCTGACTTTCCGGGTGGGGAATCAGTGTTTTATAGAGCCGTATCTACCTTGCCGATTCGCCCGCCAGTTCGGTTATGATCAGCTTTATGTTGGGAACCCGCGCCAGCAGCTTCGGGCTCATGGAGGTCTGGTGGACGGTCTTCGTGCATGGTTGTGGACCGTGACTGGCTGTACTGGAGCTAGGTTCAGTCTCCCAGGTACTGAGCGGCAGTTGAACCTCACTTTCTTGAGCTGCAAGTGGTTGCTAGCAGCTAATAAGACTGTCCCTGTGAAGCTCATCGAAGAGTTGATGGCCGAAGAAGCCTCTCAGATTGATTCTTGTGCGATCCGGGACAGTGCTCGGTCACAGAGAGCTCAGGGCAATACCCGCCGACTTGATGCAGAAGGTCACAGGGCCTTTAGTTCTGCTGGAGAGGCTTCAGGCGGAG
>NC_033795.1:53355595-53399986 GCF_001876935.1 Asparagus officinalis
TAGAAAAATAATTTAAGAAAATAATTTCCAGTTGAGAGAAATAAATGTTGAATACAGATTTAATAGTTCTGAAAAACTGCCTGAATACGGATTTTGAAAATCCAATTGGCATAGTAAATCAACTCCAAAATAGTAAACTTTGAGAAGTTTATAAACATGTAATAACAGTCAAAGAAAGATTTCTTGATTCACTCCCATTTATAAAAACTCTCTAGGTTTGCTAAAACATGTAACGAACATGCCACAAACAAAAACATGATTTTGTAAATTCCATTAACATTACAGATCAATTCCGAACTTGATGAAACTTTGGAAAATATTTATAAACATGGAAACAACATTTACAATAATAAATTTTCAATTTTAATTCTAATTTGTGAAAACTCATTATTTTGTAAAAACATGCATGGAATATTGGAATTTGTTAAGAAATGTTTTTGCAAAGAGTTTTAAACGCATATTGAAACTTATAAATATCTTCATAACATTTAACAATGAATAAAGTTAAACATGAGTCAATAATAATATCACAAAGTTTTCTCAAAATAGCGATTTTGTAGAAAAATCCAATTTGTGTGTGTATATATTGAGCGTAGAGTAATTAAACACACATAATATAAACCTATACTAAATTACCAAGGCTTGATGAACGTCTTCATATGAGCATGACTTGTAAACTCGGTATGAAGCTTGAACTTAAATCTTTAAGTTGAATTGGCAAGATCACTCCCTATTCGCCAACCCCATTGGATATGATCGTTGAAGCATATTCCATCCATCCTTCCAACTACGTTGGTTTGGTTATAATAAATAAGAAAACACAAATACTAGCAAATAACATTTAAAGTAAATTGTTTGTTAAACATCATCAAAACAAGAAGGCCAACAATTCTCCCTTTTTGATGATGACAAACAATTTACAAAAAGGATATATGCATGAAAGGAAATGAATATACAAAGAATATTATATCATGCATATAAGCAAGAAATGATATACTCATAATATTTCTTCCCCTTTGACAACATAAAAAAGGGGACAAAAGAATTAAGAGAGCGAAAGCTCCCCCTATCAATATGCATGGCTGAGTATAATATATAGAAAGATATAGGGATTGCTCCCCCTATCAAAATGCCATATAGAATATAAGCAATGAAGATCATGGCAAAACATATGTGAGCAAGCATACATGAATATGCTAAATATCACTCATATACAAAAAAAGACAATGAGAACACATATAAATGTATCATTGAAATAATGTGTCTCAAAACATAAACATAAAGATCAAAAATAGTCCTGAAAATCATGTAAAAGGTTTTCAAATGAAAACATATCAATCAAATGAAATCATAAATCAAGATTCAAGTCATACGAAACCAAAAGGTTTTCAAATGAAAACATATCAATCAAATGAAATCATAAATCAAGATTCAAGTCATACGAAACCAAATCAATATTAAATTTTGTCGTATCCGACAAAGATCAAAAGAGGCAACCAAATCTAGCTCTTGAGCTAGTATCAACCCATATAAATATTTTAGCACCCAGTAAACAATGTTTGGGAATAAACACCCAATAACTCTGGAGAGTTATATAAACATAGTCCTCTCATTAAAGCAAAAATAATAATCATGAAAACAAAAGATTTGATACAAAAAAAAATTGTTTTCATAACCAAAATATTTTAAAGCATAATTTGCAAAACCAAGAAAAGGGAAAAATAAGAGCATTAAAATTCTTGGTTTAAAAATCAAATTTGTTTTGGTACCCAAGAACTCTTGGTACCAAAAGATTTAGGGACATGGCCCCTATCATTTAAGCTCAAAGCCCTAGGGTTATGAACCCTCTTAGGCGCATGTAGTGCACTAACATGGTCGAAACAATATTCATTTAAATGACCCTTCCGATTATAATTTGTGCAATGAAAGAGATCCATTTGTTTTTGTGGACCATTAGCTCGTGCACGGGAATCATTTGCAAATAAAGATTGTCTTTTAGAAATATTTTGCAATTGAGAAACATCATTAAGCAAAGGTGGTTTACTTGAGAAATTTGGCAAGTTTGAATATTTATTCAAATCATAACAAAATTTTGCCAATTGGCCAAATCTACCACAAACATCACATTTAAACTTTTGTGGCTTAATAAAATCATTTGGCAAAGGTGAAGTCTTTTTCAAATCATAGCAAAATTTTGCCAAATGGTCAAAACGTCCACAAAGATCACATTTAAACACATTAGCATGTTTATGATGTGCATGATAAGCATATGCATGTGTATGTGATGAAGAAGCTACATGAGATGCACAAGAAGCATTGACATTTTTATGTTTGTGTGCATCATAGCAAAATTTAGCTAGATGACCTTTACGGCCGCAAATTGAATACTTATAAACTTTACTATATATGTGTGCATGATGAGTAGATGGTGACTTAGACTTGGCACACATATCCATAAGCTTCTTATGGTTGTCAAAGCATATTTTCAAAGTTGAATCTAAAGATGAAATGTATTTTTTTCATAAGATTCAAGTCTTCATTTTTAGGCACATATGCACTTTTAGAAGTAGAACATAAATAGTTATTTATAAAAGAAGCAGTATCATTTTGTATGTTCTTTACTTCTAACATGGCATTATCTTTTTCATGAGTTAACTTGGCAAAGTTTGAAAGCAAAGAATCATAATCCGATTTTAATTTTTTATTATTTTCTTTAAGGATCATATTTTCATTAGAAATAATATCAAACATAGAAGTTAAAGACTCATGATCGGATTTTAAATTTTCATGCTTGCTTTGTAAATTAATGAAATCATTTTGCAATTTCTTATAGGCATGTAATAATTTATCACTAGCACAAGCAAGTTCATCATTAGGTACCATTAATTAGTTTCCGAACTACGCAAACCTCACTAGGCTATCGCTAGTGGGTGTGTGCATGAATGCTCCATATGAACTTGAAGCCGATCCTCCAATCTTGTTGGATCGTCTCCAAGTGCCCTTTGATGCCGCTTCTATGAATTTTCATAATGTATAAGCCGCTATCAAAAGAATCAGCTTGTTAGACATAAATGAATCAAATGCATTTAATAAAAATCTACAAATAGCTGTGTTCATATAAACATCTTTTTATCATGTTTGCTCCACTTGATTTCTCTAACGTGGGCCACAATATAAGCACAAATCAATGATTTCCCATAAATTGATATTTTTTAGATTGAACAAATATTTTAGATCTAAAGCCCACCATTGAGGCATAAGGAAAACATTGAATTTAGGAGCAATACTAGATCATAGCCTAAACAAGTGCATCATTATATCCATAATTTAAAAATAATGCATAGCAAGATACAAATGCAATCAAAACAAGATTAGCACAAAAAGATAACTTGGATCTTTAACTCAAGGCAATTAGACCTTAAATCAAAGAGCACAAGCTCTGTACCAATTGTTAGACCCTAGAGGATGGGTGATTAGGGTCTTATGCTAATCTAATGCCGATTAATGCTAATTAAAATATATTAACAAGTTATCCTAGCAAGTATGAAATATAACAACTATATAAGCTAGGATAGCAATACATGAACAATGAAATATATCCTATATGATGAAATATATATGCAAGGATATATAAACTAATACAAGATAATATATCCTACAATATGATATATGCAAGGATATGAAACTAACACAAGGGTAAACAATATGAACTAGATAGTGGATCATATATAATGAGCTAATGACAATGGCGACAAGAAATATAAACACAAGTATAAATAAACGCCAAATCACACTCAAACACAAGATATGATCATGGAGTTCGGACCTTCCGTCCTACGTCTCCGCTCCCCACTCCCAGGGAGAAATCCACTATCACAACCGGGTTTTCTACGCTCACCCGAATAACGTCTACACCTCACAGTGTCGGTTTTCAACGCTCACCGAACAACGTTCACTCCTCACACTCGGTTTTCTAGTTCACCGAAAACTTCACAACACACTCGGTTTTCTAGCTCACCAAAAACCTTACACCACTCACAATGTAACAAATATAAATTTGTTCTCTACAATAGATGAGAACACAATTAAGCACAACTCAATGTTACAATCTCTCACAACCCTAATATACTATGTATGCAAATACAATAAGCTCAAGTGGGTGTGTGTAACAATAAGATAATATAATCAAATCTAAACTCAATATAAAAAACTAGCTTTAAAGAATGATAATCAAATAACTAAGCAAATATAAAGCTAGATAGAGTTTAGAAAACTTCTCCAATAGATGACAAGATGGAGAGATGGAGATTGGAGCCCAAACAAGAAGATGATCTCCTCCACTTGTGAAAACAATCTTCAAACCAAACAAATACTAAAACACACTTAAATCCTTGTTTAAAACTCTTTAAACTTGTTTAAAACATTTCTTGAGTACCCTTAGAAGTATGACGGCATGGAGTATATATAGGCTCATGAAACTAGCCCAAAAACCCAAGAAAACCAAGTAAAAAAGACAAAATAACGGATATATCAAAATCTGGAAAATATAGCTATTGTGCTACAGTAACCACGTCCAGAAAGTTTGGCGGTCGACCGTACCGGTCGACCGCTGGTACTGTAGCACTACATTTTAGTTTTGTAAAATCAATTAAAAATAGTAAAACAGCTCCAAAAAATATGAAATTTTGTGGGAAGGTTATAGACATGTCGAATAACATGTTAGAAAAAGAATTTCAGAAAAATAATTTCCCAGTTGAGAGAAATAAATGTTTGAACACAGATTTATAGTTTCTGAAAAACTGCTGACATACGTGATTTTGTAAAATCAATTGGGCACAGTAAATCAACTCCAAAAATAGTAAAATTTTGAGGGAAGTTTATAAACATGTAGATAAACATGTAAAAGAAAGAATTTATTCAATATCACTTCCCATTTATAAAAACTCATCTGTTTTGTAAAACATGCACGAACATGTGCACAAACAAAAACATGATTTTGTAAATTCCATTAAACATAACAAATCAATTCCAAACTTGATGAAACTTCGCAAAATATTTATAAACATAAAAACAAACATGTTACAAAAATAAATTTTCATTTTTCATTTTTCAATTGTGAAAACTCATTATTTTATAAAAACATGCATGAATATGAATTTGTTAAGAACATGTTTTTGACAAAAAGAGTTTAAACGCATATTGAAACTTTATGAAATATCTTCATAAACATTATAACACATGAATATAAAGTAAACATGGTCAATAAAATAATATCACAAAGTTTTCTCAAAATAGCTCATTTTGTGAGAAAATCCAATATTGTGTGTGTATGATATTGAGCTTAGAGTATTAAACACACATAATATAAACCTATACTAAATATACCCAAGCTTGATGAAGGTCTTCAATGAGCATGACTTGGTAAACTCGCGGATGAAGCTTGAACTTGATCTTTAAGTTTGAATTGCAAGGCTTCACTCCACTATTCCGCCAACCTCCATTGGATATGATCGTTGAAGCTCTATTCCATCCATCCTCCAACTATGTTGTTTGTCTATAATAAATAAGAAAACACAAATACTAGACAAACAACATTAGAAGTACATTGTTTGTTAAACATCATCAAAACAAGAAGGCCAACATATGTGCCTTCTAAAAGCTTTCTGGCTCCCTCTCTTCTATCAGCAAAGAATACTCTGAAAGAGGATATCTTGTGGATGGTTGATGCTCTATAGCTTATCTCCTAAGTTGTTGCTCTACAAACTCTTCTTGCTGGTGGTGCTCTCCCTGCTGAGGGGCCTCCTGCTCATGATCCTGATCACCATCTCCCTGCTTTGGTTTCTAACTGTCATTATTAATATCATCATCATGCACCTGCTCTATATCTGTAGGATGCAACTTTACTAGAGATGAAACGAGTGTCATAACTGGAATCTTACTAGCAACACTCTCTGACTGATCTGCTCTCCTGAGATCTGTAATAGTCTGATCCTCCTAAAAAATCACATATGCTCATCTAATAATTTGTTTTTTTCTGGATCTCTTAGTTTGTAGCCAAACTCATCTTCTCCATAACCAAGAAAGATGCAAGGAACCACTCTATCATCAAGCTTTTATCTCTTCTCTTTCGGAATGTGTGCAAAATGCCTTACAACCCAACACCATTAGATGAGAATAGAAAATATCTTTTCTAGACCAAACTCACTCTGGAATATCAAAACCCAAAAATAATTAAAGGAGACCTATTGATTATGTAACATGCAGTGCGAACAACTTCAGCCCAGAAGCTCTTAGGTAACTTTATCATCTTCAACATGCATCTGACTTTCTCCACAATAGTCCTGTTGTACCTCTCTGCAACTCCATTATGCTGTGGTGTGCCTGACTCTGTCCTCTAATGCTGAATACCATGCTTAGAGCAATAATATCTAAATTCAATGGAAGGGTACTCTCCTCCATTATCGGTGTACAAACACTTCAACTTCTTTCCTGTCTACATCTTCACCATGGCATGAAACTGCTGGAAGACTAAAAACACTTGATCCTTTATCCTCAACAAGAAGACCCACATCTTCCACAATGCATCATCAATAAATGTGACAAAATACTTATTGTCACCTAAGGACTCCACCTCAATAGGATGAAAAACATCAGAATAAATCGAATCCAAAATATTATCTTTTCTTTTAGAAGGCTTACTAAAAGAAACTCTATGTTGTTTGCCATATAACTAATAATCACAAGGGATGAGTGACTAACCTTTGGCAAAGGGAATGAGAGACTTCTTTGCCAATATCTGTAACCCCTTCTCATTTATGTGCCCGAGCCTCTTTTGCCACAAACTGAGTGTCACCGTCTGGAGCCACGCTCAACGAATCATATGAAACCTTCGCTTGAGTATTGTATAAATTGTAACATACACTTCCTCTAGCCACCACAAAAGAGCCTTTGGTGATTTTACATTTTTCTCCACCAAATTAAATTGCATATCTCATTCGATCCAAAGCAAGACCCGAAATTAAGTTGAACCGCAAATTGAGAACATGTCACACATTCTTTAAGATCAATGTGCATCTAGTATCTGTTTGGAAGTGTTTATCATCAAGTCCCACAATCTTTGAGTAGATGATATTACCCATCTTCACATTACCAAAGTCACATGCTTTATACGTCGTGAAAAGATCTCGATTGGAGGTAGCATGACATGTTGCTCTTGTATCCACTATCCACTCAGAATTCTGACTTGCAACATGCATACAAATTTCTTTCCTATAAATGAGAATAATATCAGTCTCAGAAAAAGTAGTTGTAGTGTCACTGTCAGCTTTCTTCTTCTCATCTTTCTTTTAATCTTTGTTTCCAGCTTGCTCTTTCTTTAATGCCCAATAATTCTTCTTGATATGACCTGGCTTCCCACAATAAAAACAACCCCTCCCTTTATACTTTAATCTATCCTTGGATGTTCCACCACCTCTGGATTGGTCCATGTACCTGCTCCTGACCCTGTTCTCTGTAACAAGTACATGTGAGTTATCTGGGCTGGTAGACTTCCTCCGAGTCTCTTTATTGAATAAACTACTAGTAATCATACTCATCGATAATACACTATATGGAGCTGTGTTGCTGACTGTCACAACCAATGTCTCCCGACTGTCTAGCAAAGAACCCAATAGCAATAAAGCCTGTAGCTCATCATCGATAGTCATCTTCATGGCAACTAACTGATTAATCAAACTCTTGAACTCATTCAAGTGCCCTGCTATTTTGCTTCCTTCTTTGAATTTCAAGTTCACCAACCACCTCATAATAAATTCCTTGTTTCCGGTGGTCCTCATAATAAATGCCTTGTTTCCCGCGGTCTTCTGCTCATAGAGATCCTCAAGCTTCTTCCAAAGAGACTTCTCATTAGTCTCACTCGATACATGATAAAATACACTAACGTCGATCCACATCCAAATATAACTGATCACCTTCCTGTGTTATTTCTCTCATTCTTAATCAGTTATACTATTCATATAAATATTGATCTCAAGGATCTCTTATATAGAGTTCTCCAAACCTATTCCTATTTCAAATAGATCCTCTAAACCTTCTTCTACATAGAATTCTAATTCATGTAGACTTCTTATAGATAGAAATCTAATTCATGTAGACCTCCTCATGTAGGCCTTGCCTTATCTTGGGTTGGACGCACAACAATCTCTCCCTCCAGACCAACGAGGGGGTATGCCAATCTTTAACTCCTCAACAGCAGTTCATGCCGGCCAATCGCCAACACAACTCAGTCTTCTCTCTGGAAACGATGTTCGTTAAAAAATCTGTTGGATTTTTATCTGTGTGAATCTTTTGTAACTTTAGCTCCTCTTTCTCAACATCTTCTCTAAGCTAATGATATCTCACATCAATGTGTTTTGTCCTAGAATGGAATGTAGAATTCTTGCTCAAATCAAGAGCACTTTGACTATCAATAAAAATTTGATAATTATCCTACTATAAGCCTAACTCCTGCAGAAATCTACTCAACCAAATCATCTCTTTACTAGCTTCTGCAGTTGCAATATATTCTCTCTGTTGTAGATAAAGCAACACACTTCTGCAACCTAAACTGCCAAGATATTGCTCCCTCTGCAAAAGTGAACAACCAACCTGAGGTAGACTTCCTGTGATCGAGATCATCTACCATATCCACATCTGTAAAACTATGTAATATTGCCTTCAAACCTCAAAAACTCAAACATAATCAGGAACTGCATTTTAAATATTTTAAGATCCACTTTACACCTTCCTAATGAACTTTCCCTCGATTAGAAAAAAACTTGCTCACAACTCCAACTTCATAAGCTATATCTGGCCAAGTGCAAACCATGGCATACACTAATCTAGCTTTGTATTTCTGAATCTCTTTTTAGCCAACATTCTTTAACTTGAACACTCACTTATTCTTCAAAGTTTTTTTGTCCTTCGGCAAATTCACCAACTCATAAGTATCGTTCTTCTAAAGATACTTCAACTCTTTCTTAATAGCCTGGAACCATCTGTCCTTGTCTTTATGAGTATGTGCCTCCTGAAAGCTTTCTGGCTTCCTCTCTTCTATCAGCAAAGAATACTCTGAAAGAGGATATCTCGTGGATGGTCGATGCTCTCTAACTGATCTCCTAAGTTGTTGCTCTACAAACTCCTGATGTTGGTGATGCTTCCCTTACTAAGGAGCCTCCTGCTCATGATCCTAATCACCGTCTCCCTGCTCTGGTGTCTGACCGTCATCATTAATATCATCATCATGCACCTGCTCTATATTTGTAGGATGCAACTTTACTAGAGATGAAACAGGTGTCACATCTGGAATCTTACTAGCAACACTCTCTGACTGCTCTGCTCTCCCGAGATCTGCAATAGTCTGATCCTCCTAAAAACATATATGCTCGTCTGATAATTTATCTCTTTTCTGGATCCCATAGTTTGTAGCCAACTCATCTTCTCCATAACCAAGAAAGATCCAAAGAACCGCTAAGCTTTTGTCTCTTCTCCTTCGGAATGTATGCAAATACGTTGCAACTAAACACCTTCAGATGAGAATAGGAAATATTTTTTCAGATCAAACTCTCTCTATATCAAAACTCAAAAGAACCGAAAGAGACCTATTGATTATGTAACATGCAGTGTCAACGGCTTCAGCCCAGAAGTTCTTAGGTCACTTTTCCATTATCGACTTGCATCTAACTTTCTCCATAATAGTCTTGTTATACCTCTCTACAACTCCATTATGCTGTGGTGTATATAGCTCTGTCCTCTGATATCAAATATCATGCTTAGAGCAATAATATCTAAACTCAATGGTGTTGACCCTATAGTTTTGATAATGATTTGTCAAACAATTTATTGCTAATATATTCTCTAGTTTTGTGTTTATGTTTCTCTTTACAGGTATTTCAACACACTACAATCAAGCGTTAAAGTTTCAAGTTCATATGTATGGATTTACCTAGGTATAAGTTTAGTTTACTTACATATATTGTATGTTTATATCTAAGTTCAATATATGTACACTTAACACGATTATTGATGTTTTCTACCAAATAAATGATTTTTCATCAAACATCGTTACAATATATTTTATCTCATGTTTACAGCTCTTTCATACTCTATTATATATATAATGTATGCATGATATATATATATATATATATACAAGTTTACAAGTTATATTTCAATTTTCATATTCATGCTAACTTTTACATGCACTGAAAATCCATTTTCAAATCTGCAGTTTTCATGTATATCTGTTTTCGGTCGACCGAGCGTGTCGCTGCGGTCGACCACAAATTGTCCAGAGACCTTACTCTGGGTTTCAGCCTTTCGCGATCGAACGGTCGTGGATCTGCGGTCGACCGCAAATATAGCCGTTGCACAGTAACATCTAGTTCCCCGTTTTGTTTTCTGTGGGTTTTTTGGTCAATCTAAGTGAGTTTTTACTGATGTATTGGGTTGTTATAAATACCCTACTGCATTCAACACTTGAACTATCCAAGAGAATTGATTACTTAAGTTTACAAAGTGTTTAAGAGCTGTTTAAGCTAATTTCATCAGTTTGTGTCAAAAGAAGTTTTTTCTACAACAAGAAGTGGCTTTCAAATCCTATTGGGATCATCATCTACTGTTATTCTTGTTTGAGAAGTTTTCTAAACTCTTATATAGCTTGTTATTTCATTTTCATTTCAATTAGCTATATTTATTGAGTTTCATTCACTGTTATCACATACACATATTGAGCTTAATATCTTCATACCATATAGTGTGGGTTGTGGGGTGTGATTTAGTGAGTGTGAGCTTCATTGTGTTCTCACTTGTTATTTGAGAACAAACCATTGTATTTAATCTTCTTTTGTGAGAATCACAGAGACGGGGTCGAATCCAATAGGAGTGGCGTCGGTTGACGAACCTAGGGAGAGGTTGTAACCAAGCACTTGAGGAGGAGGACGCGGGCTAGGTTCCTACACTTAGTGTGTAAAGTGTAATTGATTAGTGATTGTGTAGTGTGAGAGTTTTCGATGATCTTGTAAACCGAGTGTGTAGAAGTTCCGGCTTCCAAACCGGATTGTGATAGTGGAGATCTCCTCGAGGTGAGGAGCGGGGACGTAGGTCGTGGTGACCGAACCTCATAAACATATCGTGTGTTTGTGTTTTGCTTGGGTTATATTTTATTTGTGCATATTCTTATTGTTCTTATTCATATCTATCTCTTGCAAGAACATATTGATCAATATATTTTTTAATTGGTAATTAATCGGGATTAGATTAGCATAAGACCCTAATCACCCCCCTCTACGGTCTAACATTTGGTATCAGAGCTTGGTGCTCTTTGATTTAAGGACTAACCGCCTTGAGTTAAAGATCCAAGTTATTATTTTTATGCTAATCTAGTGTTGATTACATTTTGCTTCTTGCATATTGTCTTTATGGATATGTATGATTCATCTAGTTTAGGATATGCTATTAATATTGCTCCTCGTTTGGATATTTTTCCCTATGCTCAATGGCGTGTTAGATTCAAACTTTTCGTTCAATCTAAACAATTCGATTTATGAGAAATTATTGAGGATGCCTATATTGTTCCCATTTTGAAAAAATCCAAATGGTGTGAAAATGATAAAAGATTGTTTAATATGAAAAGCTTTTGTTAGAATATTTGACTAATGCTTTTCACTCATCTCTTTCTAACAAATTTGCTAATTTTGATAGTGCTTACGTCTTATGGAAAATTTATTGAAGCACATGAAGGGGAATTGGAGGCTATTCAACAAGCGTTGGAAAATCCCGCTTTGAGTTCTAAAGAAGCCTCATCTCCATGTACAATTCTACTAGGTGATAACCCTAGTGCGGTATGCAATAACGATGATACTATTACTTTTGATGAACTTGCTCTTTTTCTTGAAAAGTTACACAATTGCTATATTGATCTAAAGAGTAAGTATGTTAATATGAAATCCACTCATGAAACACTAGCCACTAAGTTTAATTTTATTACAAATGAAAATATAATTCTTAAAGAATGCAATGAAAACTTGAAAATTGAAAATGCTAGTTTGCTTCATGAAAAACGTGATGCTATGTTAGAAGTAGATAAGTTAAAATCTATGATGAGTAATCTTGTTTATCCTACTTCTAGTAGCAATGCTTGTATGCACAACGATGAGTTGAATCAAATGAGAAAACGAATATCTACCTTAGATTCAACACTAAATACTTGTATTGCTAATAATAAAAAGCTTATGGACTTATGTGCAAAGTTCAATGTTAATTCTTCTAAGAAACCTATTCACTATGCACATATGTATGACAAAATTCACAAATGTTCTATTTGCGGTCTTAAAGGCCATTTAGCTCAATTTTGTCATAATGCATCAAAAATTGATAAGCCTATTCATGATTGTGCATCACATCAAGCTTCTTCATCACATACACATGTACACACACATAGTGTAAATCATAAACATGTTCATGTGTACAAATGTGATTATTGTGGTCGTTTTGGTCATTTGGTCATGTTTTGTTTCGATTTGAAAATAAATTCTCATTTGCAAAATAATTACAAAGAAAATTTTATTTTTGCAAAAGAACCACGTGCAATTCATTTCGGTCAACGTAAACCATTCAAACCTCTACATTGTACAAATTACAATCGTATGGGTCATGTTTATAATTTTTGCTTTGATCGTATCGGTGCACAAAATACGCCCAAGCCAGTTCATAACCCTAGGGTCTTGGATTTAAATGATAGGGGTCATGTCCCAAAGTTTAGTGGTACCAAAATGATTTGGGTACCAAAATGATTCTTATGTCACTTATTGTTGTTTTATTCGTTTTTGTTTTTGGTTTGAAAAATTGGTTTTTGTATGTAAATTTTCCCTCTTATTTAGCTAAAATAAATTATTTGTATGATCTTATAGCTAAAAACTTTTATATATATCTTATAAAACATTTGGTATCTTATAAAACAAATTCTTAAAGGACTAAATTGAAAACTTTCTCAAAATCCATATTTTACAATGACTATGCATTTTTCTTTCTCGCGGTCGACCGCCACGGTCGACCGTCGATGTTTCTGTAAGTTGTTACAGTCGACCGCCACGGTCGACCGCAAGAAACTTTTTCAGCTTCGTTTTTAATTCTTATCGGGTTTCGGTTTTTTTTTTATATAACTATTTTGAACCTAATTTCGTCATCACCGTTGATCTGTTCCCTTAGCTAATCCTAGCCCTTCCTTCATCTCCTCTAAGATCCGAGTCCTCAGTTTTCCCCTCATTCGAAAATTTTTCCCTAATCTATCGATTTCTTCCACGGTCGCCTGCTTCGTCGATCGCGGCTCTCATTCTCCGTCAATCTCAGTTGGGATCTGCAGGGTAAAAATCTCTCCTCTCGTCTTTTGATTTTATTTCCTGCTCTAGTGATTCTATTCTCAGTCTAGGGTTTTGATTTAGAGTTAATTCATTTTTACTTATTTTGCTCTATTTTCATTTCCAGGGTTTTATATTTCTGTCCAATTTCATTTAAAACCCCTAATAGAACATGCCTCCTAGAAAGAGATCAAAATCTGATGTTGGTTCGTCTTCTTCTGTAGCCTCTCATTATGAGGATTTTCTTTTGTTTAAATCCCTAGTTAAGAAATATAGGGAATTGTGCAAACTGAAAATTCTTCCCCCCAGATATATCAAATTTGATGAATTAGCCCTGTATGTCACTCATTCGATTCTTCATAATGTTGGGTTGGCTAGGCTATTAGATGTGGAACGTAAAGTTCCTTATTATCCTTTTCTGGTTTATCTGTTTTATGCCAACTTATTTGTGTCATCCTCTGCTGATGGTCTTTAGACCATTAGTACATCTGTTAAACATGTTGCAATTTCTTTTTCTGCCAACGAACTTGCGGGGATTCTTAAAATCCCAACAGGTGATGTTGACCTTATGTCTATTGAACATGATGATCCAGCTGTGAACAACCTCTTGTTTAAACCCGGTTGCACTTATCCGATGAACAATAATTCTCTTAATCCCAATGCCAAACTTATTGCTAGAATTATTGCTCAAAATCTGATTCCTAAAACCGGTAGTTTTGATCATTTTGCTTCTGATAAGATCAATGTTGTATATGTCATTTTTGCCAAAATAAAAGTAGATTGCGCAAACATTTTTCTCAAAAATATGGCATCTAAGCATTTCAAATTTCTACCCTTTGGCTCCTTCATCACCCTTATCCTTCAACACTTCGGTGTTGATCTCACTCATGAACCCAAAATTGAACCCAAGAATGACTTTTTGATAGAGTCTCTCTCTCTCTCTCTCTCGTATGCAGCTGTCAGACTCTTTATCTAATCCTACTATTCCATCATCTTCCCGTTCTCTATCTAGAGCTTCCTCTTCCACTTCTGATATCTGTGCTCGTTTGGATCTCCTTGAGACTCAGGTCTCAACTATCCAGAGGGATGTCAGGACTATTCTATCCTACCAGCGTCAGTCTCTCGGGATTCCGGATCCATCTTCCAGTTCTGAGTCTGGTTCTGAGGAGGGCTCTGCTGATAGATCTGGTGATGGATCTACATCTGGCTCTGGCCATGCTTCTGATGGTGACGGTGATGGTGATGATTGATTATGCTGCTTATTGGAGTTTATTGGTTTCTATGCTTATGGTGATGTTTTATTTTGAGTTGTAGAACTTGATACTTATGTTTTTAGTTTGAGTTGTAATAACTCTATGCTTGTGTGGAAAACTATGTGACTTTGTGAAACATTTTATGTATGGTTTGTAGTTTTGTGGAACAAACTATGTTCGTGGAAAACTATGTAGTTTCTGATGTTTAAGTGATGATTTGTGATTTATTGTGTTAGTTTATCTTTTCTATGAACTATGCATGGTGAAAACAATTTTCATGCTTTGTTTGTGGAAAATATGTTGCTAATGATGAGTTCTTTGGATTATATATTGTTTATGGATGGATAATTATCGTTTAGCTCCTAAATATGCTCTTTAGATGTCATTTATGCAATTTGACATGGGGAGCTTTTGGCAATTCACTTGGCTTTTTATCTGTGCTTATATGCAGGGGGAGCGTTGCTCCTATTTTTTATTTTTTCCCTTTTTGATGTTGTCAAAGGGGGAGAAAATCCACATATGGTTTATTTATTATTTATTCATGTTCATGTATGATTTATTGGTTTATTCATGTATGGTTTATTCATGTTGTATACATGATTGGTTTATATGTGGTTTATCAGTATATATTTTATATTCTTGTATAAATTGTTTGCCATCATCAAAAAGGGGGAGATTGTTGACCCTATAGTTTTGATGATGATTTGTCAAACAATTTATCGCTTATATATTTTCTAGTTTTATGTTTATGTTTCTCTTTACAGGTATTTCAACACACGACAATCAAGCGTTAAAGATTCAAGTTCATATGTGTGGATTTACCTAGGTATAAGTTTAGTTTACTTACATATATTGTATGTTTATATCTAAGCTTAATATATGTACACTTAACACGATTTTTGACGTTTTCTACCAAATAAATGATTTTTCATCAAACGTTGTTAAGATATCTTTCGTATCTGCTGACCTACGTCTCTGCTCCCTCATGAGTCATATCAAAATTTTCATATTCGTAAAATACAAGTTTTACGAACACTTTTCAAAAACAGTGTGTTTTTGCAAATGAAAATTAATTTTTCAAAAATTCCTTTTCTAACATGTTCATTTTATCATTTAGAAACTTTTCCCAAAGTTTTATTATTTTTGGAATTGATTTGCTATTTTTAAAGAATTTTCAAAATCAGCCAAAATAGTTTTTTTCAGCATGTATCAGATTGCGGTCGACCGCGGCGGTCGACCGCTAGTGGTAATTTTTCTTAGCACTGCTTTTGTGTGCTCGCGGTCGATCGTGAAAACATCCAGAGACTTTCGCGGTCGACCATCGTGGAACTCTGTATTTTTAAGCTTCGCGGTCAACCGCCCCGGTCGACCGTCGAACTGTCAGATCACTCCAACGGCTAGTTTTTTATAGCTGTTCTTTGTGGGCTTTTTGGTCAATCTAAGTGAGTTTTTACTGATGTATTGGGTTGTTATAAATACCTTACTACATTCAACACTTGAACTATCCAAGAGAATTGATTACTTAAGTTTACAAAGTGTTTAAGAGCTGTTTAAGTTGATTTCATCAGTTTGTGTCAAAAGAAGTTTTTTCTACAACAAGAAGTGACTTTCAAATCCTATTGGGATCATCATCTACTGTTCTTCTTGTTTGAGAAGTTTTCTAAACTCTTATATAGCTTGTTATTGTTGGACCCTAGAGGGGGGGTGATTAGGGTCAAGAGGCTCTAATATGCAATAAAAATTAAACACAAGCAAACCACAAAACAGTAAAGCAGTTAAAGTAAGAGAGATAGGGTTAGGAGTTCGTTATCCTTGACGCGCGATGTGTTAACGAGGTTCGGCCCTCTGGCCTACGTCCCCGCTCCCCACTCTCGAGGAGAAATCCACTACACACCCGGTTTGGAAGCCGGAACTTCGTCTACACAGCGATCCCTAATGATCTCTCTCACTACACAGTTTGATCTCAACAGATCACACTCCCTCACAGTTGATCTTCACAAGATCTCACTCACACAGCAGAAGAAAAAAGATGCAAGACTCTTGTAGGCGTATAAAATTGCTTATAGGTCCCTTAGCATAGCTCAGCACAAACCGACGAACCAACGAGGTGACGAGGTTGACGAATCGCACGCAAGCAACGGAATACATCCATTCACGTGCGGAATCAAGCCAACTGTTCGGGGAGTCAACGAGTCATCCAAACAAGAGCGGACTCGGATAAATCACGACCGAATCAAGATCGGTTTCGGACTCGAACTCAGAAGTGGATTTACTGCCAAATCAGGAATCGGATTTACTGCCAAATCAGGTCAACAAATCGAGTCCAGACAAATCAACCGCACAACCGAATCACGGACAAAACGGGAACAACGACAAAATGAGCCACCTCAGGGTGGCTCAGCATGAGCCGAGCCACCCAGGGGTGGTCGGCCACTTGTGGCCGAGCCACCTCAGCCCAGATCTGTGCTTAGGCACAGATCTGGGTGCCTATAAATAGGCCAAGGGTGTTTCATTTGAAGAGGGGGGGGAAACTTTGAGAGCCGAAACTCTGCCGAATTGAAGATCGAGCTTGGAGTTTTGAAGACTTGAGGACTTGAAGATTCAGATCTGGTTCTCGGCGAGCGTCTACGTCACAAAAGGCAGGAGTTCGAGAGAGGCAAGGATCAAAGCTTGGCCTTTGATCCCGAGAATTAAGGGCGATTATTTCCTTGGTGAACTAATCCCCCCCGGCTATTATTTCCTTCGCGAAATAATACCCGTCGAATCATATAGATCCGACCGGATCTAGATCGCACGGTGGTCCATGGATTAACCCCGGCGTCGGCAAAGAACCCACACAAAGCAAGAGACCGCAAAACAGGATCTTGTGATTTGTTCTAAAGAAAAGTTGTAAAAGGAAACTTGTAATTTTTTCTTTTTCTTTGATTCCGTTGTAACCGGATCTAAAAAAGACCGGATCTTTTGTAACCGAAAAACAGTTATTCAAGATAACAATGAATTCAATGAAGGTAATTTTCACCGCGAACAATCTGGCGACCACAGTGCGGAGCACACCGATCTTCGCTGCAGCAGATCGTCACGCGCCGAGCCGCGGCATCTCCAATCTCGGTCGAGCGAGGACGTCGAGTATGAATTCGACCAGGCCCAAATTCGCAGGAGTACCTTTCATC
This sequence comes from Asparagus officinalis, assembly GCF_001876935.1. NCBI lineage: Eukaryota > Viridiplantae > Streptophyta > Magnoliopsida > Asparagales > Asparagaceae > Asparagus > Asparagus officinalis. Next base: position 53,373,413 of record NC_033795.1, read on the forward strand.
CTCGTCCGCGAGTCTACCTCCCTCACCGCAGGCCAAGAAGCTTCTCCTCCAGCGACGAAAAGCTCGTTGCCGTTTGAAGAAGTTCAGAATGACAACGACGCTCTCAACCCCAACTGACACCAAAGTTTGCGCCGTCAGCTGTGAATGTCTCCTCCGACCTCCTAATGACGTCAAAAACCTGTCTTGCTCAACGTTCCACTCGTGAAGCGCTGTTGTGACCTCTCGAGAGAGCCCGCCAAGAGGCCGACGTCAACGCCTTTGCGCGACAATTCGCCAAGGCGATGGAGTCCACGGACGGGGTCCGCTACAACGCGGATCTGAAGAACAGGGGAGGCAAACAGCCTCAACAACTGAAGAATGGCAGTTCCTCCAAGCCGCCGCCGAACGAATGGATCCGGGTCAAACTGAATCGTTCGACACTCGAAGAGCGGATTCACAAACGCCGCGCATTGCTTGCACAAGCAAAAATCCTTGTGCAGAAGGCCGAAGAATTGAAGAAAGGAAGAGTGGCCAAAAAGCCGCCATCAACCCGCCAAGTGTGGAGGCCGAAGCAGCCTCTAACCAAAGTTCAACCACCGGCGAAACAACCCATATCGCCGATAATTCCAGCAACTACTTCGGGAGATCACGCAGAATTATCCCGAAAGAAGAAGCCAGTCTTGGAGCGCCTCGGTCCGATTCCCGACGAGAGAGGCAAAGCTCCTGTTCAAGATCGTTTGGGCCCGATGAAGAAGCCCCGGACGACGCAACATGCTGGGGGTCGCCATCACCTCCAACATAACAAAGAGACCAGGGCAGTCATGCGCACCAACTTGCGCATTGAAGTCCAAGAGCCCGCCGAGAACTCATGCCCAAAAAGGCATGTTTCGAGGCACGTGACATTCGAAAGTCCAAAGAAGGCAATTCCTCCTCAGAAGGAAACGTTATCGTCTGATGGCGATAGCGTTATACCTGAGAAGTCGTGCCAACACACGATAGGTTACTCCGATCGTCAAGCAGACGAGTTGTACTATCGCGCTGGGGGTACGAGTAAAACCAGGAAAAGGAGTCCCCGAGAACAGGAAACTCAGTGCCCCTATTCCAAACTCATTCGGGCAGTATTGTCAGAATGCAGCTGCATCAAGGCGGTCCCCGAACGAGTTTCGGTTTTCGAAAGGCTCAGTACTGAAATGCCGAAAACAAGGCCTAGGCGTTTCCGACGAAGAAAAACGGTGGTTGAAGAGGGAGAATTTCCGAGGGTCACCACCAACATGACCAGCAGAGGGACGTCGGCGCGGGACAATCTCGAATCGATTATGAAAGCATCCCGGCCTAGAACCCATCTGCAGTCCGAAACTATCAAGCGAACAACCTACGGTAGGGTTCGGACAAGGCTCCCCTCAGAGGATGAAGAATCTGATGCTGGCTCCGCGGTTGCATCACATAATATGGTATCCAGCGAGGGACAACCCCGTGAGGCACTTATGATAAGTGCGGAGCAAGTGGCCAAAATGCTTGAAGACGCCTTAGCTAAGCAGCAGGAAACCTTCAGGTTCGAAATACAGATGGCCATGCAAAACATGAGAGAAATGCATGACCAACAAATCCAAGCATTGACGAACCAGCAAGGCGAGCCAAGTCGTCGTAACCCGGTTAATCTGGAAGACGAAGACACTAATGCGAATGAGACGCATAATGCCAATAATCCTCCCGTCAATGCAGGGGGTGGTAACGAGAATGTCAACGCAGACTCAGGTGAAAACTTGAAAATTAAAAATCTCGAGAGCAAAATCAATACATTGATTTCCGCTCAAGAGATGAAAAAGACGGGCATTCCTTGTCCATACCCAAGAGAGTGGGAATCAATCCCATATCCGGCGAAGTTCAACCTAATTAACTTCACGCCGTTTAATGGGATGGGTTCCCCCACTCAACATTTGATTTACTTCAAATCACACTTTTGGGTAATCTCCGGCAATGAGCCTCTGATGGTGCGGTCATTCGTCGGCACTCTTCACGGAGCCGCCTACGATTGGTATCGCCGCCTCAAGCCAGGTAGCGTGAATAGTTGGGATGACATGGAGACCAAATTCCTCGCCAACTTTTTCGACGACGACACAGAGATATCCATCGGATCGTTGCTGGACAAGAAACAGAAAGACGGGGAATTGGTGGACACCTTCGTCAAGAGGTTCCGGAACAAGGAGATGAACTGTCGGGACCCGATCACCGAGGAATTCATCCTCCAAACGTGCCACAACAACCTCACACTGGACGTGTTGGAAGCAATGGGGACAGCACCGTCCAAGACATGGAAGGATCTGAGGGTCCGAGGAGAGCAGGCCGAGCGATTCATCAGAAGAAAGAAGGCGGAAAGAGGCCAACAGGCGAATAATGCTCCGCAACAGAATTTCGTCCCACGGGGGAAAGGTAAGGCACATGCTAATGCAGTTGATGCTAACCAAACCTTTCAATTGCAACCTCAACAACAACAACAGCGACAGAAACAACGAGCGCCACAACAATCGCAGTCACAATGGCAACAACGGCCTCAGAAGCAGAAGTCTTCAGAGCCAAGATTTCCCAAAGTGTACTCCTTCAAAGATGACGAAGTTCCCGGCATCTTTAAATACTTGTTGGAGAACAACAAAATTCAGCTGCCGGCGATTGTGGATCAAGAAGGGGCTAGCAAAGTGACGGATCCGAGGTACGTGCTACCACCTAAAGGACAAGATCCAGGCGCTAATTGATGTAGGCGTCATAACCCCGAAGCCGTCCAAGAATGTTGGAGCAAACGCGGTTTCAATCAGTTTTGGATCAGTGCCCACGGCGTGGTTTGAACCAAAACACATCACCAAAGTGGGAATAAAAACAGTAAACGACGACCCGCATGGACAGTGCCAAAAAGGACTTGTGCCACATACAGCTCCAAACGGCAAAATCCTCTGGGTTCACCCCGACCTGATTGAAGATGAACAATGGGTCGGGTCGTCATCCAAGAAGAAGTCCAAAGGGAAAGGAAAGTCTTGCTGCGGAGTCTCTGCTATCCCAGGAGAAGATGACGAAAGAATACTAGCTTTTCCGCTCTCTAAAGAAGAACAAGAAGTTTTTGCAACCCGAAGTGGAAATGAGTATCACTACAACTATCCACCACCTAGTGAGCAGGGGGTGAATAAACGGGGACCCGCCAAAACCCTCACGGAGATAGGGATGATTACAAGTCCTACACCGAGCGAAGAGGCTCGACGACAGCCGGTGAATAAACCGAAAGAGAAGAATCCCCAGGAGGTGCAGAATCCGAAGCAGTCTCGTTTCAGTCGCCCGATTGGAAAAGACAAACCGGAAAGCTCGAAGACTCCGCAAATCTTTGATATTATGGCTCAACTAGCTAATATTCCAGCACGGATAACGCTGTATGAGCTGCTGCGGTTGTCCAAGGAAACCAGGGAGGCCTTGCAAGAAGCTTTAGCCAATTCAGAGGTGTTTCTGACTCAAATCAAGCCGGTGCCTGAACAGCCAGAACCACTGAGTCAACAGTGCAACATAGCGACCAAAAACCTTCCTTGCATTACCTTCACCAAAGAGGACATGCAAACGAAGAATTCGAACCACGATCGACCGCTATACTTCATCGGGTACATCGGCTCCAGCAAAGTCAACCGAATCCAAGTGGATCCGGGTTCTGCTGTGAGTATTATGCCGCTTCGCTTGATGCATTTCCTCGGTATTCCAGTTAGCAAGTTGGCGTCTACAGGCACTGTTATCTACGGATTCAACACTAGTGGGTCAAGACCCTTGGGTAAGATCCGGATAAAATGCCAAATGGGTGATTTGAAGACGGAAGTCACATGTTATGTGATCGATGCCGAAACTTCATATAACTTACTATTGGGTCGGCCTTGGATCCATAGTAACGTTATAATCCCCTCAACTCTCCATCAGTGTTTGGATTTGGTTACAATGGTGGTTTTGTTTTAAATGACATTGTACCCTTTGTAATCAATCTTGACGATGAACAATCGTCAGATGGCGGTTGTAACTGGCAACTTGCTGATATTGAAATAAATCATGATTTAGAGTATTCCTTGTCTCTTAATGATGCGATAAAGGGATTATATGATAACCCCGACTTGTATATGCCGCTTCGATCGTCTTATGTAACGAAGGAGCGCCTCCAGCATTCTTTCGGAACAACCATGATCATCCCGAACAAGGTAGGAGGTGCAAAAGAAGTAATTTATGGTAAAGGAAAAAGCTCTCCGTTACCAGATCATTTCCTAAGTGAAGATGAAGATGATGACAAACCTGGTCGGTATTTATCTAAGTATAGTCCGGAAGCGCGCAAGCTCATGGAAAAGCAGGGGTACGATTTCACACTCGGAGAAGGTTTATACTTTGATCGAGGTCCTCGTACTCCAGCCAAAGCGGTATACATACCAAAAGGGAAACCCGAGGATTATTATAAATACGGGCGAGGCTTAGGCTATGTTTCCTCGTCCGATGATGAATGTGGTTGGCAGATCATCGATCAAATTGCTAACAAAACTAAGAACGGATACTCTTCTGATTCTTCATATGGGAATTCCGACACAAGTCTAGGGGAGGCATTCAAAGCCCTAATGGTAAACATGGCTACAGCTGATCCGTCTACAACGGAGGACGATGATCAAATGCCAACATGGGAAGACCCGTGGGTTCATCATATGAATATGCAGTATAGTGACAGGTTCGAACAGAGAGAACCCCCCACTGAGGATAAAATATTCCAAGTTAACATGGGCGACGAGGCCAACCCAACGCCGATATTCATCAGCGATAGTCTTCCCTCAAATGAGAAGGAGGAGTTAATTGCTCTCATTAGGGAATATATTGACGTCTTCGCTTGGAACTACGAGGATATGCCAGGGCTCGATCCCAATGTGGCAATGCACCGCCTCGATATCAAGCCGGATGCCAAACCTGTCAAGCAACAGCAAAGACGGTTTCGGCCGCAGATAATGGAAGCCATCGAGGCAGAGGTTAAGAAATTAATCGAATTAGGATTGAGAGGAGCAACATCCAGATTGGTTTAGCAATATCGTTCCAGTCATGAAGAAGAACGGTAAAATCAGGATTTGCATTGACTTCAGGGACCTGAATACGGCATGTCCAAAAGATGACTTTCCTCTCCCGATCACGGATGTCATTATCGACAATACATGCGGATTTGAGAGAATGTCTTTCATGGATGGGTTTCAGGATATAACCAAATCAAGATGCACCAGATGACGAGAAGCATACAGCGTTCAGAACGCCCCTCGGTGTCTTTTACTACACCGTGATGCCTTTCGGTCTAAAGAATGCAGGCGCCACATACCAACGAGCAATGACTAAGATTTTCCAAGAACATCTCAGAAAAACAGTCAAGTGATACGTTGACGATTTGGTTGTAAAAAGCCGCAACAAAGAAGATCACATCAAGGACTTGAAGACGATGTTCGATCTCATGAGGAGTCATCAGTTGAAGATGAACCCCACTAAATCCTTCCTTGGAATGTCCAGCGGAAAATTTCTTGGATTCGTCATCACCACTAAAGGTATACATATCGATCCTGACAAAGTGAAGGCGATACACGAACTGCAACCTCCTAGAAATCTAAGAGAGCTTAGGGGATTGCAAGGGCGGCTAGCTTACATCCGGCGGTTCATCTCAAACCTTTCTGGGAAGTGCCAATCATTCTCTAAGCTAAAAAAGAAAGGGGTGTCATTCATCTGGGACGACGCCTGCCAAAAAGCATTCGAAGATATCAAAACGTATCTGACGAATCCTCCTGTTCTCGTTGCACCGAAATCGGGTAAACCGTTCTTGATTTACATCAAGGCGATCAACCACTCGATAAGTGCTTTACTAGCACAAGACGACGATAACGGTCACGAACAGGCAGTTTATTACCTAAGTCGGACCTTGATAGGCGCCGAGTCTCGATATCCAATGATCGAGAAAGAATGCCTCGCATTGGTATTCGCAATGCAAAAGATGCGGCATTACTTGGTTGGACAGACGATTTACGTCATTTCCAATGTTAATCCAGTACGGGTGTTTATGACGCAACCGGCCTCTATGAATTGGCGGTTAGGGAAATGGGCTCTTCTCTTGTCCCAATATGATTTGCACTTCAAGCAGCAGAAGTCGATCAAAGGACAAGCGATTTGTGATCTTCTGGCGGCAAACCCGACCACAGATACGGCAGAAGTATATGATGACTTGCCAGATGAAACCTACGAGGTTAATACTACGTCGCACCAACAAGTATGGCAATTATATTTCGATGGTGCTTCGAGGGCAGTTAATAGGGTAATAACCCCGGGAGGTTCTACAGTTTCCTTCGGGGTTGGGGTTGTCTTAATCTCCCCGGGAAAGCATGTGATGCCTCGAGCTTATTCATTGACTAGTCCGTGTTCCAATAACATAGCCGAGTACAACGCGCTTCTCATTGGACTCAGTTTCGCCAAGGAGCTGGGGGTCGAATATCTCAAAGCCTTTGGGGATTCTCAATTGATAGTCAACCAAGTCCGTGGAGAGTATGAAGTCAGGAACCAAGACCTAATCCCGTACCACCAGGAGGCCATCAAAATGGCAGAATCTTTTGAAGAATTTTTCATTGAATATATCCCCCGTCTCCAGAACGCTTATGTGGATGCACTGGCAGCACTAGCAGTTTCACTTGCGCAGCCTCCCGAAACTGAGCTTTTAGTCATAGTAAGGACGCATCAACTATGCGTACCCATATACGATATGGATATTGAAGAGGAAGATGACGGAAACATAAGCGCCAAGGAGGTAAACTCAACTCGAATTGGGTCTGAGTCCCGAGATTGGCGTTTTCCCATCATTGACTACGTCCAGTATGGTATTTTGCCCGAGGATGTAAAAGAAAGGGAATCAATCTGTCGAAGAGCACCAAGATTCTTCCATAATGCCGAGACCCATACGTTATACCGTAGGGGGTATGATGGTTTATTACTCCGATGCCTTTCGAACAAAGAAGCAGAAGAAGTTCTTAAGGAAGCGCACGAAGGAGAATGTGGTGCGCATCAGCCTGGTCCCAAACTGTATGATCGCGTCAGGAGAATGGGATATTTTTGGCCAACAATGGTTCGTGACGCAATCGAATACGCCCAAGAGTGTCATGCTTGTCAAATACATGTAAATTATATGCATCAGCCGCCAGAGAAGTTGCACACATCAACCACATCTTGGCCGTTCGAGACATGGGGTATGGACATTGTCGGTCCTATTTTTCCCCCTTCAGTCAAAGGCAATCGATTCATTCTCGCAATCACCGATTACTTCTCAAAGTGGGCTGAAGCGATTCCGCTTAAAGAAGTGAAGACGAACAACGTCATCAATTTCATTAAGCATCATATCATATATTGACACGGCGTGCCAAGACGGATCATTCATGACAACGGCCCACAGTTCATAAGCAATGCCTTCATCAGGTTTTGTGACAAATTTAAAATTGAAGATGTCTCGTCGACAGCTTATTATCCCGCCGCAAACGGACTAGCTGAGGCTTTCAACAAGACGATCATTAAGATCCTGTCAAAGCTCGTGAAGACCAATAAACGAGACTGGGGCGATAAACTCGGTGAAGCACTATGGGCTTATCGCACCACCATACGCACACCTACAGGGGCCACCCCGTACTCGTTGGTATACAGATGTGAAGCTATGCTGCCTTTGGAGATTCAAATCCCGTCACTTCGGATCGCTCTCGCAACTGAGATGACGACAGAAGAACAACATCAAAAACGTCTCGAAGAACTCGAGAGGTTGGATGAAAAGCGCTTGGAGATTCAAATCCCGTCATTTCAGAGTCCCCTTTCGATAAACGAAGGAACTCCCTTCCTTTTCTCTTTGGTTAAGTCTTCTCATGGTTATAACCAAAGTTAGAATTCCACTTCGATAAACGAAGAACCTATTTCTCATCTTTAGATAACCAATCCTATAAAAGGTAGGTTTATCTAGATTTTCCAGATTCTCGGAGTGGAGATCCCACTTCTAGTTTCTTTTGCGCTGGAAATAGAATATAAAATTCTTCCTTTCCAGAATCAGGGAATAGAATATAAATTTCTTCCTTCCTTGTTTTCCGGGTTTGCCTTCACCCCAAAAGAAGACCGGGAAATAGAATATAAAATTCTTCCTTTCCCGCACCAACCTTTTCCAAAAATATGCCGACGCCTAACACGCGTCGCCGGTTTAGTCTTTCTCCGAAGAAAAAGACACCAGAGTTCGATTCTGGGGAATTTTATCCCGAAGCCTAAGTAGGGATAAGTCAGCGTCTAAAACACGTTGCTGGGTAGCCTATTCCCATAACAGTGGCGGAGTCTACATATTCGAAGTTGTAGCATCAAGTCTAAGGGAGTTCATTCCTTTAGCACAACATCACATGCGGAACGGATTTAGATAATCTGCATGCTAGCCCGACTCAAACGGTAGTCGGTAAAGGCTAATCAAACCCGTTAAAGGCTGGGGGTTGGTCAAAAATCCTAAAGTCAACACCTAACACGTGTCGCCGGGTAGCTTATTCCCGTAACAATGGCGAAGTCTATGTATTCAACATCATAGCACGCAAGTCTCAGAGAATTCACTTTATTAGCACAACGTGACATGCGGAACGGATTTAGACAATCCACATGCTAGCCCGACTCAAACGGTAGTCGGTAAAGGCTAATCAAATCCGTTGAGGGCTGAGGGTTTGCCAAAAATCCTAAAAGTATTATGGTCAATCATTTCAAACGAAATGAGGAATCATAACAAAGATAAAGATAAAAGAAACCAGTTCCACTAAAAGGATCAAAAGTCAAGACATTCAGCAAACGAAATCATACATCAAAAACATGGCCAAAAATCTGCTGATTAAGCTTAGAAAGCTTCTCATCATAAGCTTGCCTCAGCTCAGCTCTGATGGACTCCTCGTTGGTAGCTAAAGTCTTCGCAGCAACCTCCTCCGTCTCGGTCAGCTTCTGCTTCAAAGATTTCAACTCTTCAGATAGAGCAGTGTGGGCTTGCTGATCCTGTATCTTCGTCATCTGAAGAATACTCAAAGTCTCCTCTTTTTCATGGAGCTCTCTTCGGAGCTGGTCTATCTGAGTCTCACAAGAGGTAATAGAGGAGTCAAGCTCGGTGAGTGAAGATGATCTAGCAGCAAGGTGGTCCTCAACTTGGTCCACTCGATCCCGCTGCACCTGAATGTCGAACTCAGCAAGAAACCTAGCATCGCGCCATGTCTGTAAGTGAGTATCCAACTTGGCAGCGATGAATGAAGAGGCACCTGCATCCCAGAGCTCATGAAACATCTGGAGCTCACGCTCTAGAGACTTCGCCAGATCTGGGTACCCTGCATCCCTTATTGAATTTATCTTAAGATCAAGGAATGGCTTGAACTGGTGAAGGGAAAGTCCGCCGTGGAAGAGCTTGTCAATCATAGCATTCACAAAGGAGAAGAAGGAACGGATCTCTATACAGATGACAATCTTCTCTGGGTCGCGGTCTAATAACAACTCCTTCACAAGGACGTGAAGCCGAGAAGAAAGCCCTACACAAAAAGGAGAAATCCGTCAAAAGCCTTGATGAAGAAATGAATGACATTCCTCAGTTGCTTAAGTTATACCTTCTTCCCTTTGAATCACCGGGGGTGGTGGAGTTGTAACGGGTGGGGGTGTATCAACTGGTGTAGTTGGTCCCACAGCCGGCTCAACAGGATCAGTCTCGACAAAAGCTCCTGTCAAATACAAAATAGAATTCTCAGATGCATCATATTATAGTTGCATTAGTCAAAAATTGACTGGTCCTATAATTAACTTGAGAAGAGCTACGTACCTTCAGAAAAACCATCCTCGGGATTCTTAGTGAGCGTAGACTCAGGAAATACATCTTCAGGAAACTGGTCATTAATTTGAGGAGAACCATACATGAAGTGGAGCATAGGAGTGTCCACAAGCAAGTCTTCCTCGTCAAAATCATCAGTCGAGAAATCTGACACAAGAGAATATAAGTACGAAAGGAGAATAAAGAGACTACGACCAATAGAAATGAGTTACCTCTTATGGGTGCGTCAGCCTCTCTATTCCCAAAATCCACGTTTGCCTCCTGCGAATTATCTAAAAGAGCAAGAAGTATAGAGACAATTAGGGAATGCACAAATTCCAAATCATTCAACTCCTTTGTGTATTGTTAATGGTAGATGTACCTAGATTCATCGAACCGGGTCCTACATCGACAGTCTCCCTAATGTCACCAGCTTCAGCAGGCCTTTCTACCTGATGCGGTGAGCCGGGCTCACCAGAAGATATGGAATCGTGAAAAACAGGATCAGGACTCATCTCGCTCTCCCCACGCTCTCCTATATAGAAATGGAAAAGCGTGAATCAAAGTTCTGAATGATCAAGAGGCTAGTCTATGGGGTAGATGTTACCTCTATCACTAGCAGGGTCATCATCGGCTAAATCCATATCCGATGCTCGTGAAACTACATGCGGCTTACGGGCTAATCTCTTCCGCCTAGCGGCAGGGGCAACAATCAAAGGTCTCGCCTGGGGAGAAGGACGAAACTCTTCATCCTGGTCAGCTGTGGTCCCTAAAACATCAAACCATTGTCAGGCTTAATAATTCTGGAAGATAAAGGGAAAAAGTAAGAAACTGACCTCAATCAGAACAGTCCTCGTGATCTTCAAGATCTCCGCCTGAAGCTTCATCAGCAGAATGAAAGATCTTCTTTCCCTCTTCGTCAATCCGACGAGTCTTGTGCCGTGCCCTTTGTGACCGAGCATTTTCCCAAATCATACGAGAATCAGCCTGAGAAGCCTCCTCAGCCTCCAGCTCTGCAATCGGCTTTACAGGGACAGTTTTATTAGCTGCTAACAACCACTTGCAGCTTAAGAAGGTGAGGTTCAACTGCCGCTCAGAACTCGGGAGACTGAACTTAGCACCAGTACAGCCCGTCACGGTCCACAACCATGCACGAAGACCGTCCACCAAACCGCCGTGGGTCCGAAGCTGCTGACGTGGATTCCCGACATAAAGCTGATCATAGCCAAACTGGCGAGCGAATCGGCAGGGTAGGTATGGCTCTATGAAACACTGATTCCTCACCCGGAAAGTCAGATAACCCGGCCTGATGTTCACCAGCCAGTTAAAGCAGCCGATGTCCAAATGAGTCCGATCCTCCCTCGGCCTCTCCTCATCAATCAGACACTCGCCGTATCGGCCAGAGAACTACTGAAAATAAGTGGAAAACGCCCAACACTTGTGGACCTGTAGTTGCTGTCTAACGTCAGGGAATCCTCGCCCCTCCCACTTGCCATTCTCAAATAACTCTAGTAGGGGAGAGGAGGGGTCTGTGGCATACGGTACTGACATCATATCAGAACGATGAAGGACGAACCAAGCCATCAAATAAGTGTACGGAAGCTCCACCTTAATAGTAGAAATCTGAGCTGGTGATTCACTTTCCTTCCGTGTAAAAGCACCAGAAATCTGTCGAAGCCCTCAATGAATGTTAGCCACCATCACCGGAAACCGCTGGGTAGAGCACCTCTAATGGCAAGATATCACTAGACTGATACGGGGCCACGCATTTCTTCAACCAGATAGCGAGGTAACCGGCTAGAAGGGTCATCGGTCGAATCGGCGCGGTCGCATGCCACAAGAATGATTTGAACTTGGTCCCTGTAGGAAAACCACTCTCAGGACTGCTAGTGGTATAGGAATGAGCATCAACCTTCTTCAATAGATTATTAACCCCTGAAGGAGTGAGTGGTGCCAGCTCACAAATAGCCTCGCCAGAATTGCTCTCTAGATTCCTGAACAAATAATACGCAAACCGTTTCTGGCTCACATGGGATTTAGCCCTCTTCGCTAAGGGTTCAGACTGCGCCAAAGTGATATGATAGTGACATGTGAGGTCTCATAAAGTCTCGTAGCGGTCGGGCATGCGATCCTTCAGCTGACTCAATTCTTGATTGGAGGGAAATATTCCTGATATAGCATTTGTCCCATGAGCAAACCAGAAATCCTGTGCATCTCATGGAGGGCCAAACCAAATTCCCCTTGCCGGGTCAGAAAAGTGTTCGAATCCGGGTTGTAGAGCTCGCACAAAGCGAAGAAATGCTTCGTGCTAACAGGCAAACCATACATGGTGGCACGAACGGCTGCATACAGACCACAAGCGTGCAACTCCTCGCTCCATCGGCTCAAGACGTACTTCGTCATGCGAGTCCACCAAAGCTTGTCCAAAGAATGGCCCCAACCATAAAATCTGTGGCGTGTCGCAGGCATCTCCCGTCCTAAAGCAGCGAGGCGATTCTTCAAAGTAGAAGCAGAGGCAAGAAGCTCGTTGCGCGGCGGTGCATCCAACCCCAATACTCCAGGATGCAATCCAGTGATATGACTCCTGCTCGAACCAGGAGCTGCCTGATGAGTGATGTATTCGCAGTGAACGCTCTCATGCTCCTCCGTCAAGCACCACGACATCTCTCGTGTCACAACCTGACGCCTGAGCTCAGTCAACGAACGATGCCGAGGAATCTTCGGCAAATATATGAAACCACTGCCAGTCTTATGAAGCCACTGCTCAGCATCAATAAAAACGGCATCCGGATCGCTGGCAGAATCGCCAAATAAAAAGTCGGTCTTCTTGAGGGGCTGAATCAAACTGGCATCCTTCACGAGGGGTGCATCTGTAATCAACTGGCGAAGAGCTCGATATCCACCTTCCTTCACCACTTGGGCAACCTCTGTTGACGTGCCCGAAGCAAACCGAGGAGTGACTGGGATAGGGAAAAATCGTCGGAAGTCGAATAATACTCGCCACGATGCCCATACACTGCGTGAGATAAAAACGCCCCAGAAGGATATTCCACTGGAAGCAAAAATTTAAACAGTTGTTAGTCTCAATCATAAAAGGAAGTTGAACTCATCCTACGAACGAGTAAGATAGAGTCACTGCCTTATAAAAGGTGAGACGATTTGGCCACATTATGCACGTATAAGATAGGGTATATCGATAATATATCCTTGCCTTATAAGGCACAATGCAGCGTCAAAACGCCCCCTTTATATTGAGATATGGTTTTGACCAAGCAAAACATATCTTTAAAGCGTCGATCCTCGCCAAGGAGAATCAAGGCTCTTCCCGATTGCCTCGCCAAGGAGAACAAAATGGGGTGAAAAGGACCAATTTGCAAATTTCTAAGAAAAATTGGACTAATTTGTAAAATTCCAAAAATAGCTCACCAGCATAAGAGGGAGGCGCGCCATCAGCCGATACGGTAGAGGATTGACCTCTCGCAATACGAGACATGGAGACCTGCAGAATAAATTAAAGGATCAGATCTAGAAAAAGTTCCTCTTTTTTGCAATTCTCCCCCCCTGAAAGGTGAGCTCGAGGCACCAAATCTTAATCCTGACCCTCGCATGCGACCCCATAAATTCATAAATTGAATTAAGCATAAAATATACTAAATTGGTTGAGGATTTACCTGAGGAAAAGCTCGTGGATCCAATAAAAATCAGATCTTGAAAGAGGCTCGGACCACGCGCTCGAGGGGCCTGAGAGAAATTCTAAATATGGAAGTTTTGAGGGATTTCTCAATCAAAGATCCAAAGGAAGACTAGATCTAATGCAACTATGAAGTTTTGAGGGAGAACGGATGCTCGAGGGAAGAGAAATCAGAAAAGAGGAGAGAGAAGGGGCCGGCCCTAATGAGGTGAACAAACCCCTTTTTATAATGTTGAACCAAGCTTAATTGAACCGGACCAGACCAAGTTGAACCGAACCAGACCTGGTTTGAACCAGAATTCAAATTGAAGCTGAATCGAGCATCGAAACAACTTCAAATCGACCGAGGGTTCAGTCCTTGGTTTATTCTTGCCTCTCCCACATATTCGGAAGGATCAGAAAATTTTTTGAGCCTAATTACTGCCTTTTTTGGCTCATTATCAAGCTGGTTCAGTTCATTTGGGCACAGAAATTACTCCAATAAGGTGTATGAGTATAAACTATTCCCTATTTTTTGGTTGAGAAGTTCCTGGAGAATATTTTTATAAATATTCTTAAGGATAACTCAACAACATAACGCCGGACAACGCGTCGCAAATAAAAACTCAACGCCAACAATCGATGGTCAGCTAAAGATTAGAAAATCAGGAATCGACTTCAAGTTTAAAATTCCGACAACGGTCAGAAAATAAATGCAGCACTGGAACTCTTACAGACATTCGACAAAGCACCGAATAGCCTGGAGGATTGAAGGAATCAAGAACAGAAGCCATTCCAAGGTCCCGTTACACCGACTGAAGGTTGGGACAATCATATCCAAAGTATTCCAGACTCTTCTATAAAAGAACGATGCTGAAATACTTTGGAGGGGGTATCTGTAGTCGTATAAAATTGCTTATAGGTCCCTTAGCATAGCTCGGCACAAACCGACGAACCAATGAGGCGACAAGGTTGACGAATCGCACGCAAGCAACGGAATACATCCATTCGCATGCGGAATCAAGCCAACGGTTCGGGGAGTCAACGAGTCATCTAAACAAGAGCGGACTCGGATGAATCACGACCGAATCAAGATCGGTTTCAGACTCGAACTCAGAAGTGGATTTACTGCCAAATCAGGAATCGGATTTACTGCCAAATCAGATCAACAAATCGAGCCACCTCAGCCCAGATCTGTGCCTAGGCACAGATCTGGGTGCCTATAAATAGGCCAAGGGTGTTTCATTTGAAGAGGGGGGGAACTTTGAGAGCCGAAACTCTGCCGAATTGAAGATCGAGCTTGGAGTTTTGAAGACTTGAGGACTTGAAGATTCAGATCTGGTTCTCGGCGAGCGTCCACATCACAAAAGGCAGGAGTTCGAGAGAGGTAAAGATCAGATCTGAGATCTACACGAGATCACACTCCGGATCAAAGCTTAGCCTTTGATCCCGAGAATTAAGGGCGATTATTTCCTTGGCGAAATAGTACCCTCGGCTATTATTTCCTTGGTGAATTAATCCCCCCCCCCGGCTATTATTTCCTTCGCGAAATAATACCCGTCGAATCGTGTAGATCCGACCGGATCTACATCGCGCGGTGGTCCACGGATTAACCCCGGTGTCGGCAAAGAACCCACACAAAGCAAGAGACCGCAAAACAGGATCTTGCGATTTGTTCTAAAGGAAAGTTGTAAAAGGAAAGTTGTAATTTTTTCTTTTTCTTTGATTCCGTTGTAACCGGATCTAAAAAAGACCGGATCTTTTGTAACTGAAAAATAGTTATTCAAGATAACAATGAATTCAATGAAGGCAATTTTCACCGCGAATAACTCTCTCTTTACACAGCCCCTATGGCAAAGAGAAAGATTACTGAAGCTGGGAAGTGAATCACACACAAAATAGAAGGAAAACAATGAAACCAAAACTTTGAAAGTTTTTCTCAAAAAGCAGCGTCTCTGGTTTTTGCAAAGGTTGGGGGTGACTGGAAGAAGAAGAGGTCTAGGGTTTTTATAGAAAAGATTAAATCATTTGAAAACAAAACTCAATCTTCCCATTTAGGAAGATAATCTCCTTTTCAGATTGTTAGCTCAGACTGTGCCAAGCACTATTAAGTGAAAGCACAGCAAACGAGGCAAAACGACCGTTTAAAAAAGTCACGGCTGACCGAAGAGAAATTCGGTCGCCCGAAGCAAACATTCGGTCGACCAAAAACCTACGTCGGTCGACCGACCGAAAATTTCGGTCGACCACTAGCCGCTTTGAAAAATTAGAAAACGAACAGAGACTTTATCGGTCGACCGGTGCGGTCGACCGACCAAAAATTTGATAGTGGTCGTGGTGATAGTGGAGATCTCCTCGAGGTGAGGAGCGGGGACGTAGGTCGTGGTGACTGAACCTCGTAAACATATCGTGTGTTTGTGTTTTGCTTGGCTTATATTTTATTTGTGCATATTCTTATTGTTCTTATTCATATCTATCTCTTGCAAGAACATATTGATCAATATATTTTTTAATTGGAAATTAATCGGGATTAGATTAGCATAAGACCCTAATCACCCCCCTCTAGGGTCTAACAAATGGAAGTGTACTCTCCTCCATTATCGGTGCACAAACACTTCAACTTCTTTCCTATCTACATCTCTATCATGGCATGAAACTGCTGGAAGACTGAAAACACTTGATCCTTTGTCCTCAATAAGAAGACCCACATCTTCTGCAATGCATCATCAATAAATATGATAAAATACTTATTATCACCTCAGAACTCCACCTCAATAGAACCATAAACATCAGAATAAATTAAATCCAGAATATTATCTTTTCTTTTAGAAAGCTTACTAAAAAACTCTATGTTGTTTGCCAAATAAGCAATAATCACAAGGGATGAGTGACGAACCTTTGACAAAAGGAATAAGAGACTTCTTTGCCAATATCTGCAACCCCTTCTCACTTATGTGTCCGAGCCTCCTATACCACAAACTGAGAGTGGCACCGTCTTGAGCCACGCTCAACGAATCATATGAAGCATTTACTTGAGTCTTGTATAAATTACAACATATATTTCCTCTAGTCACCACAAGAGAGACTTTGGTGATTTTACATTTTCCTCCATCAAATTGAATTTCATATCCCATTCGGTCCAAAGCAAGACCCGAAATTAAGTTGAGCCGCAATTTGAGAACATGTCGCACATTCTTTAAGATCAATGTGTATCTAGTATCTGTTTGCAAGTGTATATCATCAAGTCCCACAATCTTCGAGTAGCTGGTATTGCCCGTCTTCACCAAAGTCACTTGCTTTATACGTCGTAAAAATATCTCTATTGGAGGTAGCATGACATGTAGCTCTTGTATACACTATCCACTCGGAATTCTGACTTACAACATGCATACAGTCTTCTTCCCTATAAATGAGAATAATATCAGTCTCGGACAAAGTAGCTATAGTATCACTGTCAATTTTCTTCTTCTCATCTTTCTTTTCATCTTTGTTTCCAACTTGCTCTTTCTTCAATGCCCAATAATTCTTCTTGATATGACCTGGCTTCCCATAATAATAAAAACCTCTCCCTTTAGACTTTAATCTGCCCTTGGATGTTCCACCACCTCTGGATTGGTTCATGTACCTGCTCCTACCCCTGTTCTCTGTAACAAGTGCCTGTGAGTTATCTGTGCTGGTAGACTTCCTCCAAGTCTCTTTATTGAATAAACTACTAGTAACCATACTCATCGATAATACACTATATGGAGCTGCGTTGTTGACTGTCATAACCAATGTCTCCCGACTGTCTGGCAAAGAACCCAATAGCAATAAAGCCTGTAGCTCATCATCGATAGTCATCTTCATGGTAACTAACTGATTAATCAAACTCTTGAACTCATTCAAGTGCCCTGCTATGTTGCTTCCTTCTTTGAATTTCAAGTTCACCAACCGCCTCATAATAAATTCCTTGTTTCCTGCGGTCTTCTGCTCGTAGTGATCCTTAAACTTCTTTCAAAGAGACTTTGCATTAGTCTCACCCGATACATGATGAAACACACTAACGTCGATCCATATCCGAATATAACTGATCGCCTTCCTGTGTTGTTTCTCCCATTTTTTTATCAGTCATCTTTTCGGGTTTGGCTCCATCTCCCTCAATAGGGTCATGTAAATCTTTATAATACAGAATATCTTTCATCTTGGACTTTCATACTTACCAATTGGAACCATCCAATTTTATCATTCTGTCAAAACTCTTTATTTTTTTCATCCCAAAGCACGCCTCGAACCAGGGTTCTGATATCACTTGTTGGGGATTTTAAGGAGATTAATCTGTGAAATTAAACACTAAACGAATAACGGCACCAATAAAAATACAACAAGCAAGTAAACACCAAGATTTAACGTGGTTCGGCAAATCGTGCCTACGTCCACGGGGCAATCCAGAGAGAAATATTTCACTATAAATTAAGAGTACAATCCCTCCAAGTTATATATGAATTTGAGGATTAAATCACAAGAGAAAGATACAGTGTTACCTCTAGAGTACCATAACCCTAAAACCTGTCTCACTAAAAATCTCCAACTCCCGTTGAGAAATCAGCACAGTACCCTCGACGGCGTCGTCGTTCTGAAGACAACAGCTTAGGAATCACTGCAATCGGACACCCGAGCTATCTGGAATCTGAATTTTCTCTCTTTCCTTCTCTCTCTTTTCCCTCTCCTCGTGATACTGTAGCAAACATGTGGTTACTGTAGCACCGAAATACTATTCATATATAAAACTATTCATATACATATTGATCTTAATCTCTTTTATATAGAATTCTCCAAACCTATTTCTATTTCAAATAGATCCTTCAAATTCTTTTCTACATAGAATCCTTATTCATGTAGATTTTTTATAGATATAATTCTAATTCATGTAGACCTCCTCATGTAGGCCTTATATTGGGCTGGATCCACAACAGTTTTGTGATATTTCATCTTGCTTGCATAATATATCATGGACATGCACGGTGCACCTAGTTTGGGTTATGTTATTAATATTGCTCTAAAATTCATAATTTTTTCTTGTGCTCAATGGTGTGTTAGATTTTGATGGCTAGAAGCAATTTTCAAAAAAAAAAAAACTTAAGATCCAAATCTCAAATAAGCACCAACCACTACAAATCACGGGAACAAATCAAACAAAGACGAAAGTTAATACCTTTGCTTATAACGGAGTAGGAAGGCAAGCCTTTAATGACAGTCAAGTTGTTGATGAGCAGTGAAAGCATCCCAACTTCGTTCTGGTGAGCTTAAAGATGGACGACAATGTCCCCTCCTCTCTCGATCCCAGCAGTAACGAAGAGGAAGCTGTCGGAGAAACTTGATAGGAGCTCTAAAATGATGAATTTTGAAGAAATGTTAGGTAGAGTCTGAATGAATTTGAAAATTTAAAATTAGCATAGATAATTGGAGATAATTTGGAAAAGTCGCTTGGAAAAGAACTGTAAGTTCCTAGAAGATAAAAGCTTCACTGTTTCCGAGATGTGGACTCGTTAGAAAAGAGCAGTGGCGGAAAAATAAACCAATTGTTAATGATCAATATTAATTACTGAAAATTAGAAGTAAGGGTCTATAAAAATAAGTGGAGATAGAGATAAGGTTAAGCCGTGGGTTATTAACGGTGAACCTTCAAAAGTTCAGACAGATTATAGTTGTGGATTGAGGAATATTAGGCGGTGTTTGCTGATCGGAAACAACGTTTAATTTGGATACTGTATTATGGAAAGTGGATTACTACTATTGGTCAAATTTAAATTTGCAAAGGAATAATAATAATAATAACCATGCCTTAGGAGCTGTCATGTGGCCAAAAATTTAACCAGAGATTGCTGTTTTATTAGTATATAGTAGGTATTGATTTTCTAGACCAAATCATTATCATTTGATTCTCTGAGAGATTTTTAGCATGAGAAAGATTATATTTTGATTTGACACACATTAAAAATATTTAATAATTACTATAATCCATGATAAGCTTCAGCAGCTTCAGTATATTAGGATGCGTTTGGCGATAACCTTTTTTTTTTTTTTTTTGAGAGAGAGAAAAACAAGGGATCATTCCCTGTTCATTAAAAATCAAAAGTATGTTTACAAAAGAAGGATACGAACTGTATCCATAAAGATTAGTAGATAGAAAAAATAGCTTCTCTTGCTAGAGATGTAGGACCTTCTTCTTACAAACATCCATGAAGGTGAAGAGATGGCATTGCCGTCATTCACCGTTGACATGGATATAAGTAAGAACCAAAGCCAGCTATACATTTGGACAAGAGAAATTAAGTTTTCTATAGACTAATTGAACTAACAACAAAACACCAAAAAGTTGGTATGTACAAAAGACATCAGAAACTACTGAAAGTAAACTGATATTATTAGCTAAACACTGTTGCTCCGCAAGAGTGGTCTCTCTTCGAAAACCGCTGCTAGCTTAAGAGCCATCTTCCCTCTTCCAGAACCTAAGCATTCATATAAAATAGAAATCGCTGAGTTGATGATAGATGTAGCAGAGAACAAAGTGCTTTCAAAAAGAAATTTATTTCTTGATGTCCATAAGCTCCAACATACTGCAGTGAAAATCGTTCGCCATAAAACTCCATCAGTATTACGTAGAGATTCAACAGACATGATAAGTTCGTATAAAGATGTTGGCCACGTGAAAGGGAGATAAAAGTCACAGAAATGTTTCCACACTGATTTGGTGAGACTGCATTCAAAAAATAAGTGATCACAAGTTTCAAGATGTATACCACATAATATGCATATAGAATCCCCTTGCCATCCTTTCTTTGTAAGATTTTCTTTTGTATGTAGTCTGTTAATAGATAAAAGCCATGTGAAAAACTAGAATTTACTCGGCATAACTGGATTCCAAATAGTTTTATAAAAAGCAGATAAAATTCCTCTGGAGTTAAGGAAGGTATAATGATATTTGACCGAGAAACTCCCGTTGGCTGTAAGGGACCACGTAGGAATGTCAACATTGTTGGTAACAGCCAATAAGATTCATAAGTGCAATCTTAGCAGTGGATGAAGGAACGGAAATGCTTCTCTTCAGAAGTGGATGCCAATGCCATATATGGTTATGAAAAAATCCCTGAGAACGAATGTTGACATTTGTAGACAGAGATAGTTGTATAAAATTGGATATAGACTTGATAAGGTGTTACTACCGATCCATTTATCTTCCCAAAACCTTATTTTATCACCAGAGCCAAGAGTCCATTGCAGAAGATGGAGAAACAAATCTTTGATTGAGATGATATTATTCCAAAACAGTGAATTAGAACAACTGCAGGTAGCTAATTGCAGCTGAGAGTCTTTTCTAATATAGAGTTGATGTAGAAGAGTTCCAATTAAGGAGTCTCTATCAAGGCATTTCCATAACCATTTAGATAGAAGGGCATTATTAAAAATTTTGAGATCCTTCACACCTAAGCCTCCCTCAGATTTACTTAAGCACACTGTCTTCCAATTTACTAAGCATTTGAATGGTCTGGAGGAATTTTTGCCAGTCCATAGGAAATTTTTTCTGATTTTATCCACCTTTCTAATCACCCATGTTGGTAATTTGTAGAAAGACATATAATATAAAGGAATAGAAGTAAGAACTAAGTTGAGCAAAACAAGTCTACCACCAAAGGATAAACATAAACTTTTCCAGGAAGCAAGTTTCCTATACATATTATCCAACATAGGTTGCCAATCAGATTTAGCTAATTTTCCATACTTCAGAGGCAATCCTAAATATTTGATTGGAAGATGATCAAGATTGCAATTCATGGTAGCAGCAAGAGTTTGTCCTCTATTATGCAATTTACCAAAGTAGATAAGAGATGACTTAGAATAATTGATACCCAAACCTAAGATATCTTCAAAAATATATAAAATTTCCTTTAGAATGGATATGTCATTTATAGTGCTCCTGACAAAAAGAAGAGTATCATCGGCAAATTGAAGGCTCCTTATTTGGTTGAGAGGTTCCTTAATGCAAAGATTGGATAGTAAACCCCCTTCCACATTGTGACTGATCATCTTGCATAACACATCAACTACAATATTAAAGAGCAAAGGAGATAAGGGATCTCCTTGTTTTAACCCTCTTTTGCATTTGAAAGACTTTGAAGTGGTTCCATTGACAAGAACAACACAGTTTGATGTAGAAATAATATTGAAAATCATGAACACCATCTTAGACAAAACCTCGTACTTTAAGTAAATTAATAAGGAAATCTCAGTTAATAGAATCAAAAGCTTTAGCAAAATCAATCTTTAACATATCCACTTCCTTCTTCCTTTTTGAGCAAAAGTGTATCATCTCATTTGCAACAGTTATAGAGTCAAGGGTTGATTTACCAGATTGGAAAGCTGATTGTGTAGGTGCAACCAGGTCATTCATATATGGAGGTAATCTGTTAGCTAAAATTTTTGTGAAGATTTTGAAGATGCAGTTGATAAGGCTTATTGGCCTAAAGTCCTTAACTGAGGGATTTCCTTTAATTTTAGGGATAAGAGTGATAAGGACTCTATTCACCCTATACAGAGATGAAGGATTCTTAGAGAACCAATTCATGAGGTCAACAATATCACGTTGGATTAAGTCCCAGAAAGATTGGTAGAAGAGCAAAGAGAAGCCATCAGGACCTAGAGTCTTATTTGGGTTCATACTGAAAACTGCTTGCTTAATTTCTGATTCTGAAAAATCTTCATCCAAAGCTAAAAGATTCTGATTTTTAGAAGGGTACAAGAAATTCCAGTTAACTGTCATGTTGCTCTTGTTTTCTTGTCCACAAAGATTGAGATAAAAATCATGAAAAGCTTTAGAGATTTCCTCCTTGTCGGTAATTTCAAAACCCATGTGATTAATGGCAACAATGTGGTTTGATCTTTTATGAATGGATGCCGTCCTATAAAAAAAAGATGTATTAGCATCACCCTCTTTCAACCATTGGATATGAGATCTTTGATGCCAATAAGTTTCTTCTTCTTGAATGATAGAGGCATAAGAAGATTGATAAGATTTTCTCTCATCTAATTCTGCAGAAGACAATGATCTGTATTCTTCAATTAGGTCAATTGAATGGATCTTAGCTAGCAGATTTTTTTTTTCTAGCATAAAGGGATCCATGGACATTCTTCCTCCACCACTTAATTCTTCTTTTTAGAAGATTAAGTTTTTAATGAACATATCCACATGAGTACCTTGACAACTAAATGATTTCCAGGAAGATTCAATAAAAGGAACAAACGTGTTGTTGTGAAACCAACTCTTTTCAAACTTGAACAAAGGAGGATTGGGTTTTATGCCTCTACAATCAAGAATGATTGGAAAGTGATCAGAGCCAACAGAGGGAGGTGAGTATTGCAAACTTAAAGGATGTTTCTTATCCCATTCTACACAAACAAAGAATCTGTCTAATATGGCTAGCGCAGGATCCTGACGATTATTGGACCAAGTGAAAGAACGACCAGATAGAGGTAAATCAATAAGATAATTAGAAGAAACAAAAAATTTGAAAGATTTGATATCTTGGAGAGAGCCTTTTCTGCCATTTCTTTCTTCAGATGATAAAGTAGCATTAAAATCCCCACAGATAACCCAAGGACCCTCAAAAATCTGACGTAATCTGGATAGTTCCCACCAACAAACATCTTTATCATCTCTATCAATTGGAGCATAAACCGAGGTGAAAGTGAAAGTCCAATTTGATGGAGTATGGGTCAGAAGGACCGAAGCCGAAAAGATACCAACATACGAACGTATCATGGTGAAAGAGTTAGACCAACCAATAATCACACCTCCCCTGGACTCGGTGGAGTCTAAGATACACCAATTTGAAATTTTATTCCCACCCATTGAGCGAATATTTCTGGCAGATGGTTTATAGAGTTTACTCTCTTGAAGACCAATGATGTCAATAGTAGAACGAAGAATAAAATCTTTGACCAGACTCCGCTTATTTGGATCATTTAGACCACGCACATTACATTATGCAAATTTCATTGAGAACTATATAAAAAAACCTCAAGGAAATGACTACTAGCACAGATAATTAGCAATCTGAAGCTACTCTATCAACTTCTTTAGACTTCAACTTAGCTATGGAGTTTTCATGTAAATAAACTCCACAATTTGTCGCAATTTCTTCTAAGACATCATTATGCATATCATTTAAAGGCAACATGACTGAAGTAGAAGAAGAAGAACTGTGTTTCGTACCTTTTTAGCAATTTTAGAAGCAGATTTGGATGAAGATATGTGCTGTAAGAACTTCTTGTGTTTACGGTTGATAATGGATTTCCTTGCTGAACAAGCAGCAGTTGATGAAGCTTGCTTACGTGAAAACCCTGGCGGAATAGATGAGGACATCTGAAGAACTGGGGTTTCATTTGATTTTGACGGGAATGAAGTAGCTGAAGAGATTGAATTACTGATATCATTCTTCCCGCCAAATATATTATTCCACATTGATTTTTCCAAATAGACAGTTTGTCCATTCCAATTATGTTTGACTAAATCAACGGGGAAATCACGAAGAGATATGGCAAAAGAATCAGAACTGCCATTAGAAGAATTAGCCTGTGATTCCGCCTGAAAGTTTGTTTCTAAAATAGGTGATATTTGAATTTATTTTGATAACTGCATCATATTATCTTCCTTGATTTCCTCCGCAATTGAATCAGATACAATTACTTCTTTGCCCTTGTCAGATTTAGCAACTGAAAGAGCTTTCTCCGGTGATCTTAAAGCTGCTGGGGATACATCTACGTCATCTGGGGTGACTTGATCCAGCCATTGAGAATCCATAATCACTTCTCCTTGCATTTTCATAGCATTGAGATGTATGCCAATTACATCTGATCCAATTTGCCCAACACCAACAGGTTGAATTTCTAAATTAACTTCTCTAGTAAAAGAATCAATCTTAGAAGTGTAGGAACAAACAATGTTTCTTGGAATACATTCAGCAGATTTAACTTGGACCAGAACTCTAACATCATGACCATTAACCACAATGTTTCTTGGAATACATTCAGCAGATTTAACTTGGACCAGAACTCTAACATCATGACCATTAACCATGTCTTTAATGTTCTTGCAACCCCTCACCATTTCACCAAAAGAACTAATAATCTTTTCAATGATATCCAAGGACCAAAATTGAAAAGGTAAATTTTTAATCTTAATCCATTGAAAGAAAGCAGAATTAACAATTTTCATACCCAAATTTTCTGTCCATGGTGCAAACCGGCCCTTGAAGCACTCAAAATCCAAGTTTTCTTCATCAATTACTTCTGACATCTGAAAAGAAGAGGGGAATTCTACCAAGTAATGCTTGTCCTGAATAGGAATGACTTTTCCTCTCCAAGATTTCCAATTGAATAGCCAGGATAATTTGATTTTAATCAAATCTAAGGAAGGAGCGCCTTCAGAGATCGTGAGGATAGCAAAAGCAGCAAGTACCTTAGAATTGTTAAAAAGAGTTTCAGACTCAGACAAATCAATCTTCTTCCCAAGAGGTCGAAGATGAGATCTGCAAAATTTAGCTATGTGCCCTTCCTCATGACATTTGAAACAAATAAAAGCTCCTTTAGGACAAAATTTCACAGAATGACGTTCATCCCCACAATTGAAGCAACGCCTAGGCTGTTTAGGATCAATATAATCAGATGGTAATGGATATTTGGGATACTTACTGTCCATCTTATTCGATTGTTTTTTCCTGATAACCACCGTCCAACCTTGATCAGAATCCAAAAGAGGTTTGGAAAGCCCCAGCTTCTTTTGCATAGAACCAAAAGAGGAGAAAGTGGGGGGATCCCCATACTTATTAATATTTGATTGCTGGTTACCGAAGAGAGAGTTGAACGGACGGGGGAAAAAATGATTACGTTGCTAATACAAAGGAGCGGGGGGAGACGCATGGGGAAGTGAAGAAGGAGGATATTGAAAGACTTTGGAGATCACATATCCCTTGAAAACATCATGAATAACATGACGGCGCGGGGAAGAACCAAGTAAACCACGTTGGGAAGAGGGAAATACCTGAGTTGATTTGATTCTTGAATAATCACCTGTCTTCTTTGTCTTGTTGAAAAAAGTCGCCTCTCCACTCCTCTTCGCCATCTCTAGAGAGATTTCCAATTATGAGAACATTTTCAGGCTCTTGGGGGATTTTGTTGAGAACCACGGCCGCTGCCAAGCTTGTTCTTCGTTTATCGACAGCACTAATTGTGTGTATAGTGTGGATGAGAACTCTAGCTTCGCGTTTGGCAATAACCTCAATTCTAGCTTAGTTCTTTTATAAACCAGTTTAGAGGTTGACCAATGTGGTGTTGGTCTAAACACTAGACTGGTTTTAAGGCTTATTTTTGGCCTAAGAAGAACTTCATCAGAACTGGCTCGGTTTGTGCCAACCACTAATCCAAAACCGAACCAAATTCAGTCATGTAGTTTTAAGAATTCGCCAAAAACACATCGGTATTTTATTTGGCCAGATTTTATTCAATAGCTTATAGTTGATATGTTCGTTCCTTTTTTGCGTTCATGTTATGAAAACTTTTACAATGAATGTGATAATCCTAAGCACAATAAATTGATGTAGACATATGCTAACTCTTTCTTCTTTTTTTACTTCATCCTGATTATCTATACAATATGTCAATAATATTAAAGTACAACTCAAGTAATAACAGCTAGAAGAAACCTTTTTTTAGCAAAAGTAAAACATAACTAAAAGAATTGATGTACTTTCTGAAAAAAAAAGTAAAATAAAGAATCAAGTTTATCTTCTATATAATACCCATGACCAAACATTCCCTGCAACATCGCACAGATAGAACAGTAATTATTATGTTATAAGTAGAAGTCAATCCTCCACAATTTTACAATTTTTAGATTTATTGTTCCAACTCATCCCTTTGCAGATTTGTTTCCCCAAAATAAAACCATTGAAGTGGAAATTGATAAAAGGAACATCGCGAAATTTGGCTCATTCAGTGAATCAATTGAGTTGCGTTTTTGTTGTAATTTTTTTCCTAA
>NC_033795.1:53400097-53423894 GCF_001876935.1 Asparagus officinalis
GTTGAAAAGTATAAAATAATTATTATTATATATATTATATTACACATCAATATTTCTGGTACTTAACATGTACGGAAACAACGTTAATTTTAAAACATAGTCAAGTTTTGGGAAGCGTGCCCCCAAAAAACCCTCATAATCCAATTATAAAACAATCGTACGTGACCGGCCACCGGCATCTTTGCTGTCAAACTAAAATCTTAATCAGTTCAATATGTGTATGCAGTGAATTTCATTTCACTTGAAAATTGAAAGTATATTTGACAGATGAAAGATCGATGGAACTCTTTAGCTTCATAGCTGTTTTCTTTGTAAACTTTTTTTGCATAGAATAATGCTTCTGAAAGGAAAGTCATCATCTCTATATATATATTATCAATCTCATTCATCATCCTTAAAATATGAGAAATCATGCCTCCACCGAAACTACGTACTCTAGTCACACTGTAAATCACTACAGGAATCATATTCTGTAAATAGGAAAGATACATTTCAGAAATACTTTTTACAATACGTAGCTTTGTCCTTCGCCATAAACATTCCAAATTGCTTTCCAAGTAACAAAATTATACAGCCTCCAAAGGCCCTGGGGACTTTATATCAAATTCACCTTGTAACTTTCTAGCCATGCATAAAAGGAAAACAAAATGGGGAAATAACTCCCCGTGCCTCTATCTCGGCACAAAAAAAAAAAAAAAAAATTCCATGTAAATTAGGGGAAATAACTCCCCGTGCCTCTATCTCGGCACAAAAAAAAAAAAAAAAAATTCCATGTAAATTAACAATTGCTGGAATAACTCTTCAAAACTTTCAGCTCGTATTTACAAGCCAAACAAGTTCCTCTTATATATTATAGTAGATAAATGCCTTCTTTGGGGAGTACAAATCTTATCGGAACCATCGCTACAGCAGTGGATGGTTGGAACCATAAACAGAACATTTAAATTAAATCCATTTTTATCCGGGTGTTCTGGTAACATTTTTACTCCTCCTTGGGAGCTTAATACCCATTTTCCTGGAGTACGCGTCCGTAGCATTTTCCATTCGAGCACGAAACACCTGCCACTCTCTAAAACACCGGTCTCTAACCTGTCCATAGATTCGACGGTCATTCATTTCTTAGAAGCTATTGAAACGAATACATGCAGTATGCTTGAAAAGTAAAATGAAGAAACGCACCATGAAATTTTCTTACCTTTCCCCGTGGAGATTTTCCCTTCCTGTCAGGGCCCTGTTCAATGCCAAGAAAGAAAGAAAGAAAGAAAGAAAGTAAGGGAGGAAAGAAGCTCTAATGAAGAGAGTTTAACTCATAATTTGATACGTGGCACCACTTACCAAGATACGTAGATAGAAAATTTCACAAAACCCCCTAAAACTTTGGGGCATTTGTCACAAAACCCCCTGAACTTTTTCAAACTAAACCACCAAAACTTTTCCCACAAACCCCAGAACTCCAGAGTGTGTCAAATAACTCCCCAAACCTTTTAAATTTTCCCACAAAATCCCTATAAAGTGTCTTGCAATTGGAGGATCTTATTGCTTGCCCAAGTCTGTAACTTCTGTTACTCCCCTTCTCTTTGCTTTTTGTGGGGTTCTGTAGGAAAACTTAAAAAGTTGTAGGCGTTATTTGAGATTCTTTGGAGTTTTGGGGGGTTTTATGGGAAAAGTTTTCAGGGTTAAGTCAGAAAACGAAATTTAAGGAGGGAGGGAAGGGGGGGTGTTGTCGTTGGTGATATTCACCCTAGATAGAATTGCGGTATCTACCCACCTGATTTCCTAGCGAAGGAATCCCCTGGTGGATGATCCACTGAGCATCTACAACTCCTATTTTCTCATGAGCCGGCTATTATTAGGAAAAATGTTATAGATTTAGACGGTGGAGAAACACAAATTGCAATCATTAATTGATAAAAGGAGAAAACTATTTTTTGTTATTAGAGAAAGTGAGATGCACGTAGAGAGCCATACCCCCTGCACACATCTTCTAAATGCAAAATCAAGTCCCCATCCATGAACCAAGTCATTCTGTAACAAAAAAAAAAAAAAACACCATATCCAATCGCAAAATCTGTTGGAGACAGAGAGAATCCTTTGGGAAAAAAATAATCACATTCACCTGAATCACATGCCAAACACATTTCCATGCATCTCGAGAAAAAACAGGTGCCATTATCTCCACAAATCTAAACAATGATAAACATTATTGATAAGAAGTGGATGCAAATAACGAAAAGAACTATCATGTATAATTCTAAAACAAATCTTACGCAGCACAAGGAGGGAGATGGGGATCAGAGCAGCCTTGATTCTCATCTGTTATTATTGTTCTACAAGAAAAAATCAGCCAGAAAATATGAAGCAGACATAACAAATGAAGTGCACACATATTTATTTTTTACTAGAAGTGCCACAGTGAGGAATCAGGCAAATGTAAAAAGGGGAAACTGAAGATTCTGCAGAACCTAAGTTTCATGGATATGGATACGGGTATGGGTACAGAACATGACAAATTTGCAAAAGGTTGGGACACGGCTGAAACACAAGCTGTAATCATTGTTATGAGCTAAATAGGCAAATTAACAACCCTCTGAAATCCCAGTTCTTACGGTTGAAATGAACTCGATCATTGTCTAATAATTAAGTTTCAAAAATAGATGTGTAGTTTAGGATATATGTCTAAGAAGTGTATGACGAGTGTTTTAAATTGAAACATGTAGTGTATACCTGAGTACACGTCTGCACAGATGTATGCCATATATCTATAGAGTGTTTAAGAAGTACCGGATATGGGTACGGTTATGGGAAGTGTCAGATATGAGTTTGGCTTCATGATAGAAGTATCCGGATAACATAGTGCAGAACTCACTTGTGGACTTCGACATCGTCTCTCTTTTTAGTCAGTTGCCACGTTATGTTTTTGTCCTTTGACTCAACAGCGGGTTGTGAAATCTCCAAGCCATGCTTCTGCACCAGTTTGATATACCTGGAAATGAAAAAGAAAGAATGTTGAAGCCTGCAATAAATAGATCTTAAAGCAACCGGATAAAGAAGCCTGACTCACATTTCAGCATCGAAATGTTCGACTCCTAAATCTTCATCCCATATAAAAATGTATTCATAAGGAGCCACAACGTCAGGGTGCAAGAACCTCTTAGCATACCACCTTCAACCAATAACGATATCCATAGGTTGTAATGTAAATCCCACAATCTCAACCCTAGTGCTGTAACTTTCTCTTAAAAGATGAATCTGCAAATTGAATAGTGCTTACTGATTCCTCACCATTTAGTCTGCTTCTTGGCGCTTATATGGATAGCTTGTTTTGACCACTCAAATTCATCCCACTCATTTACACGTCCATCATAATGGAATAATAAGATTGTAAAATTTCCAGAAAACTGTAGTAAAATATGTAGTCAGACAAGCAAATCCAGAACATGTAGAGACCAAATAATAAAAAGTAAATCGATTAAGCAAATCGGTCAAGTTATACACAAACACAGCAGCAAGAAAACATTAGGCATTTTTCTGGATATTTAACATATACCCCCTTTTGATCTTCATTGTCGTAATATATAACCCCTTAAATCTTTAATATCCAAAATGAACGAAATATCCTCACTTCTACTTATTATTATTATTTTTTCATGTTTTGATATCTGAATACACCTTTTTCATCCAAAAATGTTAGATCTTTTTGTCTTAAGGGTGGGTCATCCACTATTTGTGTCAACATGCATGCTCTTCAAGGATTATCCCCAGTATATTTTTTATTTTTTATTTTTTTTACTTTCAGACACTTTTCTATTGTTAAAAAGGATGTAGCTTGGACTCCAACCTGGAATTTTCAACCAATCATAGTGCAATACCATTGAGTCAGGTCACTATGGCAAAGTTGGTTGTTTTAAGCCTCATCTGTTTCAGTATCCTATGAAATGATATGGTGAAATTTATTATGGTACGTAGGTGCATTCTACTAAATGAACATGAATCATCAAAAGAATTGACACTCTGCTGCATTTCACCTACTATACATGCTCTATCCATTGATACCACCTCGAACTGATGTATGCGCTAATCCTTAATAGCAGAAGGGTGATGACAGAAACAGAATAGCATCTTACTTCTATTTATCAGAACTTCCCCATGCAATCAACTAAATAAATATAGATTAATCACTAATACCCCATATATCTCTCTTTTGCTTCTGATTGCACCGTTTGCACCAGATACCAATTTCTCTATTTTTACGGTGTTAAGCATCAGTCATGTATATTAACCCGCGTTCGCCCAGAATACAAAGTGCTGCTTGAGTATTGGACTTAGCAAAACATAAATAAATTATGTTATCTTAATGAAATTAGTGTTGGAAATCAGTGTAAGCTTTTCTGATAGCATTGACATGAATTAAACCATGCTCTTGTACAAGTTGAGAAGATCTATTGCTTGTGTTATAAGCTGCAGATGCTACAACAAGACCAGAACTGGTATATGAATTGCCTTTTAAAAGATGAAGTTCTAGCACCAAGAGGATGCTTTTGGGATGTCTAGTGTTATTACGACCATAAATACAGTTTCATCTTTACTTAGTCCTAAGTGAAGGAATGGTTTCAATTTCAAATGTAATTGATGTTGTCCCACTTCTCTGTTCTCTTTGTCCTTGCTACTCGGTCTGCCATGTATTATGCACGGAGTGGAGGTTGCAATGCCGTGCCGGTCCTTTTATTGTGGCTATTATAAGTTCATTCCTCACATGCACGGACGTTTCTTCATTCCCTCACAAAGTCAAACTTTCCTTTCTAGTGATCATATATAGATCGGATTTCTTTTGGCCTAGCTGATGCAATGCAGCAATTAAAAATCAGATCCATTGACAACATGATTACAACTTCTGACCCACCTGGCACAATCAGCATTTAAATTTATAAACCTATTGGGAAGCTTATTGATACCCTAGATGATTTTACAAAATCTTGAGGCCACCACACCGCAACTTGGAGAAAGAAGTAACTAGGTCAACATATCATAAGATACTGCCTATGACATGCTGCAGAATGGGTTGTACCATGTACTTAATGACTTCTGCGGCGGCTTCGATCCTGTCAAGGAACTGATACCCAAATATGTGCTGTGTTACATAATCGGCTGAAGAACAAAACCCAAGTATACTTGGTACCCACTAAAAACTCAAGGTGGGAAATCACACCTAATTAAATGCGACAATTAAGGGAGGAAACATTATTTGCTTCCCGGCCCCCGCAGCCGCATGATGCCTGACAGTTCTGCAGTGCCACCTCATGTCACTTCAGCTCAGCATGGCTGTTCTAGCAACAATTTTGCATTATATTACAATTCATAAATAAATAAAGCCGCATTCTGACTACTTAAATTCCATGTCTCCTGAGCTGTTGTTCGGATAAAAATATGATCAGCTTATATCCAAGTATTGTCATCATGAAGTAGTAAATTGAGGAATAACAACAAGAAGATAGATCACATGAAAATAGATGTCATGAACTTTGACTAATAAGTACAGTGAAATTAATCGAGTTATCATACTATAAACAGGTAAGTGGCATTTGTGCTGCTGTACTTATTATTTAAGCAGTTGCAGCTATCAAGCTTTCACCTCGTGAATAGTTCACAGTGCAAGTACTAACCTTCTTCACAGCAGCGTCAATATTCTTTTTCTGGTCATAGCCAACAGTGAATGATACGAGGTACTTCTGTTTGAATGGTAGGTCCTGCACGCAGATCATTAAAGCAACATTATTTGGTATCATGCATAGACGAGTAATAAACCTCTGCATCATTAGAAAGCATAATTTATCAAATGAATAACAAATCAAATGGTGGACACACATGTCCAGACTGATAGCACAAATTCACTAATCCGTATTTCAGAAGAGTAATGCCAAGCTTACAATGTATTCATTCATGCAGACATCTATAGTTAATCTATAGTTTGCTTTACTCATGTCAAATGGTCACTTGGCGCGATTAATTGCCCTCGATGCAATATATTATTATTGTGCGGGTCCCCCCTATTTTTGGAGGGATATGAACCATTGACTAAGATGTGTAAATTTCATGTGAATATTGAAAACGTGAAATGAAGGTGAGGGGAGAGTTTGTCAAACATTGTGGGCTAGCATCAGATCTCACCTTATTTTGCGGCAGCAAGTTATTTTCCCACAACCCTGCTTCTCCTAATAAATACTCCACACCTCCGACTGAAGAAGTAGAAGAAGAGCAACATGCAAAACAACTCAAGTCACAGAGAACTTGAGTGAGAGAGAAAAGAAAAGAGAGTAAAAAAGAAAGAGAGTTTTAGTCTTTTGTGTTCCTTCTCCGGTGCAGAAGTAATCTTCTTTTCTATCTTGTTTGTTGCTAGTGTAGCTCTACCCAGGTGTCTACAAAGAAAATTTTTGTAGCCATTATTTTTATAGTGGAAGTTTTTTTCTAGATGAGATACCATGATTTTTATTTTTAGTTGAAGGGTTTTCTATATTAAAAATACTGGTGTCCTACTAATTATTTCCTTTGGTCATATTATTATTATTTATCTTTTTAATCCATTATATTTATAGAGAGGAAGGGGAAATAACATTCAAACGTTCCGCTTTTACCAACACCTAGTATTAGGGATTGGTAAAGCTATCCCCTCTGTACAAGATATAAAGGAGACTAGTAGGTACTAATAGTACCATGATCAAGCTCTATAATTTTAATTGGCTAATCTGAACACCTAAGATGGAGGATATCCTTTTCTATAAGGATTTGTATGATCCGATCGAAGATGAGGAGGAAAAATCAGCAAGTAAGTCTGATGCAGACTGGAAGAAAGAAAATAGAAAGATCATTGGAATTATTACACAATGGGTAGATGATAGTGTGTTTCATCAAATTTCTAATGAGAAACTAATGCTTACTCCAAGGACAATTACAAACAAGGCGTTTTTAAATAAAATCCTTGCAAATTTGAAGTAAAAAGATGGTAGCCCTATTGCGCAGAGCACTTGAACAAGTTCCAAAGCATTAGGAATTGCTAGCGGGAATGAAAGTCACTATTGACGGTGAAGTATAAACGTTGCTCTTTTAGGGGTCATTGTCGAACAGCTAGCATGCCCTTGTGGTAAGCGTAAGCAATTGTTCTGGAACAGCGTCGTGTCGATAATGTTGTTTTACTAGAAGGGAACTCAATGAAGAAACCAAAAGAAAGGCGCTAAGCTTAGAACATGCATAAGCCCTAGTCACAGAAGATAGAGGAAGAAGCAAGAGCAAAACACCGCTGACTTTTCGCGGGAATTTTAGAAATAGATCAAAATCAAGAGGACCTGCGGTAAAGTGCTACTATTGCCACAAGGAAGGTAACATCAGAAGAAGTTGTGTAGGTAGTTGAAGAAGGAACAGAAAGGAGGCAACAATGAGAATGATGACAACTACACAACCACCATTGTAGATGGTGAAGATGGCTCTTCTCACTCTTAGAGAAGAATGTTTGCACGTTGGAGACGATGATGTTGGCTGGGTAGTCGACACAGCAACTTCATACCATGCAACACCCAACAAGGAGTTTCACATCGCCGGTGACTTTGTCGTCGTGAAGATGGGAAACACCAGTCAATATTGTTCGGGATTGGTAATATACTAATATGTGTCTACAAACAAATATTGGATGCGCGATGACCTTGAAGGACGTACGGTACATTCTTGATTTGAGCCTTAGGCTTGATGTGGACCGACTCAGCTACGAAAACTACTTTGGCAACGGAAGATGGAAATTCACCAAAGGATCTTTGGTAGTTGACAAAGGAAAAGTATTCGGCACACTGAATCGAACTCAGGCAAAGGTGTGTGGTGACAGCCTGAACACGGTGGAGGAAAACTCTTCTCCAAATCTCTCGCACAAAAGGCTGGGTCACATGAGCGAGAAGGGCTTATAGATTTTGGTAAGGAACAAACTAATTTCCTTGACCAAAGTTATTTCTCTATACCCATGTAATAATTGTTTATTTGACAAGCAACATTGAGTTTTATTCAGTAAATATTCCCACAAAAAATCTAATATGTTAGATTTGGTTTACTCTGATGTTTGTGGTCCCATTGAAGAAAAGTGTCTCAGTTGCGATAAGTATGTTGTCACTTTTATTGATGATGTATCCAAAATATTATAGGCGTATAACCTGAAAACAAAAAACCAAGTGTTTGAATGTTTTCAGAAGTTTCATGCTATGGCGGAGAGAGAGAGAGATGTTGGCCTTCTTGTTTTGATGATGATTTACAAACAATTTACTACTAATGTTATTTGTCTAGTGTTTGTGTATTCTTATTTATTGTAGACAAACAACGTAGTTGGAGGTTGGATGGATTGCGCTTCAACGATGATATCCAAAGGAGGTTGGCGGAATGTCGGGTTGAAGCCTATACAATTCAAGTTAAAGATCAAGTTCAAGCTTCATCCGCAAGTGTACCAAGTCAAGCTTAATTGAAGATCATGATTGCTTGGGTAATGTAGTTTTAGAGTTTATATTATGTGTGTTAAGTACGTTAAGCTCAATATCTATACACACACACTTATTGGTTTCTTCGTATATATATATAGTTATATATATATATATACATAAGTTTTGGTTTTTATGCATATATATAGTTATATATATACATACATGTGTTTTGGTTTTCATGATATTACATACTCTATTGTGTTTCAGTACTTATTGCATAGAATATGTAATTTTATGAAAATATTGTCTTATTAGTTTATAGACTTCAATATCAGTTTATACATGTTTTACTAAGTCTATAAAAACATTTCACAAAGTTTCAAAAGTTGGTTTATGTCAAAACATCAAAATTCAAGTATCTCATATTTTCATGTTTTGGACTATTTTGCAAAATGATGATTTTTCACAAATGGGAAATGCAATTTGGAAAATTCTTTTTGTAACATGTTCGAGAGCTCGCATCGGTCGACCGAGAGCTCAAATCGGTCGACCGACAGAATTTCCGGTCGACCGACGTTAGTCCAGAACATTTTCTTCGTGTTTTTGCTCTCATCGGTCGACCGACGGGATTTTCGGTCGACCGACAATATGACCGTTGGACTTCTAACGGCTATTTCTGAGCTGTTTCTCTGGGGGCTGTTTTGTCATTTGTTTTGGGGGTTTTTGCTGAGATTTCTAGTGGGTATATATACCCCATTGCTGATGTCTTTTCAAATTAGCCAAGAGAGTTTTAAAACAAGTTTAAGAAAGCTTTTAATCAAGGGTTTAAGTTTTGTTTAAAAGAGTTTAAGAGTTTGTTTGAGTTTAGTTTGTGAAGCAAATTTCACAAGAGCAAAGAGGAGATCATTCTTTGGTGTTTGGGCATTCAACTCATCTCTCTCTCACTCTTGATCTATAGAGAAGTTTTCCTTAAACTCAATTCTAGCTATTTATTGTTTTGATCTTAATTTCCATAAGCTAGATTTATATATTGAGTTTAATTGTTTTATTGATACTCTTTGTTCACACACAACCTATTGAGCTTATTGTATTTACATTCATAGTATAATTTTGGGTTGTGAGATTAGTGACTTAGAGTTGTGCTTAATTGAGTTCTCACCTTGTTTAGAGAACAAATCATTTGATTTATATTGTGCTTATTGTGAGGATTCACTTGTAATACACTTGTACACCGAGAGAAGTGTGTGGTGAGAGACGGGGTCGAATCCAAGAGGAGTGGCGTCGGTTGACGTGCCTAGGGAGAGGTTGTAACCGAGCACTTGAGGAGGAGGACACGGGCTAGGACCAACACTTAGTGTGTGAGGTGTGATTACATAGTGATTGTATTGTGAGGTGTAAACGTTGTTCGGGTGAACGTAGAAAACCCGATTGTGATAGTGGAGATCTCCTCGAGGTGAGGAGCGGGGACGTAGGTCGTGGAGACCGAACCTCGTAAACATATCGTTTTGTTTGTGATTGCATTGGCGTTCTTATTCTTGTTTTCATATCTTATATCGCCTTTGTGTATTGCTCATCATATTACCCTATCACTTGTGTAGATTGTTTATTTTACCCTTGTGTTGTTTATATATCCTTGCATATATACATATTCATCATATAGGATATATCTCTTTGTTGTTCATATTACTTATCCTAGCTCACATATCTTGTTGTATTTTATACTTGCTAGGATAACGTATTAATTAGTTTTTAATTGGCATTTAATCAGATTAGATTAGCATAAGACCCTAATCACCCCCCCTCTAGGGTCTAACAAGAGAGACTGGGAAGCCTTTAGAGTGTCTCGTACAGATAAAGGAGGCGAGTACGCATTCAAGGAGTTCAAAGGCTATTACTCTAGTCATGGTATGCAGCATGAAAATATTGTACCAGGTACTCCTCAACACAATGGTGTCATAGAGAGGATGAATCACACCATCATGAAGAGAGTTTGAAGCACGCTAAAGATGGAGAACATTTTCAAGATATTTTAGGGAGAAGTAGTTCGCACGGTGTGCTACTTGATCAACCAATCTACATAGACTTCTTTACCATTCGATATTCTAGAGAGAGTATGGACAAAAAAATATCTCTTATTCTTATCTGAAGATGCTTGGGTGCAAAGTATTTGCACATGCTCCAAAGGAGCAGAGATGAAAGCTTGATGACAAGGCAATCTTATGCATCTTTATTGGCTATAGAGATGAAGAATTCGGGTACATTCTATGGGATCATATAAAAAGGAGAGTTATCAGAAGCAGAGATATGGTCTTTCATGAAGACCAAACAATCGACGAGAAGTCAGATGGCGAGGTTGATGGAAATTCTAACTCTATAATAGTTCCTTCTCCACTAGAGGATGTTATAGTAGGGGAGATGTGCAAGACAAAGTGCAAGATACGCCAGTGATGAACAAGACTGATGATGACGATGATGATGGAGAAGCTAATGAAGATGGAGATCCAACTCCTCAAGAATGTGAAGAACCTTAGTTCAAAAGGTCTAAGAGAGTCTATCAACCATCTATGAGGTATCTTTCTACTGAATACATTTTAGTTACTAATAAGGAGGAGCCTAAGTGTTTTTAGGATGCTCAATCTCATAGAGACAAAGACCACTGAAGACAGGTGATGCAAGATAAAGTGTCTAGAGAGAAAACTTTTGTACCCAATATTTTTATAGTGGAAGCTTTTCTTCTGGACTAGATCCCGTGATTTTCACATTTAGTTGAAGGGTTTTCCATGTTAAAAATACTAGTGTCCTACTGATTATTTCTTTTGATTATTTTATTACTATTTGTTTTATTAATCCATTTTATTTACAGATGACGGGGAAAGAGCATTCAATCATCCGCCTTTTCCCAACAATTATTACCTAATTTAACATGAAAATTTAACCTAAAAAGGGGATTTTCTAGGAGAACAGACCTCATTCATCTTCTTGCTAGCAATCTTCCATCAGTCAATTGTCGCCTCTTTTTATACTCTACTAAAATTTTCTATTGGTCTAAACTAAAGACAGAGAATCTATTCTTATAAATCTCGATAATTAACATATGCTTCTTCTAATCACATGGATGAATTTTCCACCATGATTATACTTATACACCAACAAGGCATCCAACAACTTGTTTTAAACATTTCATTTGTTCTATCAATGTACTAGTTAGTACAAAGTCCTATTTAGACTACCTCTTGTTGGCCTTCTTGTTTTGATGATGATTTACAAACAATTTACATCTAATGTTGTTTGTCTAGTATTGATGTATTTTTATTTATTGTAGACAAACAACAAGCTGGAGGATGGATGGAATTACACATTCACGATCATATCCAATGAAGGTTGGCGGAATTGTGGAGTAAAGCCTTGCAATTCAAGTTGAAGATCCAAGTTCAAGCTTCATCCGTAAGATTACCAAGTCAAGCTATTGAAGATCAAGATCAAGCTTGGGTAAATTTAGTGTTAGGTTTTATATTATGTGTGTTAGTACTTTAAGCTCAATCATATACACACATACACGCTTTGGTTTCGTATATATATAGTTATATATATACATATATGCTTTGGTTGATAGTTTTTAAGTTTTAATATGAAACAATTGAATATAATTAGAAAACATATTTTATTTCATACTTACATGTATATATATGATTTTATCAATATCAATTTTATTTAGTTCAATGAAATCATGTTTTAGTGCATTATATGTGTATTTTGATAAAATACTATATTTATTGTTTATAAACTTCATAACAATAGTTTACATCTTTCATCAAGTCTATAAAATTATTTTATATTGTTTCAAAACATGGTTAAGCTAAAATGTCAAAACTCATATGTTCACATTTTCATGTTTTGGACTATTTTGTAAAATGATGATATTTTTTATTTGGGAGGTCCTTTTTAAAAACTAGTTTATATAGCATGTGTATTATCATGTCTACAATTATTTCTCAAAATTTTATATTTTTTAGAATTTATTTGATATTTTTAAACAGGGTTTCAAAATCATCAAACTGCTTCTAAACCCGTTTTTTTCATATATCAATTTGCGGTCGACCGCCACGGTCGACCGCCTCTGACTCCAGAGACTCAGGAAGTTTTTCAGAGGCTCACAGTCGACCGTGGCGATCGACCGGATGTTCTCGCGATCGATCGCCACGGATGTTTTTCTGTAGCCAAACCCTGGCTTTTTTGCTGCTCGCGGTCGACCGCGAGTTTTCCATGGTCGACCGTCGATTGCCCAATGGTTATTTTTGGTACAGAATCAAATTTCTGATTCTTTGGGGTTTTTTATCTTTTGTTTGGGGTTTTTGCTGTTGGTTTCTCTTCCTATATAAACCCCTCAAACCCCTTCTACCAGAACTAACCCAATGGAAAGTTTTAAAGAAGTTTAAAAGAGTTTTAACAAGGGTTTTAGTTGGGTTTAAAGTTTGTTTGGTTTGTGAAGATTGTTTTACAAGTGGAGAAGATCATCTTCATTGATTAAGCCTCATTTTAATCCACCTCTCCATTTTGTTTTTCAGAGAAAAATTTCTAAACTCTATTTCTAGCTATTTATTGTTTTATTCATAATCTCTATATGCTAGAATTTAATTGAGTTTAGTTGATTATTTTTCTCATTGCTTACACACATAACCATTGAGCTTATTGTATTTACATTCATAGTATAATTTGGGTTGTG
The DNA here is from genome assembly GCF_001876935.1 of Asparagus officinalis. Taxonomy (NCBI): domain Eukaryota; kingdom Viridiplantae; phylum Streptophyta; class Magnoliopsida; order Asparagales; family Asparagaceae; genus Asparagus; species Asparagus officinalis. Next base: position 53,413,268 of record NC_033795.1, read on the forward strand.
GGATTGTATCATTGAGAGTGAGCTTACATTATGTTCTCATCCATATCAGAGAACAAATCATTTGTTGTTGTGAGGTATGGAGTGTAGACGTTGATCGGTGAACGTTGAAAACCAACATTGTGAGTGTTTATGAACGTTGATCGGTGAGCGTTAAAAACCGATATTGTGAGGTGTAAACGTTATTCGGGTGAGCGTAGAAAACCCGGTTGTGATAGTGGATTTCTCCCCAGGAGTAGGGAGCGGAGACGTAGAACGGAAGGTCCGAACTCCGTGATCATATCGTGTGTTTGAGTTTGCTTTGGCGCACTTCTCTTATGTTTATATTTCTTGTCGTCATTATCCATTGCTCATTATTTATATCATCCACTATCTTGTTTATTTTTTTTACCCTTGTGTATATCACTTATCCTAGCTCATATATCTTGTTGTATTTTATACTTGCTAGGATAACTTTGTGTATATCACTTATCCTAGCTCATATATCTTGTTGTATTTTATACTTGCTAGGATAACTTGTTAATTAGTTTTAATTGACATAAAATCGGATTAGATTAGCATAAGACCCTAATCACCCCCCCTCTAGGGTCTAACACCTCTTTCTCTAAGTGGCTGTTTTAGAAGTCAAAGCATAGCCCAATCCACATACACATAAAACAGGATCACAAACACATATCAATGCGCGCAGATGCATACTCATATGCATATGCATACATGACATGCACAGAAACACACATACAAGCACATGCAAGCGTGTGCACGCACATGCACAAGAAAAAGGCACACACCGGCACACCCCACACACCCACACACACAAACGAAAACACACACAGACGTACAACTTCCATGATCTGAATAAAATGTAATGAGTTTCTCATAAGGCAGATCCTAATAGCTACAGAGGATCACTTTATTCCTAAACAACACAAGATTATCAGGTTTCTTGTCCAACATTATCATTCAACGATAATGCATGTAAGGGACATTCAATAGTATTATAACTAGTAATAGTGCAACACAACTTTTCTTAGACAACAATCTGTCATCAAGGGTTTAAATATCAAGGAAATATTGGACGGCCAAAATCCTTATTGAATTGCAGATAATGGGGAAATATCGGAGAATGTAGTAAATATTGGAGTGTCATATCAAATCATGTGCATATATAATATAATGTTCTAAAATATAATCTAAACATAATAAAATCTAAACATACTAGAATACATAGAAGAGATTCTGCAGAACTATATTGTTTTACGACAATCATATAAAAGGACATATTTGCAATGTTAGGGATATATTGCCCAAAAATTGCCAAAAACAGTAAAATATATTTAAACAATATCGTTTTGCAAAAAACCTTGTAAAAGTATATATCAGGCGATATGTCAGTTATATCGAGGATATTTAAAAACACTGTGTGTCGTGTAGTGTAAACACTTCTACTCTTCAAGATTACCACTGCATACCTCGCTCCAGTTACCCCACAACCTATGAAGATAAAAATCTGATTTTGACACAACAATGTCTGGTGGTAGTCTTTCTGCACCTCTAGAACTTGTGGGAACATTGATCTGCGCCATGTACTTTGAAAACTTAACGATACAAAAGATAACAAGATGGTTGTATTAAATCTAATCTTGGTTAGAACACTAAGGCATAAAATAAGATCATTTAAATCAGAAGAAAGTTAGAGCAACATAAAGGGAACAATCAAGAGAAGTGAAGCCAGCGTTTACCGGAAGGGAAATGAAAATCAACATATTTCCAAAAAGACATGTTGTAATATGTATTCATAAAAGTTATATGAAATATATATAAGAAAAGTTAAAAAAGGAATGCTATATACATGATGTGAAATATGGTACTTTTAGTTAAGAGTGAAACCTCAAAGCCTTTTAACCCTGTACTGCTTAATTTAAATGAGTTTCATAAAAAGGAATATGCTAGACCTCCTATGCTGTTCTCATGAAACACAATATCGATCAAGTTTCTGTGTTATGCAAAAAAAGGAAAAAGGTTGACACTTGTACAAAACTCATGCCACCCATGATCCACAAATGATTATAAAAAAATGACCTTAAATTAATTGATCAGCATTGCAATAGAGAACTGTTTCTGTCACATGGATGCAAATCTAAGCTAGAGGACAAAAAAAAAGAAGATATATACACATCCAGAACCCCTCATGCATATATTTCCTTCCAGAAGTACTATTAAATTTAAATTTTATGTTTTACCAAACAAATTAACCACTTTGAGGAACGAAGAACAGTATTATTTTCGCATCTCTAAATTTTACATTCGTTTTCTATAGGCATACCAAGCAGGAGTAAATAACAGATAATATGAAGGGTACACAAATAACACAGATAGATTTGAACTACGACCTATCGTTAGCCACAAGAGACGTTTTGACCGACTTCAGTTGAAGCATTATTGCGTCAGGCATTAAATTCTCTTTCATATTTTTCAATAAGCACTTCACCTTTAATAACTATGTAGAGTGGTGCAATCTAATAAAAACACGAAAAAAAAGTATTGAAAATTCTGGCCCTCATAAAACAGCATAACAAATTATCTGCTAATGTCGCATGAATCCCTATTTAACTATCGCATGAATCCCTATTTAACTATCTTTGTATCAATTTAGTAGATTTTTAAGAAAATGGAACTTTATATAGATACCGATATTTTGAAGCTTAACAATAGTACGTATTAAAAAGGTTTTGACTATGCAAGGTTGTTAAAGTAAAAAAGTCTATATATAAAAGTGTAAATAATGTCTCCTTAGTCTACCTTTCTTTAGTATTAATTATCACATATTATCGAAAAGAAAAGAAAATATATATTTACTAACTACATTTTTTTAGAAAGGATGTTTTGATAAGAGTTGCCAAAATTCTAAGAATTGCATATTCTATTGAAGATTAACACACAACACATTGAGCCACTGCTCACCTTTTAAGAGTCGCCAAAATTTTAAGAATTGCATCTTCTATTGAAGATTAACACATAACACATTGAGCCACCGCTCATCTTTGTTTAATTCAATAACTTCTATTCCGAAGAACAAAAAAATTATAAAAATTTGACCCAGCAAGTCACCAAAGATTTGCTATCTGGTTGACCATGACTTTAAAAGATGAAATTTCAGTTTCTCGATTGAGACAGAAACAGACAGGGGATGAGTTATAGAGCACTAAAATACTGATTAGATCTTTGAAACGCATGTTACAGAAGTTTGGATGCAAAATAAGAGCATAAAGATGGGAACCCAGACACACACTACTCAAACATGATAAAAAGAGTTGTAACTAATTTGGTCTCCCACAAGATTCAACTTGTAGAAGCATCCATAATTGACTTATGAATTTTAGTCTTGTGCAAAAATAAGGCATACATGTTATATGTGTCTCCAATGTTTCTTTGAAGCATGAACTATAAAGTGGATATATGGATCACATTGTAACTGTACCCTAAACAATACATGTAATCCAAAAAACAGATGGACCATCAAGCACTCTGAAATTTCACTTTATAGGTCAATCAACTCAAAATAACTCTCATTAACCCTTCTAATTATTTACCATGAGATCGGTATTTCCTTGAAATTTTAAGGTGACTTGATTTTTGGCTTGAATGAATGATTTTAAGATTACATAAATGGTTCTGCCATAACTCTGACGACCTGGAATATGTTGTATGTGTATATACACCTTAAGTTACACAATGTATATGATAAACTTCTTTTTCTCTACAAAGTAAAGATACAACATGCGAGTTGATATTAATTCAACATACAAGCACACCTTTTTTTATATTGAATAAAGTATTGGATGTCTCTCATAAGGTATCTCGTCGTCCCATTTTATAGACAATATAAATAAGGAATACACCAAATTTATTCATAACTTTTGTGCGTATTATTCCAGATAAACCACATGAATAGAAATCTAGTGAATCATGTGTACATCAGTATCCAATCTGCACATGTACATAAGCCCAGAATTCGTAATTGAATAATGTTGGCAAAATACCTGAGAAACATTTGAACTTAATAAATATGTTGTAGTTTGATTATATGAAGAAGACTTGGCATGTTCCTGTCGAATTCGCGCAGGACTGCTATCTTCAATGCACGATATCCTAGAAGAAAAGTCCAGCTGGTATTTTGATACGTTAAATTAGCTAAGTATTCTACTAATGGTATTTATATGAGAATTGTGAAACAAGTGTAGTAAAAAGGGAAAAATTATACCATGCTTATGATGGCTGGAGAAAGTAAACTTCCCATGAAGAAGCCCAACACGACTCCAAGGATTATTCTTATATCAATAATCATAGAATTGTTTGGCATCCTGTGTAACCCCTTGCAAATTATAATGCAGTAGAATGAGAGGTCATTGAATTTACAGATAGCACAAAGGAAAACTAATGTTAACAAATATGGTTGTCTTAATTATAGAAAGCTTAATCAACCTTTGTCTGGTTGTTCCAGGTCTTGACATGATTTTCCGACACTGGAATCACAAAAAGACACAGAAATCCTCGCAACTGGATGCCACCTCTGGTAATGTTTAATTAGTAATAGAGAATATATACTATTTTACAAGAAAATAAAACAAAGGGAAGATTTAGAGGTGCCAAAAATGAAAGAAGTAATCACTGCATATTGTTCTGTACCGGGGTGACTGGAATTACCATATGCTCCTAGAGGCCTCTGCTTTAAATATTATACATGATTGTTTTAAATATTTCCGCGATTACATCAAGTAATATAGAGAGAGGACAGAATCTGAATATGTTTAGAAAGTATGTATGTCAAAAGTGAAACCCTTTTTACTAGACAAAACACATCAGCAAAGTGTAAAAAAGTTGCTTTGGGTGCTAAATTATATCACCAATAAATACGCCAAGTGCAAATCAAGCTACTATAACATCAAATGCGAAGAAAGCATTGTATTTGAAATCTATTATCTACTATACATAGTAACAATAGGAGCAGCAACAACAACCGCAGCAACAAAGCCTTTATCCCAAGTTTTTGGGGTGGGCGACATGAATCCTCTCAACAAACTACATAGTATTTTATAACACACCACTTATCTTTTGACTAATGTGAGCGACCAAATGAAACACGCTGAATCATTAAGCTCACCAGAATAATTCAATACTTAGGGGATCGGGATTCTCTCAAATTAGGCGGTGATAATTACTGTAATCCTTGTCCTCCATTCTAATTTCAAGTGCTGAGATGAAGTCGTGTAAGATTTCCACTTATCACAATACCACTTTTTAAAATAGTGGTTTTAAAGACAATAGTGGTTTTCAAAAAACGAATTAAGCATTACGTTGGAACTGAGTTGGGGAAAAAACCTATAACAAGGAAAGAATCAAGTATTTGGTGTGCAACAACATAAAAAAAAAAGAATAACATGATAAAGGAATGTGTCCTTCCTTTATGCTCACTTCTTTTTAATCAAATTAGATAGAGCTCCATAAAAATAAAAAAAATTAAAAAAAATTAAAAAAACCTGTAGCTCAACTTTTATCGATTCCAGGCTGCTTCGAATTTTTCCGCCCCTACTCTCTTAGATGTATCTTCCTGATCTTGGAGATTCTTCTAAAAAGCTTCAACTCTATCTATGGCACAAATCCAAAAGCAAATGGTTTCTCTCACGAGAGCAAAAGACCTGGTGTATAAGACGAGAAGGAGAATAACAATTCAAAGGAGAGTAAGAAACCAAGAGGTGTTATATTGAAATGGGTAATAATTTTAAATAAAATTGAATGCAGTTAATGCTTTCCAAACATCATTCATCTGATGCCATGTATTTGACATTGTTACCCAGAAAAGAAAAGGTACTATAAAATGAGACAAATCTTTTTAAATCGAAATCCAGGTCGTTATCTAAATCATTTGAACAGCTTCCAACTGACTAAAATGGAGTATCTCTTCCTAATTTATTTTCTTTTTTCCCGCGTTAGAAGTCCGCTTTATCTGAGCAAAGTTCTGAGTTCTAATTTCATTCCCGCGATCTTTTGATTTTCTTATAAAATATGATTTCATTCCAACGGTTTTGTCAGCATGGTTGAGTTTCAAAATTTTGAATTAATATAAAAGAAAAAAGAAACGGGGATTTTTAATTTAAGTTATAAAAGATAAAACACACAGAATGATAACAAAGTTGTAACGGCCGCAAACGGATGATCAACTGATATTAATATTCATCAACCCAAACAATTTTTACAGTTTAAAAGCAAATTCCTTTCTTTTTTCCCCAACCTCGCATCTTATCAGGGTTCTCTTCATTATAATTTTTTTTTCGGAGGGGATAATTTCTTTCAACAGCTAAAATTCACCGATATTACATTTGTTTTAAGACGAAGGATTTTTCATACATATCCACAAATAATAGATATTTATGAACTTACCCAGAAATCATTATAATTTGCTATTTTGCTCCGTCAAATTGTCCATCCTCAATTCCTCAAACAAATCATATAAGCTTCAATTTTCTTGTTATATCTTATTAAACTGATTTAATTACTTTATAATTCTATAGTTATCTTCATTTAACTGAATAATTTAAAAGAACAATTTTTCAAAACAGTCCCTTTTAAATTTTTATTTTTCAAAACCGACCCTGTTTTTTTTATTTACCAAAACCGACCCGTTTTTTTTATTAGCAGCCTAATCACATTCCTAAATAGTCGGGGTTGTCAACCCCGACTATTTAGGACTTAAATTTGTATGGTTTAAGGTTTCTAATTAGGGTTTAACACCCTCCTAAATAGTCGGGGTTGGTAACCCCGACTATTTAGGTAGGGGTGGCAATTTATGACCCAACCCATCAACCCGACCCGACCCGACCCATTTATATTGGGTATGGATCAAGTTATATGGGTTGGGTCATAAATGGGTCAACCCGAATTTACCCGTTTATTAGATGGGTTGATCTACTGACCCGTCTACTGACCCGTCTAACACTCATCTAACCCGAATTTACCCAAGTGAACCTCTACAGACCCGACTAACCCTTCGTCTCTCTCAAACGAAGCCCTAGATTTCTCTCTCTCCTCTCGAGCGGCGAGGGGCGGCGAGCGGCAGCGATCCTCGAAGCTAAGTTCTCCTCTCTCCATCGGCGAGCGGCAGCGATCCTCGACGAGCGGCGAGGGGCAGCGCTCGAGTTCTCCTCTCTCCATCAAGCAGTCATAGTTCTCTCTCTCTCCATCGAACTAGCGGCCATAGATCCTCGACGATCCTCGACGAGCGGCGAGGTACACTCTTAGCTAGGGCTTTTTGATTAATGGCTACAGATCTGCTAATGTTAATGACGTCTGATTAATGGCTACAGATTTTTCTGAGTCTATATCAATTTGAAACTACAGATTTTTCTAAAATTTCAGAATTTATAATTACTGAATAAAGAGTAGGTTTGTTGAAATTACAAGCTAGTTTGAAACAGAAATTTCATCATATTTTCGAAAGTAGGTTTGTTGAAATTAGAGATCACTGATTGTTAGAACTCTTAATCGAACTCGAGCCTTGTTGAGATTGAGCTTCTAAGCATCAGGTCAGATTTATCTGTGAATGCAAACCATCAAATTTGGTCTCCTGTTTTTGCCCCCTACTGTTTTTTTTTGCAGTGAAATAGAATCAAATATCTTCATATGTTCCTCTGTAACAACTAGAAGTCAGTAGCATCAACAATCCATTTGTCTCAATAATATGGGGTCTATCAATTCCTTTTTGTGAGGGGTATTAGATAAATTAGCTACTAGTGTGTTCTTTATTGCCAATCGAAATCTTTTTTTTCTGCCTAATTCTTTGCAGCTCCCTTAACTATGTTTCTGTCACTATTAACAATGAAACAAATCTTTTTTTTCTGCCTAATTCTTTGCAGCTCCCTTAACTATGTTTCTGTCACTATTAACAATGAAACAGATCTATTTCTCCGTAGCCAAATCATTAAAAGATTTGTACTTTAAATTCCTGAATGCCTAATATAGTGTGTGAATGCTAGCAGGATTTGCCTTCAAGAGCAACTCTGAAAAGATTTAAGTTTCATGTGCATTTTTGGAAGTTTTTGTAACTCCAGTTCATGGTTTCTGAGCCTTCCATGATTGAACATTGTGTTTTTTCAATGATATACTAATGATATTTATTCTCTCATATATTTTTTAGAAAAATTCTTTAAAGACCCAAAATATGGGACCAATAGAAGGGACAAGTGAGATGTCATCTTCCTATTGGATAATGAGTTGGTCATCATTAATGATGGCCAACTCATTATCCAATAGGGAAGACTAATGAGCATAGATACCCCGAGCTCTCTCTATTGGCAAGGGACATAATGGCGGTTCCTATTTCTACGGTTGCTTCGGAGAGTACTTTCAGTGTAGGTGGGAGAATCCTTAACCAATACCGTAGCACTCTTAAGCCTAACAATGTGGAGACTTTAGTTTGCACGCGTGATTGGTTATATGGTATCAAAGGTATACAAATACTAATGTTATATTTTTTACGTTTTTTTGAATCAAATACATGTTATGAATTTGCTTATTGATTTTTTTTTATTTTTTTATTAATGATAGATGACATGCAACCAAAATTAGATGAGCTTTCCGAGGATATCATGCAATTAGATATTGGAGAATGTATGCCAACACAAGTATGAATCTCTCATACTGTGATGCGGTAGCTGAAGGTAAGAACTTGTTTCACTAAATTTAACAGTTTAGTTACCAAATTGATGTCTCATCCAAGAAGTTCACACTTCTCTCATTTTACAATAGAGATTCATGCTCAGCTTTCTTTTTCTGTAAGTTTAATTAGTCTACTATATTTTAACTGATATTTTGTAGCTCAAAGTTTCCTCTTAGTTGATATACCAATAAATAATTGATGCTTTTGTTGCTACTTGAATTCTGGGTATGTTCACAGGCAACTGTTAATTGAACTGTATACTACCTGCCATATTGCAGTTGGTTGTAGTAAGTTGTATTCTTTTCTTCTGCATTGTTCTAAAATTTTTAGTAGTCTAGTGTAGGCGTATAAAATTGCTTATAGGTCCCTTAGCATAGCTCGGCACAAACCGACGAACCAACGAGGCGACGAGGTTGACGAATCGCACGCAAGCAACGGAATACATCCATTCATGTGTGGAATCAAGCCAAGGGTTCGAAGAATCAACGAGTCATCCAAACAAGAGCAGACTCGGATGAATCACAACCGAATCAAGATCGGTTTCGGGCTCGAACTCAGAAGTGGATTTACTGCCAAATCAGAGTCTAAGTCAACCGAAAAAAACAGATACAACGGACAAAACGACGAAACAGAAACGCCTAAGGGGGGCTCGGCCAAAGCCGAGCCACCCGTGGGTGGCTTGGCCAAAGCTGAGCCACCCATAGGTGGCTCGGTGGCTGAGCCACCTATGGGTGGCTCGGCCCAGTGCCGGCCACCTATAGGTGGCCGGCCCAGGTGGCTCGGCCCAGTGCCGGCCACCCATGGGTGGCCGACCCAGATCTGTGCGCGGGCACAGTTCAGAGAGCCTATAAATAGGCTCCCCTTTGTTCATTTGAAAAGGTTGGATTTTTTGGAGGCGAAGCCCTGCTGGATTGAAGACTCAGATCTAAAAAAGATTCAAACTTTAGGACTTCGAGGATTTGCTTATCCAGATCTGGTGCTCGGCGATCGTCAACGCCAAATAAGACAAGAGTTCGAGAGGACCGGATCTCAGATCTACGCAGGTGTACTCCAGATCAAAGCTTGGCCTTTGAACCCGAGGTTACCTTTCTGTACCCGTTTGGAGAGGCGGATCTGGAGGAGGAGGAAGAGAGGCCTTCTTTGAACTGTTGTCGATCGAGCTCGTATTCTTCATTCACCTGGATCTCGAATGCCGGTTGCGTCACGACGGCGTTGGTAGCGATGTCATTGGCTCCCACTGTGGTCGCCAGCTTGTTTGCGGAAAAAGTTGCTGTATTCATTGCTGCATTCATTACAACTTCGATCGTTACAATGAAACAAAAAGATAGCCTTTTTATAAGACCGGTACACAATGAAAACAAAAGAAATACAACTCCTTTCAAACAAACGCAAGATCTGTTTATCATCTCTTGCTTGCGTGGGTCTTTGGCCTGTGACGGGGACGTTGATATCCGTGGACCACCAGGGCAATCAGATCTGATCCGGATAAATCGGACAGAGCTTCGTCGATCCGCGTGAGATCTAGAAACTTCTGATCCAGAAATATCGGACAGAGCTTCGTCGATCCGCGTGAGATCTAGAAGCTTAAAGCGTCAATCTCGGTTAAAGCGAGATATTAGCTCTTCTTAGTATTAACGCCAAGGGCTAATACTAAGGATCGGACGGGTGATGAAGATCTGATGAAGACCTCTCCTCTCCTCGATGAAGCGCACGACCACTCTTCACTGCAGCAGGGCTTCGCCAAGGCTCTCCAAAATTCCTCTATCAAAACAAAGGCCCAAGGGGGCTATTTATAGGAAACCAAGAGGGGGGGTGGTAAAAAAGTGAGGACACCCCTTGGGGTGTCTCGGCCTGGCCGAGACACCCTTGGGGTGTCTTGGTTTTGCCAAGACACCCCTCGGGTGTTTCGAGCTTGCC